>NC_089874.1:13330000-13647500 GCF_040182565.1 Anser cygnoides | reverse complement strand
CTAGTTGCACCGTGGCTTTCAACTTCCTGCTTTTTTCCCATGCTACATGCATTGCTGTAGAGGCACTTCAGCTGGGCTATCAGCTGCATCACCTCTTCAGAAGAACCCTCCCAAATTCCTTTGGGACAATTCACAGCTATTTCCCCATTGCTTCGTGAAGTATTGGTGTTCCCTGGTAAGCGGTACATCCCTTTCCCCCACTGAATCTAGTTTAAAGCTCTGCTTAATAAGTCCAGCCAGCTTGCTGCCCAGAACACTTCTGCCATACCTGGTCAGGTGCGCCCTATCTGGTGTCAACGTGCCCAGTCTCTCAAAAGCACATCCAAGATCACAGAACCCAAAACCTTGAGCATGGCATCAGCCATGCAGCTAATCATTCACTTGATCCATTTTTCTCCTTCATCTTGTTCCCAACTGCCCAACTGGTAGGATAGAGGAGAAGACTACTTGCACTCCCAATCTCTTTAATATCTTTCCAAGGGACATAAAGTCCCTTATGATATTTCAGAGTCTCCTTGTTGTAAACTCATTTGACCCTGAATATAAGAGTAGGAATAGGTACTAGTCCTCTGGCCCCACTAGTCTTGGTAGCCTCTTCATGATATCATGAATGTGGGCCCTGGGGATGCAGCAAATCTCTCTAGAGATATTACCTGGAAGGCAAATGGGTGCTTCAGTGCCTCTTAGCAAGAAGTCTCCAAATATTAATGTACTTATTTATTTATTTATTTATTTATTGGAGGGGAGGGTGGAGGAGGTGGGGGATGGGGGGAGTAGGAGGGAAGTGCACTGGTTCAACTTATTGGAAAGCAGTTCAAAAACTTCCTCATGCTGGTGCAGTAGTCACTAATCCATGCTCATACAGAGTACATACTGATGAGGCTGTATGACATTTCATGTGACCCAGGGCAACAGGAAGAAAAATGGCAATGTTCCCACAGAATACTTCATATTCGTTATTATCCAGAAGTACTTCTGAATTTTGCTCTGGATGGATGTAGAATTTGTAACACAGTGTACTAGAGTGGAAATGATCATTTATAATTTATTTGTCCCTGAAGGTTCAGGTGAAGAAAGGAATTACTTCAACTAGAATCTGTCTAAATACTAAATCATACTGGATAGTAAACTGGAGAAATATTAAATTTTGGTCTAGAAACAAGCAAAAGAAACCCTACGGTCTCCTAATCAGGGTGCAGGTACAAAGCAACAACTGGCCAAAGTCACTGAAGAACCTTTAACTGTACTCATCTATACAGAATTTCAGAAAGGTTGCATATAAACAGAATATCTAGTGTATCCTTGAAACAAACCAAGAAAATTATATTTTGAAACTACATCTGTCAAAATTCTCAAGAAGCCAGTTGAAAGAAGTCCTCCAAAGGCACAGACACACACACACACAAATATTTCATTTATACCTCATTGTGATGCACAGGAAAATAACATCAAAAAAGATATTGTTAAAAATAATATGTATGCATTTAAGGCAATATTCACAAAGGCAAGGTGTCTCAGTGTCTTTCTAAAGGAAAATGATGACAAGTTCCTTGCTGATAACAGGGACTGAGATAGTAGTCTGACATCTAGGAAAGGAATATTTCTCTGCAATTATTTTAATTTTTTCTCAGACTCAGACTTTTTTTCTCTCCGCGTAAGTGGACATGGGGGCAAGATGAACTCTCATATAGTACTTGTACATGTCACTTGGAAATAAAAACTCTACAGGCTTTCAGCTGTGAAAAGTAGGAAATACCATGCATCATACACAAGGGATTTCAAGTTGGAGACTGCTTTTCCTTTCCATTTCCTCTTTGAACTGGGGGGCCACTGGCAGTGAGTACTTGCAGCTCATGAAGGAAGGACACATCTCCTCATTAATGATATATGAGATATATGTAACATATTGGTAGAGATATATGTAACATATTTATGTGATGACTTCAGCAGCAAGCAGAGATTTATCTGAATGAATGTAGACCTAGCCACCCTAAGCTCTCTTTGCATCCATTGAATATCGAGTCTGAATAATAAGTTGCATCTGAGACACAATTTATTTATCTTAAAATAAAAGCCTAAAACAGATTAAATTAATCATGCCTTACAACCAAATTGACTACAAAGATGGTTTAAAATGTAGTCATCTGCATGTAAGCGTGTAAAGTTAGGTTATGAAAATCCTTCTTGGCACCAAGCATTATCTTTTTATTCCTCAGCTTTGCACATTCAGTAAATTATTATTATGTGGTAAGCTTCTTGGGATCTTTCTTCCTCTCTTGGATTTGTTTTTAAATATAAGCTGGACATGGATCACTTCTATTTATCAAGAGCACATGCAGGATTCTGGCAGTTATATATATATATTTTTTTTTTCTGGAAAAGTGAGCTATTTAGGGAATTTTGCTAGTATTGCCTAACGGAACATATATATATATATATACACACATATATGTGACATATATATATATATATATTTTAGCTGTGATTTGGCTTCTCTTCCATCATGCCAACAAGAAGGGCTGTGAAAATTATTGCTGTTCCACATCCTAGTGAGTTGGATGTGACAAGTTTCCTCAAAGTGCCCTCCAGTCATTTCAAGCAGGGATTCTGCCAGCCCTCAGAGTTCATACAGATGATGTACTACTGTCTGCTCTGGGTATCAAAACTGGCTGTCAGTCATGCAGCAGTCAAAATTTGAACTGGACACTACAGGAAAGGGAGAGGAAACATAGCCGTCCATAACACTTCTCAGTAAAAATCCTGATGGTAATATATTTTGAAGTTGAAATGCCTTTGTCTTCACCGTCACAGTGGGGGGCAATGTTGAGTCCCAAAAATTCTGTGTTGCATACTGATATATATGTAACTTCTTAATTTATGTCATCAGTAATTTTGTGCAAAATATATAAAATATTAATGCTGGCTCTGCCCCCACTTACAACAATATTCCACAGAAAAGGACATTTTTAAGTTAGAAAGGATGTTTTAATGAATTTGGTAGTGAAGTGAGAATTTGACAGACTTGCAAAACCTATAAATTTAAGATACACATTTATTTAAAATTAGGATAATATTTCCCTGCTTTACAGGAGGACTCTAACAACAATCAATTGATAGTGTAAAATGATGAGAAACATCATAGGAATCCAGTGAATGTGTGGGACTATCCCTTAATTTTACAGTATTGTTCATGAAATCAAGATCACGTCGATTAAATTGTTTCACTCACTGTTGCTTTTGTGAGAGTTTCATTTTGTCAAGAATTCCTTACCTGAGGGATAGCTTTTTAAAAAGTGATTGTCCCACTCCAAGTATTGAGACTGTGGTCTACTTTCAGCCAAGATGATTACTGAAAAAGTTTTGTTTCATTTCCTGCCTCTAAGAAGTCTGCATGGATAATATATATATATACACACTATACACTATTGCACTTAATATAACAAAAACCACTATGATTGGCAGGATTTCCTACAAGAGTAATATTAAACACACATGCTACCTGAATTTTCTCTAACAGTCTGTGATTTAAACTGATCCAGGTTAGGGAAGGCACAGCATTTCCCAAAGAGTGCAGATTTTGGCTCTCGGCCCATTTGCCCAATTTCCCTCTTGCAAGTCTTCAAAAGTAACCCCATTTCTAAAAGTACATAGTTGAACAGGACAGTCCTGAATGATTGATGCTTTTGCAAGATCAGAGCAAACAGTTACTAATGGAGCAGCTGGGAGAAAGGAAGTACAAGAGGATGGGATCTGCAAAAGCATATTGAGAGATGCTTAGTTGAGACATATGGGAATGGATACATTTAAAGATGGAGTTGCAGAGTTTGAATTATTCAGTATAAAGGTATGGCTGACTACTCAAGCTATGAAAGAAAGAAGGTGAAGATGGAAGAGAGTAACTCATCTTTACTGGAAAACTGAAGGGTCTGAAATAGTGATACAAGAGTGAGAGAGAAGAAGGAAAAGTCAATGAAGGAATGAAGGAAGAGGAAAATGCAATAGCCAAGATCAGAGCTAAAGTTGGAGAACAAGTTTGTTTGTTTGTTTGTTTGTTTTTTCAAGTTTTCTTGAAAACTTTAGCAGTTAAGTAACAATGAAATAGGGAGATTTTGCTATATAAGCACACCCCAAAAGCATCCAGTTATAATATGAAAACACTGATTTAATGTGAATAGTTCTGATTAGTTGTGTTGTTTTGAGTGACTGCCTAAAAATATGCTTTCTTCGGAAAAACCTGTTATAATATAATGATGCAATTTTACTATAACCTGGAGAATAAACCATGGTGCTATGGTATCCCATAGTCTTTCACTCCCTGTGTGCTACTGGAAAAGCACACATTGTAGTTTGGAAGTCTATGAAAGGAAAAGTTGGGGGTGGGAGGGATGAGTGCCCCTGCAGGAAGCTCCAGACCTGCAGCAGTCAGTGGACATATTTGAAGAACTAATGACATTTAATGCACTCCAGTGATTTTCAAAGCAAAATCAAATTTCTCTTTAGAAGAATCTTTATGAACTGAGGAGGATTTATTTAGAGACAGCATGATCACAATCAAATGCAGGGAAATCCTCATTTCTCCCTCTCACCCTGCTTGATTAATAATAGTACAATGTCAAGTTGAAAATGGAAATAGTCTTGTTCTGCACTGCACCTCTTTGTCTTTTCCAAGCAGAAGAAATATGTTATGATGCTTTGGGAGAACGAGATTCACTTTTTACTTGTGTCTGCCTTTCACATTGAAGTAATGACCTGGTCTTCCCTCTCGCAGTACCCATTAAACACAAAGAGCATCAGTTCCCTAAACTACCATGCACAGGTGTATAGTTGTATTTTCCTTTAATGCAATTTTGGATTGGACATTAGATTTCCTGTGTTATGTTAAAGTATACCAGAGATCTCTGTTAAAAAGCTACTAAGAAGTATACTATGGAGTAAAGTTTGGTTAAAGATAACTCTGTCTTGAGATTCTTCAACTGTATTCCAGGTGGTTTTCTTCCTGATTTATTTATAGAATAAAATATTCCTGCAGGAAATGGCCTGTGCTGATCTATACAGTCATATAGATGTCCTGTTGGCAGAAGCGGCAGCTTCAGCTGTTATGATAAAATGTTTGCTGCGGTGATGTTTCTCAAATAAGATGATTTAAATCCCTTCTTCTCTGTCTTTCATACTTGCGTTTAACTGCTGGAGGAGAACAAATTAAAATGTATTTTATGGTGTTTCTTGATCAAATCACAGGCTTCAAGCAAGCTTCTATTCCAAGGATTCAAAAAATTTTTTACTTCATAACCGTGTAACTAAACTGCATAAAACTATGAATGGACAAGGGTTTTTCTCCTTGACAAATATAGAAAATACCAATAGGAAGATATTGTTCTTTTTCTAAGCTCTCTTCCTTTTTCCTTTTTTTCCCCTTTTTTCCTTTTTTCCTCTTCCTCTTCCTTTCCCCCTTCCTTCCTTTGCCAAGTCTCAGCTTCATGGAAAAATGCAGGTAAACAAAAAACAAACACAACCATGCTGTGGTGCCTTTATAACTTACTAGAAGGTTGGAGAGTGGCCTTGAGGCTACAACTATTCATATGCTGGAAAGCCTGACAGGAGTATACTCAGGAGACCACATCTGTGTGTGCGTGAATGGAGTGGAGCCACCCTCCCACGCAACAGGAATTCCATCAGAAGCATGTACTCTGCATGGAAGGAGAAAAAAATAAAATGTTTGGTGGATCACTATGGAAAACTAGATACATTATCACCGCCAAAGTACAGAAAACAGTACAGTTTGTGACTATGACTCAAAATGACTAAAGCAGAGGTCTTTAAATGATGTCGATAAAGCAGAAAAGTATATAAAAGGGGAGAAACATGCTTTAAAAAATGATCTAAAGAAATATAATACTCCCTTTTTTGCATCACTGGGAAATATAACTATAGTTTATTCCATGCCTGCAGTGCATTGAGGTCACAGAAACTAGAAAAAAAAATTGTGCTGCTTAAAGTGCAAGTTACTGTAATTTTTGTTTTTCTCATAATTTCAAAACTGCAAGCTATCTACCTGTTTCTAGAGACCTTTTTTTCCTCTGTGATAGCTTGAAATTGTAATGGCATGGAAAGGGACATTGCATGGGTGCACACGTAAATGTAAATGAACTTGCTTTTTCATTTTCTCTTACTAGCATTTTCCAAACTGTCAAGATTATCAGTATACAAACTGCACATCTGCAACCTCCCAGTTGTGCCACATGCAGTCTACAGCCATAGTTTAAGCTTAGACTGTTACTGGATTAAGGTTTACATGCATATTGCAGAATAATTCTTCTTGAAACAGCTAAATTATTCTGGGATTTATAAACTGCATATAGTTTGCCAGAATCCATAATTTCTGCAATATCATCCCAGACAAGAAGAAGAAGAAGAAGAAGAAGAAGAAGAAGAAGAAGAAGAAGAAGAAGAAGAAGAAGAAGAAGAAGAAGAAGAAGAAGAAGAAGAAGAAGAAGAAGAAGAAGAAGAAGAAGAAGAAGAAGAAGAAGACAAAGAAAAGAAAAGAAAAGAAAAGAAAAGAAAAGAAAAGAAAAGAAAAGAAAAGAAAAGAAAAGAAAAGAAAAGAAAAGAAAAGAAAAGAAAAGAAAAGAAAAGAAAAGAAAAGAAAAGAAAAGAAAAGAAAAGAGAAAAGAAAAGAAAAGAAAAGAAAAGAAAAGAAAAGAAAAGAAAAGAAAAGAAAAGAAAAGAAAAGAAAAGAAAAGAAAAGAAAAGAAAAGAAAAGAAAAGAAAAGAAAAGAAAAGAAAAGAAAAGAAAAGAAAAGAAAAAGAAAAGAAAAGAGAAAAAAAAGAGAAAAAAAAGAAAAGAAAAGAAAAGAAAAGAAAAGAAAAGAAAAGAAAAGAAAAGAAAAGAAAAGAAAAGAAAAGAAAAGAAAAGAAAAGAAAAGAAAAGAAAAGAAAAGAAAAGAAAAGAAAAGAAAAGAAAAGAAAAGAAAAGAAAAGAAAAGAAAAGAAAAGAAAAGAAAAGAAAAGAAAAGAAAAGAAAAGAAAAGAAAAGAAAAGAAAAGAAAAAAAAGAATAAATGCAGCAATGTTGCAATGTTCCTTGTAAAAGAGGTTACTGGATTCACTGTAAAATCTTTATTAAGGTAGTTCTGTTGTGTGGCATATAATCTAAGAAAATGCTATTTCATTATGGAAGAGAGAGCAGTATATCTCTGTTTTGCAGGCTATAGTATCTCTTTCTCTCTATTTTTACGCAGTGTTATCATGTATTATTTAGTGCAACACCTTAGTCACAACAAGAAAGAGAGTTTTGAAATCCATAAGGATTTGGCCATTTAAAAATTGATGATGGGAGACAGCATGTACACATGGCTTTTACAGAGTTCTTTAACACAGCAAACAGCAGATTATTGGATAAAACCTCCATCAGTAAAAAACGTATTGGCCAGTGGTGGGTTTATTTGTCTCTTCTTGTTAACAGAAGTGCAAACATCCTGAAAAATATTGTTCTGTACCTTGTGACTGTGTATATTGTACATTTTATTATTCAGCTCTTTTGGCTGGTAGCTTGAAACAGATGGGACTACTAGAAAATAAATATTTAACCCAGCTGGCCAGTAGCTAATGTCTGAAATCATATTTAGTGAAAGTATAATGGCATTTATGCCATTGATAGTAATATAAAACTTATGCCTATAACATTTCTACCTAGCCTTCCATTTTCATTTGTTCATAACTTTATGAAAATGTTCCCTTTGCAGCTAACAGTTTTCTTACTTTGTTAACCTCGAATATATTCTTTATGGAAGGTTAGAAGAGAAGGAAAAATCTTTTCAGCTCTTTTTAAGAAATATGAAGTTAGAAAAATATGCTTTCCCTTCTTCATTTTTTTCTGTTTTTCCATTCCTCAGAAATTACTGTCTTAAAATTAAAAATTAAGTAAATGAATAGCACACTCACTGAAATGAAAAAGAAAAGGCAACTAAAAGACATAATTAAATAATAAAGTTTTAAATCACTGATTTTTTTTTATTTATTTATTTTATTTATTTATTTTTTTCAGGTGGCATATGCTGCTACCTCAAGGAAGTGAGTTTCACACTATCACACCATTGCATCAGTCAGATTAACATTGTCCCTGGTTGCAAGACCATGGGATGTAACTCTCATATAGGTCATGTGGGACCTGGACAGGTTGGAGAAGTGAGCCTGTGTGAACCACATGAGGTTCAACAAGTCCAAGTGCAAGGTGCTGCACCTGGGTTGGGGCAATCCCAGGCAGGAGTACAGACTGGGAGAAGAACTCATTCAGAGTAACCCAGTGGAGAGAGACTTGGGGATTCTGGTGGACAAAAGGCTCAACATGAGCCAGCAGTGAACGTACGCAGCCTGGAAGGCCAACTTCATCCTGGGCTGCATCATCAGAGGGGTGGCCAGCAGGGGAGGGAAGTGATTGTGTCTCTCTGCTCTGCCCCTGTGAGGCCTCACCTGGAGTACTGCGTCTACGTCTGGGGCCCCCAGCACAAGAAAGATCCATTAGAGTGAGTCCAGAGGAGGGCTACAAAGATGATCAGAGGGCTGGAGCACCTCTCCTAAGAAGAAAGTCTGAGACAGCTGGGCATCTTCACCCTGGAGAAGAGAAGGCTCTGGTGAGATCTCATTGCAGCCTTTCAATACTTAAAAGGTTCTTATAAAAAAGGATGGAGAGGGACTCTTTACTTGTGTAGATAATGATAGGACGAGGGGGAACGGTTTTAAACTGAAAAAGGGGGATATTTAGAATGGATGTTAGGAAGAAGATCTTTACTCAGAATGTGGTGAGGCACTGGAACAAGTTGCCCAGATAATCTGTGGATTCCCCCTCCCTGGAAGTGTTCAAGGCCAGGCTGGATGCAGCTTTGAGCAATCAGGTCTGGTGGGAGGTGTCCCTGCCCGTGGCAGGTGGGTGGGAATCTTAAAGTCTTTGAGGTCCTTTCCAAGCAAATCAGTCTATAATTCCATGATTGTATGATAATGAGAGTGAATTGAAAGGCATTTTGATGTAGTAACAATCTTGTTGCTACAATTTTGTAACTAACAATTTTGATGTAGTAAAATTTTGCAGCAAATACAGCCTGGAATAGTAGGTTCCACAACCTTCTCCATACCCCTTTGGCAGGGGGTAAGTCCTGGCTAGGACTTATCCTGGATCACAAAGTGATGAGAAATGTCAACAGGGTAGGTTTCGCTTGCCCAGTCTGTGCCTGCAACAAGTGAAATGGGATGGGATAGGAGCACTGGTGGCCACGCCCAGCCCCAGAAAAGGCAGCCCTAAGGAGTGCGGGTGAGTAGGAGCACTGCGAGCAGGGCCGGCAGCCTGGGCATGGTGAGGCAGGTTGCGCAGTCGTGCATGTGGGAGGGCGCAGGAAGGGCACCTCTTTGAAGGAGGCCGTTCTGCTGGCACAGGGAGAGGCCCAAGCACAGACACCTCGGCAGCCAGGGACTGCTTGGTGACCATCGGCACTGGCTGGGGACACTTCTCCTGCCTGGGCCTCTCATCAGAACGGTGGGCACTCGGACTCGAGAAGAGGCTGCAGCTCCCTTGGGGGCCTGCACCATCTGCCCCAGCGGTGGCTGACACCTTCACCCAAATGGGGCTGCTTCAGGGGGTGGTGTCTGAGCGCAGCAAGTGCCTCGGCCTCTCTCCTTAAGAGAGGGGTTCTGTTTAAGGTTAAACAACTACTTAAGAACACCACCCACAGATCTGCCCCAGGCCAGGAGAATTATGAGTGGCAGGGAGTGTGGGAGGACATGGGCAGGCACCTGGAGCAGTGGGCACCTCCAGTATTTTGGAACTTCACCCCTGAACAAGTGCTGAAGCCTAAAAAGCTGTTAGAATGCTTGAAACAGGTGTGTCTTCACCCTGGTCATTCCAAAGAAACTACCACAAAGAAAATGTGGCTTGGCCTGTGCTTACTGAGCTGCAATCAACAAAACTCCAAGCCCTGTGCCAGGCCCCATGGCTGGGCCAGAGAACCAGCCTGTGCCAATATCAGTCACCCCTATGTGCAATGAATGCATAAAGTCAGGTCATTTAGAAAGGAAAGGCACTCCTGCACAAAGAAGGAAGGAGGAAGAAGGGGAACAGGCAGGCTACTCCAAAGCTGGGCCGTCATGGGAACAAGGTATTGAGGAACAGCATTGGAGCATTTCCTGCTGACTGTACCAATTTTACTGTTGTGTTAAAGGGTACTTTTCAGAGGCAAACTTTTGACTGTTTGGGGCCCTGACAAGGAATTTCACTGAGACCGTTTTGTGGAACTAAAAGCATTTAATAAGGCGACAGACAGAAGCGATTTGGAATTGCTGTTTAGAAATACACTAATACTGCAATACCGCTAATGTATGACAGCAGTGCCAGGAGAACGGTCTCACAGGTATTTCTCACCAAAAGGTGAAGGCGCAGAGCTTACCAAGAAGGCATCCCTGTCCTGGTGGAGGAGAAGCAGCACAGCCCATCAACTGCCTCTTCTAGCTCTCCAGTCTTTTCTTTCTGCCCCCACTCTTTTCTAACTTTTTACTCTCTTTACCTAAATCATGCTGACTGGAACGCTTCTTCCTAACACAGACAGTTTTTCTACACTTTCCTCTTTTGTGTTATATCCCAGCCTGATCTTTGCCCTGCCCTGAGGTGATGTTGAGCATGATTTGGGTGGAGTGTTGAGTGCTAGAGTCCTGTATGCCTAGCTTGTACTTCATTAAGCTCCTTATAATATCCAGGGCGGTTAACTTTCATATTCTATAAATATTGTTTTTATTCCTATTTTACAAATGCACAAGCTGAAGGTTTCACTGCGGGTACCGTGGCGTTCAGGATTCTGTTCTGCTGGCAAAAGAGGACCATCCTGCCTCCTCAAGACTCCCTCTTTCAGCAAGCTCTCCTCCCAAGCGGACGAGCCTCCATCCACCAAGTTTGTGGAAGAGACAAGAGGAAACAAGCTCCTCAGCTGCCCCCTTGCCAAAGGTCAGTGCTTATCAGTGACACAAATAGGCTGACCATTCTCCGCAACAAGCCTCTTGCAATAATTTTACAGCAGTCCTGGCGAACCGCTCAAGAAGGGAAAGAGGGAACATGTGGAAAATTACAGGCATATCAGTGTGCCTATGAAACCAGGGAAGGTTCTGGAGTAAATCATGCTGAGTGCCACCGCACAGCATGTCGACGAACCCACAGAGATCAGCCCGTCAGCAAGGGTCCGTAGGTGCATGCTCAGTAGCTACACTTGCCTCGTCACCGGCTTGCATTTGGTACAGTTCTGGCATGTATTGAAGGGTTTTTGGCTACCTCCTGAGAGAGGTTTAGTTCTGGATAGCAGCCCCAGATTCCTCCTGGGCTGGTAGCGGAGAACTTTTGTCTCTTTAGGAGGTAGTTGCATGCCCTGTAGCTACCCTTGCCTCCTCCCAGGCATGGCTATGGCAAGCATTTCACATGCTATCCGAGCTTTTTGTCTACCTCCTGAGAGAGGTTTAGTTCTGGATAGCAGCCCCAGATTGCTCCCGGGCTGGTAGCGGAGAACTTTTGTCTCTTTAGGAGGTAGGTCCATGCCGTGTAGCTACCCTTGCCTCCTCCCGGGCATGCCTTTAGAAACTTTTTGGATAACTCTTTGGCTTTTTTATAACTCCTTAGGGTGGTTTGGTTCTGCATAGCAGCCTCCCATTCCTCCAGGGCAGGTAGGTGAGAATTTTCTCACGACTCCGTGCTCCAACAGCTGATGGTGGGCCAGCCGAAAGGTGCGCAAGTAGCTGGTGAGCAGGGACTTGATTCCTGCCAGGCGTTTTGCAGCGTGTTCTTTACGGAATTGCAGGGAGAGAGAAACTCATGCAGCATCCAGAAGCGCTCCAGGGCAGGTGTATTGACGAGTGCCCAGTTCCCTTTCTGTGGAGGAAAGAGGAATCGGTGGATTTAGAAATGGTGTCGTCTGTGTCAGGGACCCAGTAAAATAGTGTTTCCTTACCTCTGGGGAGTAGTCCCAGGTTCGTCCACAGCAGGTACTGGAGAGCTCTTGTCCCTTTTGAAGGTAGGTCCGTGCCTGCTCGTTCCCCTTGCGTCCTCGCAAGCATGCCTTTGTAGCATGTTTTGGATAAGTTGATGGTTTTTTCTACCTCCTGAGAGAGGTTTGGTTCTGGATAGCAGCCCCAGATTCCTCCCGGGCTGGTAGCGGAGACCTTTTGTCGCTTTAGGTGGTAGCTGCATGCCTGGAAGCTACCTTTGCCTCCTCCTGGGCATGCGTTTAGAAACTTTTAGGATAACTCTGTGGCTTTTGGCTACGTCCTGAGAGAGGTTTGGTTCTGCATAGCAGCCCCAGATTCCTCCTGGGCTGGTAGCGGAGAACTTTTGTCTCTTTAGGAGGTAGTTGCATGCCCTGTAGCTACCCTTGCCTCCTCCCAGGCATGGCTATGGCAAGCATTTCACATGCTATCCGAGCTTTTTGTCTACCTCCTGAGAGAGGTTTAGTTCTGGATAGCAGCCCCAGATTGCTCCCGGGCTGGTAGCGGAGAACTTTTGTCTCTTTAGGAGGTAGGTCCATGCCTGGTAGCTACCCTTGCCTCCTGCCAGGCATGCATCTGGAAATTTTTTGGATAACTCTTTGGCTTTTGTCTACCTCCTGAGAGAGGTTTAGTTCTGGATAGCAGCCCCAGATTCCTCCCGGGCTGGTACCGGCGAACTTTTATCTCTAGGAGGTAGGTCCATGCCGTGTAGCTACCCTTGCCTCCTCCCGGGCATGCCTTTAGAAACTTTTTGGATAACTCTTTGGCTTTTTTATAACTCCTTAGGGTGGTTTGGTTCTGCATAGCAGCCTCCCATTCCTCCAGGGCAGGTAGGTGAGAATTTTCTTTTCTCACGACTCGGTGCTCCAACAGCTGATGGTGGGCCAGCCGAAAGGTGCGCAAGTAGCTGGTGAGCAGGGACTTGATTCCTGCCAGGCGTTTTGCAGCGTGTTCTTTACGGAATTGCAGGGAGAGAGAAACTCATGCAGCATCCAGAAGCGCTCCAGGGCAGGTGTATTGACGAGTGCCCAGTTCCCTTTCTGTGGAGGAAAGAGGAATCGGTGGATTTAGAAATGGTGTCATCTGTGTCAGGGACCCAGTAAAATAGTGTTTCCTTACCTCTGGGGAGTAGTCCCAGGTTCGTCCACAGCAGGTACTGGAGAGCTCTTGTCCCTTTTGAAGGTAGGTCCGTGCCTGCTCGTTCCCCTTGCGTCCTCGCAAGCATGCCTTTGTAGCATGTTTTGGAATAGTTTATGGTTTTTTCTACCTCCTGAGAGAGGTTTGGTTCTGGATAGCAGCCCCAGATTCCTCCCGGGCTGGTAGCGGAGACCTTTTGTCGCTTTAGGTGGTAGCTGCATGCCTGGAAGCTACCTTTGCCTCCTCCTGGGCATGCGTTTAGAAACTTTTAGGATAACTCTGTGGCTTTTGGCTACGTCCTGAGAGAGGTTTGGTTCTGCATAGCAGCCCCAGATTCCTCCTGGGCTGGTAGCGGAGAACTTTTGTCTCTTTAGGAGGTAGTTGCATGCCCTGTAGCTACCCTTGCCTCCTCCCAGGCATGGCTATGGCAAGCATTTCACATGCTATCCGAGCTTTTTGTCTACCTCCTGAGAGAGGTTTAGTTCTGCATAGCAGCCCCAGATTGCTCCCGGGCTGGTAGCGGAGAACTTTTGTCTCTTTAGGAGGTAGGTCCATGCCTGGTAGCTACCCTTGCCTCCTGCCAGGCATGCATCTGGAAACTTTTTGGATAACTCTTTGGCTTTTGTCTACCTCCTGAGAGAGGTTTAGCTCTGGATAGCAGCCCCAGATTGCTCCCGGTCTGGTACCGGCGAACTTTTATCTCTAGGAGGTAGGTCCATGCCGTGTAGCTACCCTTGCCTCCTCCCGGGCATGCCTTTAGAAACTTTTTGGATAACTCTTTGGCTTTTTTATAACTCCTTAGGGTGGTTTGGTTCTGCAGAGCAGCCTCCCATTCCTCCAGGGCAGGTAGGTGAGAATTTTCTTTTCTCACGACTCCGTGCTCCAACAGCTGATGGTGGGCCAGCCGAAAGGTGCGCAAGTAGCTGGTGAGCAGGGACTTGATTCCTGCCAGGCGTTTTGCAGCGTGTTCTTTACGGAATTGCAGGGAGAGAGAAACTCATGCAGCATCCAGAAGCGCTCCAGGGCAAGTGTATTGACGAGTGCCCAGTTCCCTTTCTGTGGAGGAAAGAGGAATCGGTGGATTTAGAAATGGTGTCGTCTGTGTCAGGGACCCAGTAAAATAGTGTTTCCTTACCTCTGGGGAGTAGTCCCAGATTCGTCCACAGCAGGTACTGGAGAGCTCTTGTCCCTTTTGAAGGTAGGTCCGTGCCTGCTCGTTCCCCTTGCGTCCTCGCAAGCATGCCTTTGTAGCATGTTTTGGATAAGTTTATGGTTTTTTCTACCTCCTGAGAGAGGTTTGGTTCTGGATAGCAGCCCCAGATTCCTCCCGGGCTGGTAACGGAGACCTTTTGTCGCTTTAGGTGGTAGCTGCATGCCTGGAAGCTACCTTTGCCTCCTCCTGGGCATGCGTTTAGAAACTTTTAGGATAACTCTGTGGCTTTTGGCTACGTCCTGAGAGAGGTTTGGTTCTGCATAGCAGCCCCAGATTCCTCCTGGGCTGGTAGCGGAGAACTTTTGTCTCTTTAGGAGGTAGTTGCATGCCCTGTAGCTACCCTTGCCTCCTCCCAGGCATGGCTATGGCAAGCATTTCACATGCTATCCGAGCTTTTTGTCTACCTCCTGAGAGAGGTTTGGTTCTGGATAGCAGCCCCAGATTGCTCCCGGGCTGGTAGCGGAGAACTTTTGTCTCTTTAGGAGGTAGGTCCATGCCTGGTAGCTACCCTTGCCTCCTGCCAGGCATGCATCTGGAAACTTTTTGGATAACTCTTTGGCTTTTGTCTACCTCCTGAGAGAGGTTTAGTTCTGGATAGCAGCCCCAGATTCCTCCCGGGCTGGTACCGGCGAACTTTTATCTCTAGGAGGTAGGTCCATGCCTTGTAGCTACCCTTGCCTCCTCCCGGGCATGCCTTTAGAAACTTTTTGGATAACTCTTTGGCTTTTTTATAACTCCTTAGGGTGGTTTGGTTCTGCATAGCAGCCTCCCATTCCTCCAGGGCAGGTAGGTGAGAATTTTCTTTTCTCACGACTCCGTGCTCCAACAGCTGATGGTGGGCCAGCCGAAAGGTGCGCAAGTAGCTGGTGAGCAGGGACTTGATTCCTGCCAGGCGTTTTGCAGCGTGTTCTTTACGGAATTGCAGGGAGAGAGAAACTCATGCAGCATCCAGAAGCGCTCCAGGGCAGGTGTATTGACGAGTGCCCAGTTCCCTTTCTGTGGAGGAAAGAGGAATCGGTGGATTTAGAAATGGTGTCGTCTGTGTCAGGGACCCAGTAAAATAGTGTTTCCTTACCTCTGGGGAGTAGTCCCAGATTCGTCCACAGCAGGTACTGGAGAGCTCTTGTCCCTTTTGAAGGTAGGTCCGTGCCTGCTCGTTCCCCTTGCGTCCTCGCAAGCATGCCTTTGTAGCATGTTTTGGATAAGTTTATGGTTTTTTCTACCTCCTGAGAGAGGTTTGGTTCTGGATAGCAGCCCCAGATTCCTCCCGGGCTGGTAGCGGAGACCTTTTGTCGCTTTAGGTGGTAGCTGCATGCCTGGAAGCTACCTTTGCCTCCTCCTGGGCATGCGTTTAGAAACTTTTAGGATAACTCTGTGGCTTTTGGCTACGTCCTGAGAGAGGTTTGGTTCTGCATAGCAGCCCCAGATTCCTCCTGGGCTGGTAGCGGAGAACTTTTGTCTCTTTAGGAGGTAGTTGCATGCCCTGTAGCTACCCTTGCCTCCTCCCAGGCATGGCTATGGCAAGCATTTCACATGCTATCCGAGCTTTTTGTCTACCTCCTGAGAGAGGTTTAGTTCTGGATAGCAGCCCCAGATTGCTCCTGGGCTGGTAGCGGAGAACTTTTGTCTCTTTAGGAGGTAGGTCCATGCCTGGTAGCTACCCTTGCCTCCTGCCAGGCATGCATCTGGAAACTTTTTGGATAACTCTTTGGCTTTTGTCTACCTCCTGAGAGAGGTTTAGTTCTGCATAGCAGCCCCAGATTCCTCCTGGGCTGGTAGCGGAGAACTTTTGTCTCTTTAGGAGGTAGTTGCATGCCCTGTAGCTACCCTTGCCTCCTCCCAGGCATGGCTATGGCAAGCATTTCACATGCTATCCGAGCTTTTTGTCTACCTCCTGAGAGAGGTTTAGTTCTGGATAGCAGCCCCAGATTGCTCCCGGGCTGGTAGCGGAGAACTTTTGTCTCTTTAGGAGGTAGGTCCATGCCTGGTAGCTACCCTTGCCTCCTGCCAGGCATGCATCTGGAAACTTTTTGGATAACTCTTTGGCTTTTGTCTACCTCCTGAGAGAGGTTTAGTTCTGGATAGCAGCCCCAGATTCCTCCCGGGCTGGTACCGGCGAACTTTTATCTCTAGGAGGTAGGTCCATGCCGTGTAGCTACCCTTGCCTCCTCCCGGGCATGCCTTTAGAAACTTTTTGGATAACTCTTTGGCTTTTTTATAACTCCTTAGGGTGGTTTGGTTCTGCATAGCAGCCTCCCATTCCTCCAGGGCAGGTAGGTGAGAATTTTCTTTTCTCACGACTCCGTGCTCCAACAGCTGATGGTGGGCCAGCCGAAAGGTGCGCAAGTAGCTGGTGAGCAGGGACTTGATTCCTGCCAGGCGTTTTGCAGCGTGTTCTTTACGGAATTGCAGGGAGAGAGAAACTCATGCAGCATCCAGAAGCGCTCCAGGGCAGGTGTATTGACGAGTGCCCAGTTCCCTTTCTGTGGAGGAAAGAGGAATCGGTGGATTTAGAAATGGTGTCGTCTGTGTCAGGGACCCAGTAAAATAGTGTTTCCTTACCTCTGGGGAGTAGTCCCAGATTCGTCCACAGCAGGTACTGGAGAGCTCTTGTCCGTTTTGAAGGTAGGTCCGTGCCTGCTCGTTCCCCTTGCGTCCTCGCAAGCATGCCTTTGTAGCATGTTTTGGAATAGTTTATGGTTTTTTCTACCTCCTGAGAGAGGTTTGGTTCTGGATAGCAGCCCCAGATTCCTCCCGGGCTGGTAGCGGAGACCTTTTGTCGCTTTAGGTGGTAGCTGCATGCCTGGAAGCTACCTTTGCCTCCTCCTGGGCATGCGTTTAGAAACTTTTAGGATAACTCTGTGGCTTTTGGCTACGTCCTGAGAGAGGTTTGGTTCTGCATAGCAGCCCCAGATTCCTCCTGGGCTGGTAGCGGAGAACTTTTGTCTCTTTAGGAGGTAGTTGCATGCCCTGTAGCTACCCTTGCCTCCTCCCAGGCATGGCTATGGCAAGCATTTCACATGCTATCCGAGCTTTTTGTCTACCTCCTGAGAGAGGTTTAGTTCTGGATAGCAGCCCCAGATTGCTCCTGGGCTGGTAGCGGAGAACTTTTGTCTCTTTAGGAGGTAGGTCCATGCCTGGTAGCTACCCTTGCCTCCTGCCAGGCATGCATCTGGAAACTTTTTGGATAACTCTTTGGCTTTTGTCTACCTCCTGAGAGAGGTTTAGTTCTGCATAGCAGCCCCAGATTCCTCCTGGGCTGGTAGCGGAGAACTTTTGTCTCTTTAGGAGGTAGTTGCATGCCCTGTAGCTACCCTTGCCTCCTCCCAGGCATGGCTATGGCAAGCATTTCACATGCTATCCGAGCTTTTTGTCTACCTCCTGAGAGAGGTTTAGTTCTGGATAGCAGCCCCAGATTGCTCCCGGGCTGGTAGCGGAGAACTTTTGTCTCTTTAGGAGGTAGGTCCATGCCTGGTAGCTACCCTTGCCTCCTGCCAGGCATGCATCTGGAAACTTTTTGGATAACTCTTTGGCTTTTGTCTACCTCCTGAGAGAGGTTTAGTTCTGGATAGCAGCCCCAGATTCCTCCCGGGCTGGTACCGGCGAACTTTTATCTCTAGGAGGTAGGTCCATGCCGTGTAGCTACCCTTGCCTCCTCCCGGGCATGCCTTTAGAAACTTTTTGGATAACTCTTTGGCTTTTTTATAACTCCTTAGGGTGGTTTGGTTCTGCATAGCAGCCTCCCATTCCTCCAGGGCAGGTAGGTGAGAATTTTCTTTTCTCACGACTCCGTGCTCCAACAGCTGATGGTGGGCCAGCCGAAAGGTGCGCAAGTAGCTGGTGAGCAGGGACTTGATTCCTGCCAGGCGTTTTGCAGCGTGTTCTTTACGGAATTGCAGGGAGAGAGAAACTCATGCAGCATCCAGAAGCGCTCCAGGGCAGGTGTATTGACGAGTGCCCAGTTCCCTTTCTGTGGAGGAAAGAGGAATCGGTGGATTTAGAAATGGTGTCGTCTGTGTCAGGGACCCAGTAAAATAGTGTTTCCTTACCTCTGGGGAGTAGTCCCAGATTCGTCCACAGCAGGTACTGGAGAGCTCTTGTCCGTTTTGAAGGTAGGTCCGTGCCTGCTCGTTCCCCTTGCGTCCTCGCAAGCATGCCTTTGTAGCATGTTTTGGAATAGTTTATGGTTTTTTCTACCTCCTGAGAGAGGTTTGGTTCTGGATAGCAGCCCCAGATTCCTCCCGGGCTGGTAGCGGAGACCTTTTGTCGCTTTAGGTGGTAGCTGCATGCCTGGAAGCTACCTTTGCCTCCTCCTGGGCATGCGTTTAGAAACTTTTAGGATAACTCTGTGGCTTTTGGCTACGTCCTGAGAGAGGTTTGGTTCTGCATAGCAGCCCCAGATTCCTCCTGGGCTGGTAGCGGAGAACTTTTGTCTCTTTAGGAGGTAGTTGCATGCCCTGTAGCTACCCTTGCCTCCTCCCAGGCATGGCTATGGCAAGCATTTCACATGCTATCCGAGCTTTTTGTCTACCTCCTGAGAGAGGTTTGGTTCTGGATAGCAGCCCCAGATTGCTCCCGGGCTGGTAGCGGAGAACTTTTGTCTCTTTAGGAGGTAGGTCCATGCCTGGTAGCTACCCTTGCCTCCTGCCAGGCATGCATCTGGAAACTTTTTGGATAACTCTTTGGCTTTTGTCTACCTCCTGAGAGAGGTTTAGTTCTGGATAGCAGCCCCAGATTCCTCCCGGGCTGGTACCGGCGAACTTTTATCTCTAGGAGGTAGGTCCATGCCGTGTAGCTACCCTTGCCTCCTCCCGGGCATGCCTTTAGAAACTTTTTGGATAACTCTTTGGCTTTTTTATAACTCCTTAGGGTGGTTTGGTTCTGCATAGCAGCCTCCCATTCCTCCAGGGCAGGTAGGTGAGAATTTTCTTTTCTCACGACTCCGTGCTCCAACAGCTGATGGTGGGCCAGCCGAAAGGTGCGCAAGTAGCTGGTGAGCAGGGACTTGATTCCTGCCAGGCGTTTTGCAGCGTGTTCTTTACGGAATTGCAGGGAGAGAGAAACTCATGCAGCATCCAGAAGCGCTCCAGGGCAGGTGTATTGACGAGTGCCCAGTTCCCTTTCTGTGGAGGAAAGAGGAATCGGTGGATTTAGAAATGGTGTCGTCTGTGTCAGGGACCCAGTAAAATAGTGTTTCCTTACCTCTGGGGAGTAGTCCCAGGTTCGTCCACAGCAGGTACTGGAGAGCTCTTGTCCGTTTTGAAGGTAGGTCCGTGCCTGCTCGTTCCCCTTGCGTCCTCGCAAGCATGCCTTTGTAGCATGTTTTGGAATAGTTTATGGTTTTTTCTACCTCCTGAGAGAGGTTTGGTTCTGGATAGCAGCCCCAGATTCCTCCCGGGCTGGTAGCGGAGACCTTTTGTCGCTTTGGGTGGTAGCTGCATGCCTGGAAGCTACCTTTGCCTCCTCCTGGGCATGCGTTTAGAAACTTTTAGGATAACTTTGTGGCTTTTGGCTACGTCCTGAGAGAGGTTTGGTTCTGCATAGCAGCCCCAGATTCCTCCTGGGCTGGTAGCGGAGAACTTTTGTCTGTTTAGGAGGTAGTTGCATGCCCTGTAGCTACCCTTGCCTCCTCCCAGGCATGGCTATGGCAAGCATTTCACATGCTATCCGAGCTTTTTGTCTACCTCCTGAGAGAGGTTTAGTTCTGGATAGCAGCCCCAGATTGCTCCCGGGCTGGTAGCGGAGAACTTTTGTCTCTTTAGGAGGTAGGTCCATGCCTGGTAGCTACCCTTGCCTCCTGCCAGGCATGCATCTGGAAATTTTTTGGATAACTCTTTGGCTTTTGTCTACCTCCTGAGAGAGGTTCAGTTCTGGATAGCAGCCCCAGATTCCTCCCGGGCTGGTACCGGCGAACTTTTATCTCTAGGAGGTAGGTCCATGCCGTGTAGCTACCCTTGCCTCCTCCCGGGCATGCCTTTAGAAACTTTTTGGATAACTCTTTGGCTTTTTTATAACTCCTTAGGGTGGTTTGGTTCTGCATAGCAGCCTCCCATTCCTCCAGGGCAGGTAGGTGAGAATTTTCTTTTCTCACGACTCCGTGCTCCAACAGCTGATGGTGGGCCAGCCGAAAGGTGCGCAAGTAGCTGGTGAGCAGGGACTTGATTCCTGCCAGGCGTTTTGCAGCGTGTTCTTTACGGAATTGCAGGGAGAGAGAAACTCATGCAGCATCCAGAAGCGCTCCAGGGCAGGTGTATTGACGAGTGCCCAGTTCCCTTTCTGTGGAGGAAAGAGGAATCGGTGGATTTAGAAATGGTGTCGTCTGTGTCAGGGACCCAGTAAAATAGTGTTTCCTTACCTCTGGGGAGTAGTCCCAGATTCGTCCACAGCAGGTACTGGAGAGCTCTTGTCCGTTTTGAAGGTAGGTCCGTGCCTGCTCGTTCCCCTTGCGTCCTCGCAAGCATGCCTTTGTAGCATGTTTTGGATAAGTTTATGGTTTTTTTCTACCTCCTGAGAGAGGTTTGGTTCTGGATAGCAACCCCAGATTCCTCCCGGGCTGGTAGCGGAGACCTTTTGTCGCTTTAGGTGGTAGCTGCATGCCTGGAAGCTACCTTTGCCTCCTCCTGGGCATGCGTTTAGAAACTTTTAGGATAACTCTGTGGCTTTTGGCTACGTCCTGAGAGAGGTTTGGTTCTGCATAGCAGCCCCAGATTCCTCCTGGGCTGGTAGCGGAGAACTTTTGTCTCTTTAGGAGGTAGTTGCATGCCCTGTAGCTACCCTTGCCTCCTCCCAGGCATGGCTATGGCAAGCATTTCACATGCTATCCGAGCTTTTTGTCTACCTCCTGAGAGAGGTTTAGTTCTGGATAGCAGCCCCAGATTGCTCCCGGGCTGGTAGCGGAGAACTTTTGTCTCTTTAGGAGGTAGGTCCATGCCTGGTAGCTACCCTTGCCTCCTGCCAGGCATGCATCTGGAAATTTTTTGGATAACTCTTTGGCTTTTGTCTACCTCCTGAGAGAGGTTTAGTTCTGGATAGCAGCCCCAGATTCCTCCCGGGCTGGTACCGGCGAACTTTTATCTCTAGGAGGTAGGTCCATGCCGTGTAGCTACCCTTGCCTCCTCCCGGGCATGCCTTTAGAAACTTTTTGGATAACTCTTTGGCTTTTTTATAACTCCTTAGGGTGGTTTGGTTCTGCATAGCAGCCTCCCATTCCTCCAGGGCAGGTAGGTGGGAATTTTCTTTTCTCACGACTCCGTGCTCCAACAGCTGATGGTGGGCCAGCCGAAAGGTGCGCAAGTAGCTGGTGAGCAGGGACTTGATTCCTGCCAGGCGTTTTGCAGCGTGTTCTTTACGGAATTGCAGGGAGAGAGAAACTCATGCAGCATCCAGAAGCGCTCCAGGGCAGGTGTATTGACGAGTGCCCAGTTCCCTTTCTGTGGAGGAAAGAGGAATCGGTGGATTTAGAAATGGTGTCGTCTGTGTCAGGGACCCAGTAAAATAGTGTTTCCTTACCTCTGGGGAGTAGTCCCAGGTTCGTCCACAGCAGGTACTGGAGAGCTCTTGTCCCTTTTGAAGGTAGGTCCGTGCCTGCTCGTTCCCCTTGCGTCCTCGCAAGCATGCCTTTGTAGCATGTTTTGGATAAGTTTATGGTTTTTTCTACCTCCTGAGAGAGGTTTGGTTCTGGATAGCAGCCCCAGATTCCTCCCGGGCTGGTAGCGGAGACCTTTTGTCGCTTTGGGTGGTAGCTGCATGCCTGGAAGCTACCTTTGCCTCCTCCTGGGCATGCGTTTAGAAACTTTTAGGATAACTCTGTGGCTTTTGGCTACGTCCTGAGAGAGGTTTGGTTCTGCATAGCAGCCCCAGATTCCTCCTGGGCTGGTAGCGGAGAACTTTTGTCTCTTTAGGAGGTAGTTGCATGCCCTGTAGCTACCCTTGCCTCCTCCCAGGCATGGCTATGGCAAGCATTTCACATGCTATCCGAGCTTTTTGTCTACCTCCTGAGAGAGGTTTAGTTCTGCATAGCAGCCCCAGATTGCTCCCGGGCTGGTAGCGGAGAACTTTTGTCTCTTTAGGAGGTAGGTCCATGCCTGGTAGCTACCCTTGCCTCCTGCCAGGCATGCATCTGGAAATTTTTTGGATAACTCTTTGGCTTTTGTCTACCTCCTGAGAGAGGTTTAGTTCTGGATAGCAGCCCCAGATTCCTCCCGGGCTGGTACCGGCGAACTTTTATCTCTAGGAGGTAGGTCCATGCCGTGTAGCTACCCTTGCCTCCTCCCGGGCATGCCTTTAGAAACTTTTTGGATAACTCTTTGGCTTTTTTATAACTCCTTAGGGTGGTTTGGTTCTGCATAGCAGCCTCACATTCCTCCAGGGCAGGTAGGTGGGAATTTTCTTTTCTCACGACTCCGTGCTCCAACAGCTGATGGTGGGCCAGCCGAAAGGTGCGCAAGTAGCTGGTGAGCAGGGACTTGATTCCTGCCAGGCGTTTTGCAGCGTGTTCTTTACGGAATTGCAGGGAGAGAGAAACTCATGCAGCATCCAGAAGCGCTCCAGGGCAGGTGTATTGACGAGTGCCCAGTTCCCTTTCTGTGGAGGAAAGAGGAATCGGTGGATTTAGAAATGGTGTCGTCTGTGTCAGGGACCCAGTAAAATAGTGTTTCCTTACCTCTGGGGAGTAGTCCCAGGTTCGTCCACAGCAGGTACTGGAGAGCTCTTGTCCCTTTTGAAGGTAGGTCCGTGCCTGCTCGTTCCCCTTGCGTCCTCGCAAGCATGCCTTTGTAGCATGTTTTGGATATAGTTTATGGTTTTTTCTACCTCCTGAGAGAGGTTTGGTTCTGGATAGCAGCCCCAGATTCCTCCCGGGCTGGTAACGGAGACCTTTTGTCGCTTTGGGTGGTAGCTGCATGCCTGGAAGCTACCTTTGCCTCCTCCTGGGCATGCGTTTAGAAACTTTTAGGATAACTCTGTGGCTTTTGGCTACGTCCTGAGAGAGGTTTGGTTCTGCATAGCAGCCCCAGATTCCTCCTGGGCTGGTAGCGGAGAACTTTTGTCTCTTTAGGAGGTAGTTGCATGCCCTGTAGCTACCCTTGCCTCCTCCCAGGCATGGCTATGGCAAGCATTTCACATGCTATCCGAGCTTTTTGTCTACCTCCTGAGAGAGGTTTAGTTCTGGATAGCAGCCCCAGATTGCTCCCGGGCTGGTAGCGGAGAACTTTTGTCTCTTTAGGAGGTAGGTCCATGCCTGGTAGCTACCCTTGCCTCCTGCCAGGCATGCATCTGGAAATTTTTTGGATAACTCTTTGGCTTTTGTCTACCTCCTGAGAGAGGTTTAGTTCTGGATAGCAGCCCCAGATTCCTCCCGGGCTGGTACCGGCGAACTTTTATCTCTAGGAGGTAGGTCCATGCCGTGTAGCTACCCTTGCCTCCTCCCGGGCATGCCTTTAGAAACTTTTTGGATAACTCTTTGGCTTTTTTATAACTCCTTAGGGTGGTTTGGTTCTGCAGAGCAGCCTCCCATTCCTCCAGGGCAGGTAGGTGGGAATTTTCTTTTCTCACGACTCCGTGCTCCAACAGCTGATGGTGGGCCAGCCGAAAGGTGCGCAAGTAGCTGGTGAGCAGGGACTTGATTCCTGCCAGGCGTTTTGCAGCGTGTTCTTTACGGAATTGCAGGGAGAGAGAAACTCATGCAGCATCCAGAAGCGCTCCAGGGCAGGTGTATTGACGAGTGCCCAGTTCCCTTTCTGTGGAGGAAAGAGGAATCGGTGGATTTAGAAATGGTGTCGTCTGTGTCAGGGACCCAGTAAAATAGTGTTTCCTTACCTCTGGGGAGTAGTCCCAGGTTCGTCCACAGCAGGTACTGGAGAGCTCTTGTCCCTTTTGAAGGTAGGTCCGTGCCTGCTCGTTCCCCTTGCGTCCTCGCAAGCATGCCTTTGTAGCATGTTTTGGATAAGTTTATGGTTTTTTCTACCTCCTGAGAGAGGTTTGGTTCTGGATAGCAGCCCCAGATTCCTCCCGGGCTGGTAACGGAGACCTTTTGTCGCTTTGGGTGGTAGCTGCATGCCTGGAAGCTACCTTTGCCTCCTCCTGGGCATGCGTTTAGAAACTTTTAGGATAACTCTGTGGCTTTTGGCTACGTCCTGAGAGAGGTTTGGTTCTGCATAGCAGCCCCAGATTCCTCCTGGGCTGGTAGCGGAGAACTTTTGTCTCTTTAGGAGGTAGTTGCATGCCCTGTAGCTACCCTTGCCTCCTCCCAGGCATGGCTATGGCAAGCATTTCACATGCTATCCGAGCTTTTTGTCTACCTCCTGAGAGAGGTTTAGTTCTGGATAGCAGCCCCAGATTGCTCCCGGGCTGGTAGCGGAGAACTTTTGTCTCTTTAGGAGGTAGGTCCATGCCTGGTAGCTACCCTTGCCTCCTGCCAGGCATGCATCTGGAAATTTTTTGGATAACTCTTTGGCTTTTGTCTACCTCCTGAGAGAGGTTTAGTTCTGGATAGCAGCCCCAGATTCCTCCCGGGCTGGTACCGGCGAACTTTTATCTCTAGGAGGTAGGTCCATGCCGTGTAGCTACCCTTGCCTCCTCCCGGGCATGCCTTTAGAAACTTTTTGGATAACTCTTTGGCTTTTTTATAACTCCTTAGGGTGGTTTGGTTCTGCATAGCAGCCTCCCATTCCTCCAGGGCAGGTAGGTGGGAATTTTCTTTTCTCACGACTCCGTGCTCCAACAGCTGATGGTGGGCCAGCCGAAAGGTGCGCAAGTAGCTGGTGAGCAGGGACTTGATTCCTGCCAGGCGTTTTGCAGCGTGTTCTTTACGGAATTGCAGGGAGAGAGAAACTCATGCAGCATCCAGAAGCGCTCCAGGGCAGGTGTATTGACGAGTGCCCAGTTCCCTTTCTGTGGAGGAAAGAGGAATCGGTGGATTTAGAAATGGTGTCGTCTGTGTCAGGGACCCAGTAAAATAGTGTTTCCTTACCTCTGGGGAGTAGTCCCAGATTCGTCCACAGCAGGTACTGGAGAGCTCTTGTCCCTTTTGAAGGTAGGTCCGTGCCTGCTCGTTCCCCTTGCGTCCTCGCAAGCATGCCTTTGTAGCATGTTTTGGATAAGTTTATGGTTTTTTCTACCTCCTGAGAGAGGTTTGGTTCTGGATAGCAGCCCCAGATTCCTCCCGGGCTGGTAACGGAGACCTTTTGTCGCTTTGGGTGGTAGCTGCATGCCTGGAAGCTACCTTTGCCTCCTCCTGGGCATGCGTTTAGAAACTTTTAGGATAACTCTGTGGCTTTTGGCTACGTCCTGAGAGAGGTTTGGTTCTGCATAGCAGCCCCAGATTCCTCCTGGGCTGGTAGCGGAGAACTTTTGTCTCTTTAGGAGGTAGTTGCATGCCCTGTAGCTACCCTTGCCTCCTCCCAGGCATGGCTATGGCAAGCATTTCACATGCTATCCGAGCTTTTTGTCTACCTCCTGAGAGAGGTTTAGTTCTGGATAGCAGCCCCAGATTGCTCCCAGGCTGGTAGCGGAGAACTTTTGTCTCTTTAGGAGGTAGGTCCATGCCTGGTAGCTACCCTTGCCTCCTGCCAGGCATGCATCTGGAAATTTTTTGGATAACTCTTTGGCTTTTGTCTACCTCCTGAGAGAGGTTTAGTTCTGGATAGCAGCCCCAGATTCCTCCCGGGCTGGTACCGGCGAACTTTTATCTCTAGGAGGTAGGTCCATGCCGTGTAGCTACCCTTGCCTCCTCCCGGGCATGCCTTTAGAAACTTTTTGGATAACTCTTTGGCTTTTTTATAACTCCTTAGGGTGGTTTGGTTCTGCATAGCAGCCTCCCATTCCTCCAGGGCAGGTAGGAGGGAATTTTCTTTTCTCACGACTCCGTGCTCCAACAGCTGATGGTGGGCCAGCCGAAAGGTGCGCAAGTAGCTGGTGAGCAGGGACTTGATTCCTGCCAGGCGTTTTGCAGCGTGTTCTTTACAGAATTGCAGGGAGAGGGAAACTCATGCAGCATCCAGAAGCGCTCCAGGGCAGGTGTATTGACGAGTGCCCAGTTCCCTTTCTGTGGAGGAAAGAGGAATCGGTGGATTTAGAAATGGTGTCGTCTGTGTCAGGGACCCAGTAAAATAGTGTTTCCTTACCTCTGGGGAGTAGTCCCAGGTTCGTCCACAGCAGGTACTGGAGAGCTCTTGTCCGTTTTGAAGGTAGGTCCGTGCCTGCTCGTTCCCCTTGCGTCCTCGCAAGCATGCCTTTGTAGCATGTTTTGGAATAGTTTATGGTTTTTTCTACCTCCTGAGAGAGGTTTGGTTCTGGATAGCAGCCCCAGATTCCTCCCGGGCTGGTAACGGAGACCTTTTGTCGCTTTGGGTGGTAGCTGCATGCCTGGAAGCTACCTTTGCCTCCTCCTGGGCATGCGTTTAGAAACTTTTAGGATAACTCTGTGGCTTTTGGCTACGTCCTGAGAGAGGTTTGGTTCTGCATAGCAGCCCCAGATTCCTCCTGGGCTGGTAGCGGAGAACTTTTGTCTCTTTAGGAGGTAGTTGCATGCCCTGTAGCTACCCTTGCCTCCTCCCAGGCATGGCTATGGCAAGCATTTCACATGCTATCCGAGCTTTTTGTCTACCTCCTGAGAGAGGTTTAGTTCTGGATAGCAGCCCCAGATTGCTCCCGGGCTGGTAGCGGAGAACTTTTGTCTCTTTAGGAGGTAGGTCCATGCCTGGTAGCTACCCTTGCCTCCTGCCAGGCATGCATCTGGAAATTTTTTGGATAACTCTTTGGCTTTTGTCTACCTCCTGAGAGAGGTTTAGTTCTGGATAGCAGCCCCAGATTCCTCCCGGGCTGGTACCGGCGAACTTTTATCTCTAGGAGGTAGGTCCATGCCGTGTAGCTACCCTTGCCTCCTCCCGGGCATGCCTTTAGAAACTTTTTGGATAACTCTTTGGCTTTTTTATAACTCCTTAGGGTGGTTTGGTTCTGCATAGCAGCCTCCCATTCCTCCAGGGCAGGTAGGTGGGAATTTTCTTTTCTCACGACTCCGTGCTCCAACAGCTGATGGTGGGCCAGCCGAAAGGTGCGCAAGTAGCTGGTGAGCAGGGACTTGATTCCTGCCAGGCGTTTTGCAGCGTGTTCTTTACGGAATTGCAGGGAGAGAGAAACTCATGCAGCATCCAGAAGCGCTCCAGGGCAGGTGTATTGACGAGTGCCCAGTTCCCTTTCTGTGGAGGAAAGAGGAATCGGTGGATTTAGAAATGGTGTCGTCTGTGTCAGGGACCCAGTAAAATAGTGTTTCCTTACCTCTGGGGAGTAGTCCCAGGTTCGTCCACAGCAGGTACTGGAGAGCTCTTGTCCCTTTTGAAGGTAGGTCCGTGCCTGCTCGTTCCCCTTGCGTCCTCGCAAGCATGCCTTTGTAGCATGTTTTGGATAAGTTTATGGTTTTTTCTACCTCCTGAGAGAGGTTTGGTTCTGGATAGCAGCCCCAGATTCCTCCCGGGCTGGTAGCGGAGACCTTTTGTCGCTTTGGGTGGTAGCTGCATGCCTGGAAGCTACCTTTGCCTCCTCCTGGGCATGCGTTTAGAAACTTTTAGGATAACTCTGTGGCTTTTGGCTACGTCCTGAGAGAGGTTTGGTTCTGCATAGCAGCCCCAGATTCCTCCTGGGCTGGTAGCGGAGAACTTTTGTCTCTTTAGGAGGTAGTTGCATGCCCTGTAGCTACCCTTGCCTCCTCCCAGGCATGGCTATGGCAAGCATTTCACATGCTATCCGAGCTTTTTGTCTACCTCCTGAGAGAGGTTTAGTTCTGCATAGCAGCCCCAGATTGCTCCCGGGCTGGTAGCGGAGAACTTTTGTCTCTTTAGGAGGTAGGTCCATGCCTGGTAGCTACCCTTGCCTCCTGCCAGGCATGCATCTGGAAATTTTTTGGATAACTCTTTGGCTTTTGTCTACCTCCTGAGAGAGGTTTAGTTCTGGATAGCAGCCCCAGATTCCTCCCGGGCTGGTACCGGCGAACTTTTATCTCTAGGAGGTAGGTCCATGCCGTGTAGCTACCCTTGCCTCCTCCCGGGCATGCCTTTAGAAACTTTTTGGATAACTCTTTGGCTTTTTTATAACTCCTTAGGGTGGTTTGGTTCTGCATAGCAGCCTCCCATTCCTCCAGGGCAGGTAGGTGGGAATTTTCTTTTCTCACGACTCGGTGCTCCAACAGCTGATGGTGGGCCAGCCGAAAGGTGCGCAAGTAGCTGGTGAGCAGGGACTTGATTCCTGCCAGGCGTTTTGCAGCGTGTTCTTTACGGAATTGCAGGGAGAGAGAAACTCATGCAGCATCCAGAAGCGCTCCAGGGCAGGTGTATTGACGAGTGCCCAGTTCCCTTTCTGTGGAGGAAAGAGGAATCGGTGGATTTAGAAATGGTGTCGTCTGTGTCAGGGACCCAGTAAAATAGTGTTTCCTTACCTCTGGGGAGTAGTCCCAGGTTCGTCCACAGCAGGTACTGGAGAGCTCTTGTCCCTTTTGAAGGTAGGTCCGTGCCTGCTCGTTCCCCTTGCGTCCTCGCAAGCATGCCTTTGTAGCATGTTTTGGATAAGTTTATGGTTTTTTCTACCTCCTGAGAGAGGTTTGGTTCTGGATAGCAGCCCCAGATTCCTCCCGGGCTGGTAACGGAGACCTTTTGTCGCTTTGGGTGGTAGCTGCATGCCTGGAAGCTACCTTTGCCTCCTCCTGGGCATGCGTTTAGAAACTTTTAGGATAACTCTGTGGCTTTTGGCTACGTCCTGAGAGAGGTTTGGTTCTGCATAGCAGCCCCAGATTCCTCCTGGGCTGGTAGCGGAGAACTTTTGTCTCTTTAGGAGGTAGTTGCATGCCCTGTAGCTACCCTTGCCTCCTCCCAGGCATGGCTATGGCAAGCATTTCACATGCTATCCGAGCTTTTTGTCTACCTCCTGAGAGAGGTTTAGTTCTGGATAGCAGCCCCAGATTGCTCCCGGGCTGGTAGCGGAGAACTTTTGTCTCTTTAGGAGGTAGGTCCATGCCTGGTAGCTACCCTTGCCTCCTGCCAGGCATGCATCTGGAAATTTTTTGGATAACTCTTTGGCTTTTGTCTACCTCCTGAGAGAGGTTTAGTTCTGGATAGCAGCCCCAGATTCCTCCCGGGCTGGTACCGGCGAACTTTTATCTCTAGGAGGTAGGTCCATGCCGTGTAGCTACCCTTGCCTCCTCCCGGGCATGCCTTTAGAAACTTTTTGGATAACTCTTTGGCTTTTTTATAACTCCTTAGGGTGGTTTGGTTCTGCAGAGCAGCCTCCCATTCCTCCAGGGCAGGTAGGTGGGAATTTTCTTTTCTCACGACTCCGTGCTCCAACAGCTGATGGTGGGCCAGCCGAAAGGTGCGCAAGTAGCTGGTGAGCAGGGACTTGATTCCTGCCAGGCGTTTTGCAGCGTGTTCTTTACGGAATTGCAGGGAGAGAGAAACTCATGCAGCATCCAGAAGCGCTCCAGGGCAGGTGTATTGACGAGTGCCCAGTTCCCTTTCTGTGGAGGAAAGAGGAATCGGTGGATTTAGAAATGGTGTCGTCTGTGTCAGGGACCCAGTAAAATAGTGTTTCCTTACCTCTGGGGAGTAGTCCCAGGTTCGTCCACAGCAGGTACTGGAGAGCTCTTGTCCGTTTTGAAGGTAGGTCCGTGCCTGCTCGTTCCCCTTGCGTCCTCGCAAGCATGCCTTTGTAGCATGTTTTGGATAAGTTTATGGTTTTTTCTACCTCCTGAGAGAGGTTTGGTTCTGGATAGCAGCCCCAGATTCCTCCCGGGCTGGTAACGGAGACCTTTTGTCGCTTTGGGTGGTAGCTGCATGCCTGGAAGCTACCTTTGCCTCCTCCTGGGCATGCGTTTAGAAACTTTTAGGATAACTCTGTGGCTTTTGGCTACGTCCTGAGAGAGGTTTGGTTCTGCATAGCAGCCCCAGATTCCTCCTGGGCTGGTAGCGGAGAACTTTTGTCTCTTTAGGAGGTAGTTGCATGCCCTGTAGCTACCCTTGCCTCCTCCCAGGCATGGCTATGGCAAGCATTTCACATGCTATCCGAGCTTTTTGTCTACCTCCTGAGAGAGGTTTAGTTCTGGATAGCAGCCCCAGATTGCTCCCGGGCTGGTAGCGGAGAACTTTTGTCTCTTTAGGAGGTAGGTCCATGCCTGGTAGCTACCCTTGCCTCCTGCCAGGCATGCATCTGGAAATTTTTTGGATAACTCTTTGGCTTTTGTCTACCTCCTGAGAGAGGTTTAGTTCTGGATAGCAGCCCCAGATTCCTCCCGGGCTGGTACCGGCGAACTTTTATCTCTAGGAGGTAGGTCCATGCCGTGTAGCTACCCTTGCCTCCTCCCGGGCATGCCTTTAGAAACTTTTTGGATAACTCTTTGGCTTTTTTATAACTCCTTAGGGTGGTTTGGTTCTGCATAGCAGCCTCACATTCCTCCAGGGCAGGTAGGTGGGAATTTTCTTTTCTCACGACTCGGTGCTCCAACAGCTGATGGTGGGCCAGCCGAAAGGTGCGCAAGTAGCTGGTGAGCAGGGACTTGATTCCTGCCAGGCGTTTTGCAGCGTGTTCTTTACGGAATTGCAGGGAGAGAGAAACTCATGCAGCATCCAGAAGCGCTCCAGGGCAGGTGTATTGACGAGTGCCCAGTTCCCTTTCTGTGGAGGAAAGAGGAATCGGTGGATTTAGAAATGGTGTCGTCTGTGTCAGGGACCCAGTAAAATAGTGTTTCCTTACCTCTGGGGAGTAGTCCCAGGTTCGTCCACAGCAGGTACTGGAGAGCTCTTGTCCCTTTTGAAGGTAGGTCCGTGCCTGCTCGTTCCCCTTGCGTCCTCGCAAGCATGCCTTTGTAGCATGTTTTGGATAAGTTTATGGTTTTTTCTACCTCCTGAGAGAGGTTTGGTTCTGGATAGCAGCCCCAGATTCCTCCCGGGCTGGTAGCGGAGACCTTTTGTCGCTTTGGGTGGTAGCTGCATGCCTGGAAGCTACCTTTGCCTCCTCCTGGGCATGCGTTTAGAAACTTTTAGGATAACTCTGTGGCTTTTGGCTACGTCCTGAGAGAGGTTTGGTTCTGCATAGCAGCCCCAGATTCCTCCTGGGCTGGTAGCGGAGAACTTTTGTCTCTTTAGGAGGTAGTTGCATGCCCTGTAGCTACCCTTGCCTCCTCCCAGGCATGGCTATGGTAAGCATTTCACATGCTATCCGAGCTTTTTGTCTACCTCCTGAGAGAGGTTTAGTTCTGGATAGCAGCCCCAGATTGCTCCCGGGCTGGTAGCGGAGAACTTTTGTCTCTTTAGGAGGTAGGTCCATGCCTGGTAGCTACCCTTGCCTCCTGCCAGGCATGCATCTGGAAATTTTTTGGATAACTCTTTGGCTTTTGTCTACCTCCTGAGAGAGGTTTAGTTCTGGATAGCAGCCCCAGATTCCTCCCGGGCTGGTACCGGCGAACTTTTATCTCTAGGAGGTAGGTCCATGCCGTGTAGCTACCCTTGCCTCCTCCCGGGCATGCCTTTAGAAACTTTTTGGATAACTCTTTGGCTTTTTTATAACTCCTTAGGGTGGTTTGGTTCTGCAGAGCAGCCTCCCATTCCTCCAGGGCAGGTAGGAGGGAATTTTCTTTTCTCACGACTCGGTGCTCCAACAGCTGATGGTGGGCCAGCCGAAAGGTGCGCAAGTAGCTGGTGAGCAGGGACTTGATTCCTGCCAGGCGTTTTGCAGCGTGTTCTTTATAGAATTGCAGGGAGAGGGAAACTCATGCAGCATCCAGAAGCGCTCCAGGGCAGGTGTATTGACGAGTGCCCAGTTCCCTTTCTGTGGAGGAAAGAGGAATCGGTGGATTTAGAAATGGTGTCGTCTGTGTCAGGGACCCAGTAAAATAGTGTTTCCTTACCTCTGGGGAGTAGTCCCAGGTTCGTCCACAGCAGGTACTGGAGAGCTCTTGTCCCTTTTGAAGGTAGGTCCGTGCCTGCTCGTTCCCCTTGCGTCCTCGCAAGCATGCCTTTGTAGCATGTTTTGGATAAGTTGATGGTTTTTTCTACCTCCTGAGAGAGGTTTGGTTCTGGATAGCAGCCCCAGATTCCTCCCGGGCTGGTAACGGAGACCTTTTGTCGCTTTGGGTGGTAGCTGCATGCCTGGAAGCTACCTTTGCCTCCTCCTGGGCATGCGTTTAGAAACTTTTAGGATAACTCTGTGGCTTTTGGCTACGTCCTGAGAGAGGTTTGGTTCTGCATAGCAGCCCCAGATTCCTCCTGGGCTGGTAGCGGAGAACTTTTGTCTCTTTAGGAGGTAGTTGCATGCCCTGTCGCTACCCTTGCCTCCTCCCAGGCATGGCTATGGCAAGCATTTCACATGCTATCCGAGCTTTTTGTCTACCTCCTGAGAGAGGTTTAGTTCTGGATAGCAGCCCCAGATTGCTCCCGGGCTGGTAGCGGAGAACTTTTGTCTCTTTAGGAGGTAGGTCCATGCCTGGTAGCTACCCTTGCCTCCTGCCAGGCATGCATCTGGAAATTTTTTGGATAACTCTTTGGCTTTTGTCTACCTCCTGAGAGAGGTTTAGTTCTGGATAGCAGCCCCAGATTCCTCCCGGGCTGGTACCGGCGAACTTTTATCTCTAGGAGGTAGGTCCATGCCGTGTAGCTACCCTTGCCTCCTCCCGGGCATGCCTTTAGAAACTTTTTGGATAACTCTTTGGCTTTTTTATAACTCCTTAGGGTGGTTTGGTTCTGCATAGCAGCCTCACATTCCTCCAGGGCAGGTAGGAGGGAATTTTCTCACGACTCCGTGCTCCAACAGCTGATGGTGGGCCAGCCGAAAGGTGCGCAAGTAGCTGGTGAGCAGGGACTTGATTCCTGCCAGGCGTTTTGCAGCGTGTTCTTTATAGAATTGCAGGGAGAGGGAAACTCATGCAGCATCCAGAAGCGCTCCAGGGCAGGTGTATTGACGAGTGCCCAGTTCCCTTTCTGTGGAGGAAAGAGGAATCGGTGGATTTAGAAATGGTGTCGTCTGTGTCAGGGACCCAGTAAAATAGTGTTTCCTTACCTCTGGGGAGTAGTCCCAGGTTCGTCCACAGCAGGTACTGGAGAGCTCTTGTCCCTTTTGAAGGTAGGTCCGTGCCTGCTCGTTCCCCTTGCGTCCTCGCAAGCATGCCTTTGTAGCATGTTTTGGATAAGTTTATGGTTTTTTCTACCTCCTGAGAGAGGTTTGGTTCTGGATAGCAGCCCCAGATTCCTCCCGGGCTGGTAGCGGAGACCTTTTGTCGCTTTGGGTGGTAGCTGCATGCCTGGAAGCTACCTTTGCCTCCTCCTGGGCATGCGTTTAGAAACTTTTAGGATAACTCTGTGGCTTTTGGCTACGTCCTGAGAGAGGTTTGGTTCTGCATAGCAGCCCCAGATTCCTCCTGGGCTGGTAGCGGAGAACTTTTGTCTCTTTAGGAGGTAGTTGCATGCCCTGTAGCTACCCTTGCCTCCTCCCAGGCATGGCTATGGCAAGCATTTCACATGCTATCCGAGCTTTTTGTCTACCTCCTGAGAGAGGTTTAGTTCTGCATAGCAGCCCCAGATTGCTCCCGGGCTGGTAGCGGAGAACTTTTGTCTCTTTAGGAGGTAGGTCCATGCCTGGTAGCTACCCTTGCCTCCTGCCAGGCATGCATCTGGAAATTTTTTGGATAACTCTTTGGCTTTTGTCTACCTCCTGAGAGAGGTTTAGTTCTGGATAGCAGCCCCAGATTCCTCCCGGGCTGGTACCGGCGAACTTTTATCTCTAGGAGGTAGGTCCATGCCGTGTAGCTACCCTTGCCTCCTCCCGGGCATGCCTTTAGAAACTTTTTGGATAACTCTTTGGCTTTTTTATAACTCCTTAGGGTGGTTTGGTTCTGCATAGCAGCCTCACATTCCTCCAGGGCAGGTAGGTGGGAATTTTCTTTTCTCACGACTCGGTGCTCCAACAGCTGATGGTGGGCCAGCCGAAAGGTGCGCAAGTAGCTGGTGAGCAGGGACTTGATTCCTGCCAGGCGTTTTGCAGCGTGTTCTTTACGGAATTGCAGGGAGAGAGAAACTCATGCAGCATCCAGAAGCGCTCCAGGGCAGGTGTATTGACGAGTGCCCAGTTCCCTTTCTGTGGAGGAAAGAGGAATCGGTGGATTTAGAAATGGTGTCGTCTGTGTCAGGGACCCAGTAAAATAGTGTTTCCTTACCTCTGGGGAGTAGTCCCAGGTTCGTCCACAGCAGGTACTGGAGAGCTCTTGTCCCTTTTGAAGGTAGGTCCGTGCCTGCTCGTTCCCCTTGCGTCCTCGCAAGCATGCCTTTGTAGCATGTTTTGGAATAGTTTATGGTTTTTTCTACCTCCTGAGAGAGGTTTGGTTCTGGATAGCAGCCCCAGATTCCTCCCGGGCTGGTAACGGAGACCTTTTGTCGCTTTGGGTGGTAGCTGCATGCCTGGAAGCTACCTTTGCCTCCTCCTGGGCATGCGTTTAGAAACTTTTAGGATAACTCTGTGGCTTTTGGCTACGTCCTGAGAGAGGTTTGGTTCTGCATAGCAGCCCCAGATTCCTCCTGGGCTGGTAGCGGAGAACTTTTGTCTCTTTAGGAGGTAGTTGCATGCCCTGTAGCTACCCTTGCCTCCTCCCAGGCATGGCTATGGCAAGCATTTCACATGCTATCCGAGCTTTTTGTCTACCTCCTGAGAGAGGTTTAGTTCTGCATAGCAGCCCCAGATTGCTCCCGGGCTGGTAGCGGAGAACTTTTGTCTCTTTAGGAGGTAGGTCCATGCCTGGTAGCTACCCTTGCCTCCTGCCAGGCATGCATCTGGAAATTTTTTGGATAACTCTTTGGCTTTTGTCTACCTCCTGAGAGAGGTTTAGTTCTGGATAGCAGCCCCAGATTCCTCCCGGGCTGGTACCGGCGAACTTTTATCTCTAGGAGGTAGGTCCATGCCGTGTAGCTACCCTTGCCTCCTCCCGGGCATGCCTTTAGAAACTTTTTGGATAACTCTTTGGCTTTTTTATAACTCCTTAGGGTGGTTTGGTTCTGCAGAGCAGCCTCCCATTCCTCCAGGGCAGGTAGGTGGGAATTTTCTTTTCTCACGACTCCGTGCTCCAACAGCTGATGGTGGGCCAGCCGAAAGGTGCGCAAGTAGCTGGTGAGCAGGGACTTGATTCCTGCCAGGCGTTTTGCAGCGTGTTCTTTACGGAATTGCAGGGAGAGAGAAACTCATGCAGCATCCAGAAGCGCTCCAGGGCAGGTGTATTGACGAGTGCCCAGTTCCCTTTCTGTGGAGGAAAGAGGAATCGGTGGATTTAGAAATGGTGTCGTCTGTGTCAGGGACCCAGTAAAATAGTGTTTCCTTACCTCTGGGGAGTAGTCCCAGGTTCGTCCACAGCAGGTACTGGAGAGCTCTTGTCCCTTTTGAAGGTAGGTCCGTGCCTGCTCGTTCCCCTTGCGTCCTCGCAAGCATGCCTTTGTAGCATGTTTTGGAATAGTTTATGGTTTTTTCTACCTCCTGAGAGAGGTTTGGTTCTGGATAGCAGCCCCAGATTCCTCCCGGGCTGGTAACGGAGACCTTTTGTCGCTTTGGGTGGTAGCTGCATGCCTGGAAGCTACCTTTGCCTCCTCCTGGGCATGCGTTTAGAAACTTTTAGGATAACTCTGTGGCTTTTGGCTACGTCCTGAGAGAGGTTTGGTTCTGCATAGCAGCCCCAGATTCCTCCTGGGCTGGTAGCGGAGAACTTTTGTCTCTTTAGGAGGTAGTTGCATGCCCTGTAGCTACCCTTGCCTCCTCCCAGGCATGGCTATGGTAAGCATTTCACATGCTATCCGAGCTTTTTGTCTACCTCCTGAGAGAGGTTTAGTTCTGCATAGCAGCCCCAGATTGCTCCCGGGCTGGTAGCGGAGAACTTTTGTCTCTTTAGGAGGTAGGTCCATGCCTGGTAGCTACCCTTGCCTCCTGCCAGGCATGCATCTGGAAATTTTTTGGATAACTCTTTGGCTTTTGTCTACCTCCTGAGAGAGGTTTAGTTCTGGATAGCAGCCCCAGATTCCTCCCGGGCTGGTACCGGCGAACTTTTATCTCTAGGAGGTAGGTCCATGCCGTGTAGCTACCCTTGCCTCCTCCCGGGCATGCCTTTAGAAACTTTTTGGATAACTCTTTGGCTTTTTTATAACTCCTTAGGGTGGTTTGGTTCTGCAGAGCAGCCTCCCATTCCTCCAGGGCAGGTAGGAGGGAATTTTCTTTTCTCACGACTCGGTGCTCCAACAGCTGATGGTGGGCCAGCCGAAAGGTGCGCAAGTAACTGGTGAGCAGGGACTTGATTCCTGCCAGGCGTTTTGCAGCGTGTTCTTTATAGAATTGCAGGGAGAGGGAAACTCATGCAGCATCCAGAAGCGCTCCAGGGCAGGTGTATTGACGAGTGCCCAGTTCCCTTTCTGTGGAGGAAAGAGGAATCGGTGGATTTAGAAATGGTGTCGTCTGTGTCAGGGACCCAGTAAAATAGTGTTTCCTTACCTCTGGGGAGTAGTCCCAGGTTCGTCCACAGCAGGTACTGGAGAGCTCTTGTCCCTTTTGAAGGTAGGTCCGTGCCTGCTCGTTCCCCTTGCGTCCTCGCAAGCATGCCTTTGTAGCATGTTTTGGATAAGTTTATGGTTTTTTCTACCTCCTGAGAGAGGTTTGGTTCTGGATAGCAGCCCCAGATTCCTCCCGGGCTGGTAACGGAGACCTTTTGTCGCTTTGGGTGGTAGCTGCATGCCTGGAAGCTACCTTTGCCTCCTCCTGGGCATGCGTTTAGAAACTTTTAGGATAACTCTGTGGCTTTTGGCTACGTCCTGAGAGAGGTTTGGTTCTGCATAGCAGCCCCAGATTCCTCCTGGGCTGGTAGCGGAGAACTTTTGTCTCTTTAGGAGGTAGTTGCATGCCCTGTCGCTACCCTTGCCTCCTCCCAGGCATGGCTATGGCAAGCATTTCACATGCTATCCGAGCTTTTTGTCTACCTCCTGAGAGAGGTTTAGTTCTGGATAGCAGCCCCAGATTGCTCCCGGGCTGGTAGCAGAGAACTTTTGTCTCTTTAGGAGGTAGGTCCATGCCTGGTAGCTACCCTTGCCTCCTGCCAGGCATGCATCTGGAAATTTTTTGGATAACTCTTTGGCTTTTGTCTACCTCCTGAGAGAGGTTTAGTTCTGGATAGCAGCCCCAGATTCCTCCCGGGCTGGTACCGGCGAACTTTTATCTCTAGGAGGTAGGTCCATGCCGTGTAGCTACCCTTGCCTCCTCCCGGGCATGCCTTTAGAAACTTTTTGGATAACTCTTTGGCTTTTTTATAACTCCTTAGGGTGGTTTGGTTCTGCATAGCAGCCTCACATTCCTCCAGGGCAGGTAGGAGGGAATTTTCTCACGACTCCGTACTCCAACAGCTGATGGTGGGCCAGCCGAAAGGTGCGCAAGTAGCTGGTGAGCAGGGACTTGATTCCTGCCAGGCGTTTTGCAGCGTGTTCTTTATAGAATTGCAGGGAGAGGGAAACTCATGCAGCATCCAGAAGCGCTCCAGGGCAGGTGTATTGACGAGTGCCCAGTTCCCTTTCTGTGGAGGAAAGAGGAATCGGTGGATTTAGAAATGGTGTCGTCTGTGTCAGGGACCCAGTAAAATAGTGTTTCCTTACCTCTGGGGAGTAGTCCCAGATTCGTCCACAGCAGGTACTGGAGAGCTCTTGTCCCTTTTGAAGGTAGGTCCGTGCCTGCTCGTTCCCCTTGCGTCCTCGCAAGCATGCCTTTGTAGCATGTTTTGGATAAGTTGATGGTTTTTTCTACCTCCTGAGAGAGGTTTGGTTCTGGATAGCAGCCCCAGATTCCTCCCGGGCTGGTAACGGAGACCTTTTGTCGCTTTGGGTGGTAGCTGCATGCCTGGAAGCTACCTTTGCCTCCTCCTGGGCATGCGTTTAGAAACTTTTAGGATAACTCTGTGGCTTTTGGCTACGTCCTGAGAGAGGTTTGGTTCTGCATAGCAGCCCCAGATTCCTCCTGGGCTGGTAGCGGAGAACTTTTGTCTCTTTAGGAGGTAGTTGCATGCCCTGTAGCTACCCTTGCCTCCTCCCAGGCATGGCTATGGCAAGCATTTCACATGCTATCCGAGCTTTTTGTCTACCTCCTGAGAGAGGTTTAGTTCTGCATAGCAGCCCCAGATTGCTCCCGGGCTGGTAGCGGAGAACTTTTGTCTCTTTAGGAGGTAGGTCCATGCCTGGTAGCTACCCTTGCCTCCTGCCAGGCATGCATCTGGAAATTTTTTGGATAACTCTTTGGCTTTTGTCTACCTCCTGAGAGAGGTTTAGTTCTGGATAGCAGCCCCAGATTCCTCCCGGGCTGGTACCGGCGAACTTTTATCTCTAGGAGGTAGGTCCATGCCGTGTAGCTACCCTTGCCTCCTCCCGGGCATGCCTTTAGAAACTTTTTGGATAACTCTTTGGCTTTTTTATAACTCCTTAGGGTGGTTTGGTTCTGCAGAGCAGCCTCCCATTCCTCCAGGGCAGGTAGGAGGGAATTTTCTTTTCTCACGACTCGGTGCTCCAACAGCTGATGGTGGGCCAGCCGAAAGGTGCGCAAGTAACTGGTGAGCAGGGACTTGATTCCTGCCAGGCGTTTTGCAGCGTGTTCTTTATAGAATTGCAGGGAGAGGGAAACTCATGCAGCATCCAGAAGCGCTCCAGGGCAGGTGTATTGACGAGTGCCCAGTTCCCTTTCTGTGGAGGAAAGAGGAATCGGTGGATTTAGAAATGGTGTCGTCTGTGTCAGGGACCCAGTAAAATAGTGTTTCCTTACCTCTGGGGAGTAGTCCCAGATTCGTCCACAGCAGGTACTGGAGAGCTCTTGTCCCTTTTGAAGGTAGGTCCGTGCCTGCTCGTTCCCCTTGCGTCCTCGCAAGCATGCCTTTGTAGCATGTTTTGGAATAGTTTATGGTTTTTTCTACCTCCTGAGAGAGGTTTGGTTCTGGATAGCAGCCCCAGATTCCTCCCGGGCTGGTAACGGAGACCTTTTGTCGCTTTGGGTGGTAGCTGCATGCCTGGAAGCTACCTTTGCCTCCTCCTGGGCATGCGTTTAGAAACTTTTAGGATAACTCTGTGGCTTTTGGCTACGTCCTGAGAGAGGTTTGGTTCTGCATAGCAGCCCCAGATTCCTCCTGGGCTGGTAGCGGAGAACTTTTGTCTCTTTAGGAGGTAGTTGCATGCCCTGTAGCTACCCTTGCCTCCTCCCAGGCATGGCTATGGCAAGCATTTCACATGCTATCCGAGCATTTTGTCTACCTCCTGAGAGAGGTTTAGTTCTGCATAGCAGCCCCAGATTGCTCCCGGGCTGGTAGCGGAGAACTTTTGTCTCTTTAGGAGGTAGGTCCATGCCTGGTAGCTACCCTTGCCTCCTGCCAGGCATGCATCTGGAAATTTTTTGGATAACACTTTGGCTTTTGTCTACCTCCTGAGAGAGGTTTAGTTCTGGATAGCAGCCCCAGATTCCTCCCGGGCTGGTACCGGCGAACTTTTATCTCTAGGAGGTAGGTCCATGCCGTGTAGCTACCCTTGCCTCCTCCCGGGCATGCCTTTAGAAACTTTTTGGATAACTCTTTGGCTTTTTTATAACTCCTTAGGGTGGTTTGGTTCTGCATAGCAGCCTCCCATTCCTCCAGGGCAGGTAGGAGGGAATTTTCTTTTCTCACGACTCGGTGCTCCAACAGCTGATGGTGGGCCAGCCGAAAGGTGCGCAAGTAACTGGTGAGCAGGGACTTGATTCCTGCCAGGCGTTTTGCAGCGTGTTCTTTATAGAATTGCAGGGAGAGGGAAACTCATGCAGCATCCAGAAGCGCTCCAGGGCAGGTGTATTGACGAGTGCCCAGTTCCCTTTCTGTGGAGGAAAGAGGAATCGGTGGATTTAGAAATGGTGTCGTCTGTGTCAGGGACCCAGTAAAATAGTGTTTCCTTACCTCTGGGGAGTAGTCCCAGGTTCGTCCACAGCAGGTACTGGAGAGCTCTTGTCCCTTTTGAAGGTAGGTCCGTGCCTGCTCGTTCCCCTTGCGTCCTCGCAAGCATGCCTTTGTAGCATGTTTTGGATAAGTTTATGGTTTTTTCTACCTCCTGAGAGAGGTTTGGTTCTGGATAGCAGCCCCAGATTCCTCCCGGGCTGGTAACGGAGACCTTTTGTCGCTTTGGGTGGTAGCTGCATGCCTGGAAGCTACCTTTGCCTCCTCCTGGGCATGCGTTTAGAAACTTTTAGGATAACTCTGTGGCTTTTGGCTACGTCCTGAGAGAGGTTTGGTTCTGCATAGCAGCCCCAGATTCCTCCTGGGCTGGTAGCGGAGAACTTTTGTCTCTTTAGGAGGTAGTTGCATGCCCTGTAGCTACCCTTGCCTCCTCCCAGGCATGGCTATGGCAAGCATTTCACATGCTATCCGAGCTTTTTGTCTACCTCCTGAGAGAGGTTTAGTTCTGGATAGCAGCCCCAGATTGCTCCCGGGCTGGTAGCGGAGAACTTTTGTCTCTTTAGGAGGTAGGTCCATGCCTGGTAGCTACCCTTGCCTCCTGCCAGGCATGCATCTGGAAATTTTTTGGATAACTCTTTGGCTTTTGTCTACCTCCTGAGAGAGGTTTAGTTCTGGATAGCAGCCCCAGATTCCTCCCGGGCTGGTACCGGCGAACTTTTATCTCTAGGAGGTAGGTCCATGCCGTGTAGCTACCCTTGCCTCCTCCCGGGCATGCCTTTAGAAACTTTTTGGATAACTCTTTGGCTTTTTTATAACTCCTTAGGGTGGTTTGGTTCTGCATAGCAGCCTCACATTCCTCCAGGGCAGGTAGGAGGGAATTTTCTTTTCTCACGACTCCGTGCTCCAACAGCTGATGGTGGGCCAGCCGAAAGGTGCGCAAGTAGCTGGTGAGCAGGGACTTGATTCCTGCCAGGCGTTTTGCAGCGTGTTCTTTATAGAATTGCAGGGAGAGGGAAACTCATGCAGCATCCAGAAGCGCTCCAGGGCAGGTGTATTGACGAGTGCCCAGTTCCCTTTCTGTGGAGGAAAGAGGAATCGGTGGATTTAGAAATGGTGTCGTCTGTGTCAGGGACCCAGTAAAATAGTGTTTCCTTACCTCTGGGGAGTAGTCCCAGATTCGTCCACAGCAGGTACTGGAGAGCTCTTGTCCCTTTTGAAGGTAGGTCCGTGCCTGCTCGTTCCCCTTGCGTCCTCGCAAGCATGCCTTTGTAGCATGTTTTGGAATAGTTTATGGTTTTTTCTACCTCCTGAGAGAGGTTTGGTTCTGGATAGCAGCCCCAGATTCCTCCCGGGCTGGTAACGGAGACCTTTTGTCGCTTTGGGTGGTAGCTGCATGCCTGGAAGCTACCTTTGCCTCCTCCTGGGCATGCGTTTAGAAACTTTTAGGATAACTCTGTGGCTTTTGGCTACGTCCTGAGAGAGGTTTGGTTCTGCATAGCAGCCCCAGATTCCTCCTGGGCTGGTAGCGGAGAACTTTTGTCTCTTTAGGAGGTAGTTGCATGCCCTGTAGCTACCCTTGCCTCCTCCCAGGCATGGCTATGGCAAGCATTTCACATGCTATCTGAGCTTTTTGTCTATCTCCTGAGAGAGGTTTAGTTCTGGATAGCAGCCCCAGATTGCTCCCGGGCTGGTACCGGCGAAGTTTTATCTCTAGGAGGTAGGTCCATGCCGTGTAGCTACCCTTGCCTCCTCCCGGGCATGCCTTTAGAAACTTTTTGGATAACTCTTTGGCTTTTTTATAACTCCTTAGGGTGGTTTGGTTCTGCATAGCAGCCTCACATTCCTCCAGGGCAGGTAGGTGGGAATTTTCTTTTCTCACGACTCGGTGCTCCAACAGCTGATGGTGGGCCAGCCGAAAGGTGCGCAAGTAGCTGGTGAGCAGGGACTTGATTCCTGCCAGGCGTTTTGCAGCGTGTTCTTTACGGAATTGCAGGGAGAGAGAAACTCATGCAGCATCCAGAAGCGCTCCAGGGCAGGTGTATTGACGAGTGCCCAGTTCCCTTTCTGTGGAGGAAAGAGGAATCGGTGGATTTAGAAATGGTGTCGTCTGTGTCAGGGACCCAGTAAAATAGTGTTTCCTTACCTCTGGGGAGTAGTCCCAGGTTCGTCCACAGCAGGTACTGGAGAGCTCTTGTCCCTTTTGAAGGTAGGTCCGTGCCTGCTCGTTCCCCTTGCGTCCTCGCAAGCATGCCTTTGTAGCATGTTTTGGATAAGTTGATGGTTTTTTCTACCTCCTGAGAGAGGTTTGGTTCTGGATAGCAGCCCCAGATTCCTCCCGGGCTGGTAACGGAGACCTTTTGTCGCTTTGGGTGGTAGCTGCATGCCTGGAAGCTACCTTTGCCTCCTCCTGGGCATGCGTTTAGAAACTTTTAGGATAACTCTGTGGCTTTTGGCTACGTCCTGAGAGAGGTTTGGTTCTGCATAGCAGCCCCAGATTCCTCCTGGGCTGGTAGCGGAGAACTTTTGTCTCTTTAGGAGGTAGTTGCATGCCCTGTAGCTACCCTTGCCTCCTCCCAGGCATGGCTATGGCAAGCATTTCACATGCTATCCGAGCTTTTTGTCTACCTCCTGAGAGAGGTTTAGTTCTGCATAGCAGCCCCAGATTGCTCCCGGGCTGGTAGCGGAGAACTTTTGTCTCTTTAGGAGGTAGGTCCATGCCTGGTAGCTACCCTTGCCTCCTGCCAGGCATGCATCTGGAAATTTTTTGGATAACTCTTTGGCTTTTGTCTACCTCCTGAGAGAGGTTTAGTTCTGGATAGCAGCCCCAGATTCCTCCCGGGCTGGTACCGGCGAACTTTTATCTCTAGGAGGTAGGTCCATGCCGTGTAGCTACCCTTGCCTCCTCCCGGGCATGCCTTTAGAAACTTTTTGGATAACTCTTTGGCTTTTTTATAACTCCTTAGGGTGGTTTGGTTCTGCATAGCAGCCTCCCATTCCTCCAGGGCAGGTAGGTGGGAATTTTCTTTTCTCACGACTCCGTGCTCCAACAGCTGATGGTGGGCCAGCCGAAAGGTGCGCAAGTAGCTGGTGAGCAGGGACTTGATTCCTGCCAGGCGTTTTGCAGCGTGTTCTTTACGGAATTGCAGGGAGAGAGAAACTCATGCAGCATCCAGAAGCGCTCCAGGGCAGGTGTATTGACGAGTGCCCAGTTCCCTTTCTGTGGAGGAAAGAGGAATCGGTGGATTTAGAAATGGTGTCGTCTGTGTCAGGGACCCAGTAAAATAGTGTTTCCTTACCTCTGGGGAGTAGTCCCAGATTCGTCCACAGCAGGTACTGGAGAGCTCTTGTCCCTTTTGAAGGTAGGTCCGTGCCTGCTCGTTCCCCTTGCGTCCTCGCAAGCATGCCTTTGTAGCATGTTTTGGAATAGTTTATGTTTTTTTCTACCTCCTGAGAGAGGTTTGGTTCTGGATAGCAGCCCCAGATTCCTCCCGGGCTGGTAGCGGAGACCTTTTGTCGCTTTAGGTGGTAGCTGCATGCCTGGAAGCTACCTTTGCCTCCTCCTGGGCATGCGTTTAGAAACTTTTAGGATAACTCTGTGGCTTTTGGCTACGTCCTGAGAGAGGTTTGGTTCTGCATAGCAGCCCCAGATTCCTCCTGGGCTGGTAGCGGAGAACTTTTGTCTCTTTAGGAGGTAGTTGCATGCCCTGTAGCTACCCTTGCCTCCTCCCAGGCATGGCTATGGCAAGCATTTCACATGCTATCCGAGCTTTTTGTCTACCTCCTGAGAGAGGTTTAGTTCTGCATAGCAGCCCCAGATTGCTCCCGGGCTGGTAGCGGAGAACTTTTGTCTCTTTAGGAGGTAGGTCCATGCCTGGTAGCTACCCTTGCCTCCTGCCAGGCATGCATCTGGAAATTTTTTGGATAACTCTTTGGCTTTTGTCTACCTCCTGAGAGAGGTTTAGTTCTGGATAGCAGCCCCAGATTCCTCCCGGGCTGGTACCGGCGAACTTTTATCTCTAGGAGGTAGGTCCATGCCGTGTAGCTACCCTTGCCTCCTCCCGGGCATGCCTTTAGAAACTTTTTGGATAACTCTTTGGCTTTTTTATAACTCCTTAGGGTGGTTTGGTTCTGCATAGCAGCCTCCCATTCCTCCAGGGCAGGTAGGTGGGAATTTTCTTTTCTCACGACTCCGTGCTCCAACAGCTGATGGTGGGCCAGCCGAAAGGTGCGCAAGTAGCTGGTGAGCAGGGACTTGATTCCTGCCAGGCGTTTTGCAGCGTGTTCTTTATAGAATTGCAGGGAGAGGGAAACTCATGCAGCATCCAGAAGCGCTCCAGGGCAGGTGTATTGACGAGTGCCCAGTTCCCTTTCTGTGGAGGAAAGAGGAATCGGTGGATTTAGAAATGGTGTCGTCTGTGTCAGGGACCCAGTAAAATAGTGTTTCCTTACCTCTGGGGAGTAGTCCCAGATTCGTCCACAGCAGGTACTGGAGAGCTCTTGTCCCTTTTGAAGGTAGGTCCGTGCCTGCTCGTTCCCCTTGCGTCCTCGCAAGCATGCCTTTGTAGCATGTTTTGGAATAGTTTATGGTTTTTTCTACCTCCTGAGAGAGGTTTGGTTCTGGATAGCAGCCCCAGATTCCTCCCGGGCTGGTAACGGAGACCTTTTGTCGCTTTGGGTGGTAGCTGCATGCCTGGAAGCTACCTTTGCCTCCTCCTGGGCATGCGTTTAGAAGCTTTTAGGATAACTCTGTGGCTTTTGGCTACGTCCTGAGAGAGGTTTGGTTCTGCATAGCAGCCCCAGATTCCTCCTGGGCTGGTAGCGGAGAACTTTTGTCTCTTTAGGAGGTAGTTGCATGCCCTGTAGCTACCCTTGCCTCCTCCCAGGCATGGCTATGGCAAGCATTTCACATGCTATCCGAGCTTTTTGTCTACCTCCTGAGAGAGGTTTAGTTCTGCATAGCAGGCCCAGATTGCTCCCGGGCTGGTAGCGGAGAACTTTTGTCTCTTTAGGAGGTAGGTCCATGCCTGGTAGCTACCCTTGCCTCCTGCCAGGCATGCATCTGGAAATTTTTTGGATAACTCTTTGGCTTTTGTCTACCTCCTGAGAGAGGTTTAGTTCTGGATAGCAGCCCCAGATTCCTCCCGGGCTGGTACCGGCGAACTTTTATCTCTAGGAGGTAGGTCCATGCCGTGTAGCTACCCTTGCCTCCTCCCGGGCATGCCTTTAGAAACTTTTTGGATAACTCTTTGGCTTTTTTATAACTCCTTAGGGTGGTTTGGTTCTGCATAGCAGCCTCCCATTCCTCCAGGGCAGGTAGGTGGGAATTTTCTTTTCTCACGACTCCGTGCTCCAACAGCTGATGGTGGGCCAGCCGAAAGGTGCGCAAGTAGCTGGTGAGCAGGGACTTGATTCCTGCCAGGCGTTTTGCAGCGTGTTCTTTACGGAATTGCAGGGAGAGAGAAACTCATGCAGCATCCAGAAGCGCTCCAGGGCAGGTGTATTGACGAGTGCCCAGTTCCCTTTCTGTGGAGGAAAGAGGAATCGGTGGATTTAGAAATGGTGTCGTCTGTGTCAGGGACCCAGTAAAATAGTGTTTCCTTACCTCTGGGGAGTAGTCCCAGGTTCGTCCACCGCAGGTACTGGAGAGCTCTTGTCCCTTTTGAAGGTAGGTCCGTGCCTGCTCGTTCCCCTTGCGTCCTCGCAAGCATGCCTTTGTAGCATGTTTTGGATAAGTTGATGGTTTTTTCTACCTCCTGAGAGAGGTTTGGTTCTGGATAGCAGCCCCAGATTCCTCCTGGGCTGGTAGCGGAGAACTTTTGTCTCTTTAGGAGGTAGTTGCATGCCCTGTAGCTACCCTTGCCTCCTCCCAGGCATGGCTATGGCAAGCATTTCACATGCTATCCGAGCTTTTTGTCTACCTCCTGAGAGAGGTTTAGTTCTGCATAGCAGGCCCAGATTGCTCCCGGGCTGGTAGCGGAGAACTTTTGTCTCTTTAGGAGGTAGGTCCATGCCTGGTAGCTACCCTTGCCTCCTGCCAGGCATGCATCTGGAAATTTTTTGGATAACTCTTTGGCTTTTGTCTACCTCCTGAGAGAGGTTTAGTTCTGGATAGCAGCCCCAGATTCCTCCCGGGCTGGTACCGGCGAACTTTTATCTCTAGGAGGTAGGTCCATGCCGTGTAGCTACCCTTGCCTCCTCCCGGGCATGCCTTTAGAAACTTTTTGGATAACTCTTTGGCTTTTTTATAACTCCTTAGGGTGGTTTGGTTCTGCATAGCAGCCTCCCATTCCTCCAGGGCAGGTAGGTGGGAATTTTCTTTTCTCACGACTCCGTGCTCCAACAGCTGATGGTGGGCCAGCCGAAAGGTGCGCAAGTAGCTGGTGAGCAGGGACTTGATTCCTGCCAGGCGTTTTGCAGCGTGTTCTTTACGGAATTGCAGGGAGAGAGAAACTCATGCAGCATCCAGAAGCGCTCCAGGGCAGGTGTATTGACGAGTGCCCAGTTCCCTTTCTGTGGAGGAAAGAGGAATCGGTGGATTTAGAAATGGTGTCGTCTGTGTCAGGGACCCAGTAAAATAGTGTTTCCTTACCTCTGGGGAGTAGTCCCAGGTTCGTCCACCGCAGGTACTGGAGAGCTCTTGTCCCTTTTGAAGGTAGGTCCGTGCCTGCTCGTTCCCCTTGCGTCCTCGCAAGCATGCCTTTGTAGCATGTTTTGGATAAGTTGATGGTTTTTTCTACCTCCTGAGAGAGGTTTGGTTCTGGATAGCAGCCCCAGATTCCTCCCGGGCTGGTAGCGGAGACCTTTTGTCGCTTTAGGTGGTAGCTGCATGCCTGGAAGCTACCTTTGCCTCCTCCTGGGCATGCGTTTAGAAACTTTTAGGATAACTCTGTGGCTTTTGGCTACGTCCTGAGAGAGGTTTGGTTCTGCATAGCAGCCCCAGATTCCTCCTGGGCTGGTAGCGGAGAACTTTTGTCTCTTTAGGAGGTAGTTGCATGCCCTGTAGCTACCCTTGCCTCCTCCCAGGCATGGCTATGGCAAGCATTTCACATGCTATCCGAGCTTTTTGTCTACCTCCTGAGAGAGGTTTAGTTCTGCATAGCAGCCCCAGATTGCTCCCGGGCTGGTAGCGGAGAACTTTTGTCTCTTTAGGAGGTAGGTCCATGCCTGGTAGCTACCCTTGCCTCCTGCCAGGCATGCATCTGGAAATTTTTTGGATAACTCTTTGGCTTTTGTCTACCTCCTGAGAGAGGTTTAGTTCTGGATAGCAGCCCCAGATTCCTCCCGGGCTGGTACCGGCGAACTTTTATCTCTAGGAGGTAGGTCCATGCCGTGTAGCTACCCTTGCCTCCTCCCGGGCATGCCTTTAGAAACTTTTTGGATAACTCTTTGGCTTTTTTATAACTCCTTAGGGTGGTTTGGTTCTGCATAGCAGCCTCCCATTCCTCCAGGGCAGGTAGGAGGGAATTTTCTTTTCTCACGACTCCGTGCTCCAACAGCTGATGGTGGGCCAGCCGAAAGGTGCGCAAGTAGCTGGTGAGCAGGGACTTGATTCCTGCCAGGCGTTTTGCAGCGTGTTCTTTATAGAATTGCAGGGAGAGGGAAACTCATGCAGCATCCAGAAGCGCTCCAGGGCAGGTGTATTGACGAGTGCCCAGTTCCCTTTCTGTGGAGGAAAGAGGAATCGGTGGATTTAGAAATGGTGTCGTCTGTGTCAGGGACCCAGTAAAATAGTGTTTCCTTACCTCTGGGGAGTAGTCCCAGATTCGTCCACAGCAGGTACTGGAGAGCTCTTGTCCCTTTTGAAGGTAGGTCCGTGCCTGCTTGTTCCCCTTGCGTCCTCGCAAGCATGCCTTTGTAGCATGTTTTGGAATAGTTTATGGTTTTTTCTACCTCCTGAGAGAGGTTTGGTTCTGGATAGCAGCCCCAGATTCCTCCCGGGCTGGTAACGGAGACCTTTTGTCGCTTTGGGTGGTAGCTGCATGCCTGGAAGCTACCTTTGCCTCCTCCTGGGCATGCGTTTAGAAGCTTTTAGGATAACTCTGTGGCTTTTGGCTACGTCCTGAGAGAGGTTTGGTTCTGCATAGCAGCCCCAGATTCCTCCTGGGCTGGTAGCGGAGAACTTTTGTCTCTTTAGGAGGTAGTTGCATGCCCTGTAGCTACCCTTGCCTCCTCCCAGGCATGGCTATGGCAAGCATTTCACATGCTATCCGAGCTTTTTGTCTACCTCCTGAGAGAGGTTTAGTTCTGCATAGCAGGCCCAGATTGCTCCCGGGCTGGTAGCGGAGAACTTTTGTCTCTTTAGGAGGTAGGTCCATGCCTGGTAGCTACCCTTGCCTCCTGCCAGGCATGCATCTGGAAATTTTTTGGATAACTCTTTGGCTTTTGTCTACCTCCTGAGAGAGGTTTAGTTCTGGATAGCAGCCCCAGATTCCTCCCGGGCTGGTACCGGCGAACTTTTATCTCTAGGAGGTAGGTCCATGCCGTGTAGCTACCCTTGCCTCCTCCCGGGCATGCCTTTAGAAACTTTTTGGATAACTCTTTGGCTTTTTTATAACTCCTTAGGGTGGTTTGGTTCTGCATAGCAGCCTCCCATTCCTCCAGGGCAGGTAGGTGGGAATTTTCTTTTCTCACGACTCCGTGCTCCAACAGCTGATGGTGGGCCAGCCGAAAGGTGCGCAAGTAGCTGGTGAGCAGGGACTTGATTCCTGCCAGGCGTTTTGCAGCGTGTTCTTTACGGAATTGCAGGGAGAGAGAAACTCATGCAGCATCCAGAAGCGCTCCAGGGCAGGTGTATTGACGAGTGCCCAGTTCCCTTTCTGTGGAGGAAAGAGGAATCGGTGGATTTAGAAATGGTGTCGTCTGTGTCAGGGACCCAGTAAAATAGTGTTTCCTTACCTCTGGGGAGTAGTCCCAGGTTCGTCCACCGCAGGTACTGGAGAGCTCTTGTCCCTTTTGAAGGTAGGTCCGTGCCTGCTCGTTCCCCTTGCGTCCTCGCAAGCATGCCTTTGTAGCATGTTTTGGATAAGTTGATGGTTTTTTCTACCTCCTGAGAGAGGTTTGGTTCTGGATAGCAGCCCCAGATTCCTCCCGGGCTGGTAGCGGAGACCTTTTGTCGCTTTAGGTGGTAGCTGCATGCCTGGAAGCTACCTTTGCCTCCTCCTGGGCATGCGTTTAGAAACTTTTAGGATAACTCTGTGGCTTTTGGCTACGTCCTGAGAGAGGTTTGGTTCTGCATAGCAGCCCCAGATTCCTCCTGGGCTGGTAGCGGAGAACTTTTGTCTCTTTAGGAGGTAGTTGCATGCCCTGTAGCTACCCTTGCCTCCTCCCAGGCATGGCTATGGCAAGCATTTCACATGCTATCCGAGCTTTTTGTCTACCTCCTGAGAGAGGTTTAGTTCTGCATAGCAGCCCCAGATTGCTCCCGGGCTGGTAGCGGAGAACTTTTGTCTCTTTAGGAGGTAGGTCCATGCCTGGTAGCTACCCTTGCCTCCTGCCAGGCATGCATCTGGAAATTTTTTGGATAACTCTTTGGCTTTTGTCTACCTCCTGAGAGAGGTTTAGTTCTGGATAGCAGCCCCAGATTCCTCCCGGGCTGGTACCGGCGAACTTTTATCTCTAGGAGGTAGGTCCATGCCGTGTAGCTACCCTTGCCTCCTCCCGGGCATGCCTTTAGAAACTTTTTGGATAACTCTTTGGCTTTTTTATAACTCCTTAGGGTGGTTTGGTTCTGCATAGCAGCCTCCCATTCCTCCAGGGCAGGTAGGTGGGAATTTTCTTTTCTCACGACTCCGTGCTCCAACAGCTGATGGTGGGCCAGCCGAAAGGTGCGCAAGTAGCTGGTGAGCAGGGACTTGATTCCTGCCAGGCGTTTTGCAGCGTGTTCTTTACGGAATTGCAGGGAGAGAGAAACTCATGCAGCATCCAGAAGCGCTCCAGGGCAGGTGTATTGACGAGTGCCCAGTTCCCTTTCTGTGGAGGAAAGAGGAATCGGTGGATTTAGAAATGGTGTCGTCTGTGTCAGGGACCCAGTAAAATAGTGTTTCCTTACCTCTGGGGAGTAGTCCCAGGTTCGTCCACAGCAGGTACTGGAGAGCTCTTGTCCCTTTTGAAGGTAGGTCCGTGCCTGCTCGTTCCCCTTGCGTCCTCGCAAGCATGCCTTTGTAGCATGTTTTGGAATAGTTTATGGTTTTTTCTACCTCCTGAGAGAGGTTTGGTTCTGGATAGCAGCCCCAGATTCCTCCCGGGCTGGTAGCAGAGACCTTTTGTCGCTTTGGGTGGTAGCTGCATGCCTGGAAGCTACCTTTGCCTCCTCCTGGGCATGCGTTTAGAAACTTTTAGGATAACTCTGTGGCTTTTGGCTACGTCCTGAGAGAGGTTTGGTTCTGCATAGCAGCCCCAGATTCCTCCTGGGCTGGTAGCGGAGAACTTTTGTCTCTTTAGGAGGTAGTTGCATGCCCTGTAGCTACCCTTGCCTCCTCCCAGGCATGGCTATGGCAAGCATTTCACATGCTATCCGAGCTTTTTGTCTACCTCCTGAGAGAGGTTTAGTTCTGGATAGCAGCCCCAGATTGCTCCCGGGCTGGTAGCGGAGAACTTTTGTCTCTTTAGGAGGTAGGTCCATGCCTGGTAGCTACCCTTGCCTCCTGCCAGGCATGCATCTGGAAATTTTTTGGATAACTCTTTGGCTTTTGTCTACCTCCTGAGAGAGGTTTAGTTCTGGATAGCAGCCCCAGATTCCTCCCGGGCTGGTACCGGCGAACTTTTATCTCTAGGAGGTAGGTCCATGCCGTGTAGCTACCCTTGCCTCCTCCCGGGCATGCCTTTAGAAACTTTTTGGATAACTCTTTGGCTTTTTTATAACTCCTTAGGGTGGTTTGGTTCTGCATAGCAGCCTCCCATTCCTCCAGGGCAGGTAGGTGGGAATTTTCTTTTCTCACGACTCCGTGCTCCAACAGCTGATGGTGGGCCAGCCGAAAGGTGCGCAAGTAGCTGGTGAGCAGGGACTTGATTCCTGCCAGGCGTTTTGCAGCGTGTTCTTTACGGAATTGCAGGGAGAGAGAAACTCATGCAGCATCCAGAAGCGCTCCAGGGCAGGTGTATTGACGAGTGCCCAGTTCCCTTTCTGTGGAGGAAAGAGGAATCGGTGGATTTAGAAATGGTGTCGTCTGTGTCAGGGACCCAGTAAAATAGTGTTTCCTTACCTCTGGGGAGTAGTCCCAGGTTCGTCCACAGCAGGTACTGGAGAGCTCTTGTCCCTTTTGAAGGTAGGTCCGTGCCTGCTCGTTCCCCTTGCGTCCTCGCAAGCATGCCTTTGTAGCATGTTTTGGAATAGTTTATGGTTTTTTCTACCTCCTGAGAGAGGTTTGGTTCTGGATAGCAGCCCCAGATTCCTCCCGGGCTGGTAACGGAGACCTTTTGTCGCTTTGGGTGGTAGCTGCATGCCTGGAAGCTACCTTTGCCTCCTCCTGGGCATGCGTTTAGAAACTTTTAGGATAACTCTGTGGCTTTTGGCTACGTCCTGAGAGAGGTTTGGTTCTGCATAGCAGCCCCAGATTCCTCCTGGGCTGGTAGCGGAGAACTTTTGTCTCTTTAGGAGGTAGTTGCATGCCCTGTAGCTACCCTTGCCTCCTCCCAGGCATGGCTATGGCAAGCATTTCACATGCTATCCGAGCTTTTTGTCTACCTCCTGAGAGAGGTTTAGTTCTGGATAGCAGCCCCAGATTGCTCCCGGGCTGGTAGCGGAGAACTTTTGTCTCTTTAGGAGGTAGGTCCATGCCTGGTAGCTACCCTTGCCTCCTGCCAGGCATGCATCTGGAAATTTTTTGGATAACTCTTTGGCTTTTGTCTACCTCCTGAGAGAGGTTTAGTTCTGGATAGCAGCCCCAGATTCCTCCCGGGCTGGTACCGGCGAACTTTTATCTCTAGGAGGTAGGTCCATGCCGTGTAGCTACCCTTGCCTCCTCCCGGGCATGCCTTTAGAAACTTTTTGGATAACTCTTTGGCTTTTTTATAACTCCTTAGGGTAGTTTGCTTCTGCATAGCAGCCTCCCATTCCTCCAGGGCAGGTAGGTGGGAATTTTCTTTTCTCACGACTCCGTGCTCCAACAGCTGATGGTGGGCCAGCCGAAAGGTGCGCAAGTAGCTGGTGAGCAGGGACTTGATTCCTGCCAGGCGTTTTGCAGCGTGTTCTTTACGGAATTGCAGGGAGAGAGAAACTCATGCAGCATCCAGAAGCGCTCCAGGGCAGGTGTATTGACGAGTGCCCAGTTCCCTTTCTGTGGAGGAAAGAGGAATCGGTGGATTTAGAAATGGTGTCGTCTGTGTCAGGGACCCAGTAAAATAGTGTTTCCTTACCTCTGGGGAGTAGTCCCAGGTTCGTCCACAGCAGGTACTGGAGAGCTCTTGTCCCTTTTGAAGGTAGGTCCGTGCCTGCTCGTTCCCCTTGCGTCCTCGCAAGCATGCCTTTGTAGCATGTTTTGGAATAGTTTATGGTTTTTTCTACCTCCTGAGAGAGGTTTGGTTCTGGATAGCAGCCCCAGATTCCTCCCGGGCTGGTAACGGAGACCTTTTGTCGCTTTGGGTGGTAGCTGCATGCCTGGAAGCTACCTTTGCCTCCTCCTGGGCATGCGTTTAGAAACTTTTAGGATAACTCTGTGGCTTTTGGCTACGTCCTGAGAGAGGTTTGGTTCTGCATAGCAGCCCCAGATTCCTCCTGGGCTGGTAGCGGAGAACTTTTGTCTCTTTAGGAGGTAGTTGCATGCCCTGTAGCTACCCTTGCCTCCTCCCAGGCATGGCTATGGCAAGCATTTCACATGCTATCCGAGCTTTTTGTCTACCTCCTGAGAGAGGTTTAGTTCTGGATAGCAGCCCCAGATTGCTCCCGGGCTGGTAGCGGAGAACTTTTGTCTCTTTAGGAGGTAGGTCCATGCCTGGTAGCTACCCTTGCCTCCTGCCAGGCATGCATCTGGAAATTTTTTGGATAACTCTTTGGCTTTTGTCTACCTCCTGAGAGAGGTTTAGTTCTGGATAGCAGCCCCAGATTCCTCCCGGGCTGGTACCGGCGAACTTTTATCTCTAGGAGGTAGGTCCATGCCGTGTAGCTACCCTTGCCTCCTCCCGGGCATGCCTTTAGAAACTTTTTGGATAACTCTTTGGCTTTTTTATAACTCCTTAGGGTAGTTTGCTTCTGCATAGCAGCCTCCCATTCCTCCAGGGCAGGTAGGTGGGAATTTTCTTTTCTCACGACTCCGTGCTCCAACAGCTGATGGTGGGCCAGCCGAAAGGTGCGCAAGTAGCTGGTGAGCAGGGACTTGATTCCTGCCAGGCGTTTTGCAGCGTGTTCTTTACGGAATTGCAGGGAGAGAGAAACTCATGCAGCATCCAGAAGCGCTCCAGGGCAGGTGTATTGACGAGTGCCCAGTTCCCTTTCTGTGGAGGAAAGAGGAATCGGTGGATTTAGAAATGGTGTCGTCTGTGTCAGGGACCCAGTAAAATAGTGTTTCCTTACCTCTGGGGAGTAGTCCCAGGTTCGTCCACAGCAGGTACTGGAGAGCTCTTGTCCCTTTTGAAGGTAGGTCCGTGCCTGCTCGTTCCCCTTGCGTCCTCGCAAGCATGCCTTTGTAGCATGTTTTGGATAAGTTGATGGTTTTTTCTACCTCCTGAGAGAGGTTTGGTTCTGGATAGCAGCCCCAGATTCCTCCCGGGCTGGTAACGGAGACCTTTTGTCGCTTTGGGTGGTAGCTGCATGCCTGGAAGCTACCTTTGCCTCCTCCTGGGCATGCGTTTAGAAACTTTTAGGATAACTCTGTGGCTTTTGGCTACGTCCTGAGAGAGGTTTGGTTCTGCATAGCAGCCCCAGATTCCTCCTGGGCTGGTAGCGGAGAACTTTTGTCTCTTTAGGAGGTAGTTGCATGCCCTGTAGCTACCCTTGCCTCCTCCCAGGCATGGCTATGGTAAGCATTTCACATGCTATCCGAGCTTTTTGTCTACCTCCTGAGAGAGGTTTAGTTCTGGATAGCAGCCCCAGATTGCTCCCGGGCTGGTAGCGGAGAACTTTTGTCTCTTTAGGAGGTAGGTCCATGCCTGGTAGCTACCCTTGCCTCCTGCCAGGCATGCATCTGGAAATTTTTTGGATAACTCTTTGGCTTTTGTCTACCTCCTGAGAGAGGTTTAGTTCTGGATAGCAGCCCCAGATTCCTCCCGGGCTGGTACCGGCGAACTTTTATCTCTAGGAGGTAGGTCCATGCCGTGTAGCTACCCTTGCCTCCTCCCGGGCATGCCTTTAGAAACTTTTTGGATAACTCTTTGGCTTTTTTATAACTCCTTAGGGTGGTTTGGTTCTGCATAGCAGCCTCCCATTCCTCCAGGGCAGGTAGGAGGGAATTTTCTTTTCTCACGACTCTGTGCTCCAACAGCTGATGGTGGGCCAGCCGAAAGGTGCGCAAGTAGCTGGTGAGCAGGGACTTGATTCCTGCCAGGCGTTTTGCAGCGTGTTCTTTATAGAATTGCAGGGAGAGGGAAACTCATGCAGCATCCAGAAGCGCTCCAGGGCAGGTGTATTGACGAGTGCCCAGTTCCCTTTCTGTGGAGGAAAGAGGAATCGGTGGATTTAGAAATGGTGTCGTCTGTGTCAGGGACCCAGTAAAATAGTGTTTCCTTACCTCTGGGGAGTAGTCCCAGGTTCGTCCACAGCAGGTACTGGAGAGCTCTTGTCCCTTTTGAAGGTAGGTCCGTGCCTGCTCGTTCCCCTTGCGTCCTCGCAAGCATGCCTTTGTAGCATGTTTTGGATAAGTTGATGGTTTTTTCTACCTCCTGAGAGAGGTTTGGTTCTGGATAGCAGCCCCAGATTCCTCCCGGGCTGGTAACGGAGACCTTTTGTCGCTTTGGGTGGTAGCTGCATGCCTGGAAGCTACCTTTGCCTCCTCCTGGGCATGCGTTTAGAAACTTTTAGGATAACTCTGTGGCTTTTGGCTACGTCCTGAGAGAGGTTTGGTTCTGCATAGCAGCCCCAGATTCCTCCTGGGCTGGTAGCGGAGAACTTTTGTCTCTTTAGGAGGTAGTTGCATGCCCTGTAGCTACCCTTGCCTCCTCCCAGGCATGGCTATGGCAAGCATTTCACATGCTATCCGAGCTTTTTGTCTACCTCCTGAGAGAGGTTTAGTTCTGCATAGCAGGCCCAGATTGCTCCCGGGCTGGTAGCGGAGAACTTTTGTCTCTTTAGGAGGTAGGTCCATGCCTGGTAGCTACCCTTGCCTCCTGCCAGGCATGCATCTGGAAATTTTTTGGATAACTCTTTGGCTTTTGTCTACCTCCTGAGAGAGGTTTAGTTCTGGATAGCAGCCCCAGATTCCTCCCGGGCTGGTACCGGCGAACTTTTATCTCTAGGAGGTAGGTCCATGCCGTGTAGCTACCCTTGCCTCCTCCCGGGCATGCCTTTAGAAACTTTTTGGATAACTCTTTGGCTTTTTTATAACTCCTTAGGGTGGTTTGGTTCTGCATAGCAGCCTCCCATTCCTCCAGGGCAGGTAGGTGGGAATTTTCTTTTCTCACGACTCCGTGCTCCAACAGCTGATGGTGGGCCAGCCGAAAGGTGCGCAAGTAGCTGGTGAGCAGGGACTTGATTCCTGCCAGGCGTTTTGCAGCGTGTTCTTTACGGAATTGCAGGGAGAGAGAAACTCATGCAGCATCCAGAAGCGCTCCAGGGCAGGTGTATTGACGAGTGCCCAGTTCCCTTTCTGTGGAGGAAAGAGGAATCGGTGGATTTAGAAATGGTGTCGTCTGTGTCAGGGACCCAGTAAAATAGTGTTTCCTTACCTCTGGGGAGTAGTCCCAGGTTCGTCCACCGCAGGTACTGGAGAGCTCTTGTCCCTTTTGAAGGTAGGTCCGTGCCTGCTCGTTCCCCTTGCGTCCTCGCAAGCATGCCTTTGTAGCATGTTTTGGATAAGTTGATGGTTTTTTCTACCTCCTGAGAGAGGTTTGGTTCTGGATAGCAGCCCCAGATTCCTCCCGGGCTGGTAGCGGAGACCTTTTGTCGCTTTAGGTGGTAGCTGCATGCCTGGAAGCTACCTTTGCCTCCTCCTGGGCATGCGTTTAGAAACTTTTAGGATAACTCTGTGGCTTTTGGCTACGTCCTGAGAGAGGTTTAGTTCTGCATAGCAGCCCCAGATTCCTCCTGGGCTGGTAGCGGAGAACTTTTGTCTCTTTAGGAGGTAGTTGCATGCCCTGTAGCTACCCTTGCCTCCTCCCAGGCATGGCTATGGCAAGCATTTCACATGCTATCCGAGCTTTTTGTCTACCTCCTGAGAGAGGTTTAGTTCTGGATAGCAGCCCCAGATTGCTCCCGGGCTGGTAGCGGAGAACTTTTGTCTCTTTAGGAGGTAGGTCCATGCCTGGTAGCTACCCTTGCCTCCTGCCAGGCATGCATCTGGAAACTTTTTGGATAACTCTTTGGCTTTTGTCTACCTCCTGAGAGAGGTTTAGTTCTGGATAGCAGCCCCAGATTCCTCCCGGGCTGGTACCGGCGAACTTTTATCTCTAGGAGGTAGGTCCATGCCGTGTAGCTACCCTTGCCTCCTCCCGGGCATGCCTTTAGAAACTTTTTGGATAACTCTTTGGCTTTTTTATAACTCCTTAGGGTGGTTTGGTTCTGCATAGCAGCCTCCCATTCCTCCAGGGCAGGTAGGAGGGAATTTTCTTTTCTCACGACTCCGTGCTCCAACAGCTGATGGTGGGCCAGCCGAAAGGTGCGCAAGTAGCTGGTGAGCAGGGACTTGATTCCTGCCAGGCGTTTTGCAGCGTGTTCTTTACGGAATTGCAGGGAGAGAGAAACTCATGCAGCATCCAGAAGCGCTCCAGGGCAGGTGTATTGACGAGTGCCCAGTTCCCTTTCTGTGGAGGAAAGAGGAATCGGTGGATTTAGAAATGGTGTCGTCTGTGTCAGGGACCCAGTAAAATAGTGTTTCCTTACCTCTGGGGAGTAGTCCCAGATTCGTCCACAGCAGGTACTGGAGAGCTCTTGTCCCTTTTGAAGGTAGGTCCGTGCCTGCACGTTCCCCTTGCGTCCTCGCAAGCATGCCTTTGTAGCATGTTTTGGAATAGTTTATGGTTTTTTCTACCTCCTGAGAGAGGTTTGGTTCTGGATAGCAGCCCCAGATTCCTCCCGGGCTGGTAACGGAGACCTTTTGTCGCTTTGGGTGGTAGCTGCATGCCTGGAAGCTACCTTTGCCTCCTCCTGGGCATGCGTTTAGAAACTTTTAGGATAACTCTGTGGCTTTTGGCTACGTCCTGAGAGAGGTTTGGTTCTGCATAGCAGCCCCAGATTCCTCCTGGGCTGGTAGCGGAGAACTTTTGTCTCTTTAGGAGGTAGTTGCATGCCCTGTAGCTACCCTTGCCTCCTCCCAGGCATGGCTATGGCAAGCATTTCACATGCTATCCGAGCTTTTTGTCTACCTCCTGAGAGAGGTTTAGTTCTGGATAGCAGCCCCAGATTGCTCCCGGGCTGGTAGCGGAGAACTTTTGTCTCTTTAGGAGGTAGGTCCATGCCTGGTAGCTACCCTTGCCTCCTGCCAGGCATGCATCTGGAAACTTTTTGGATAACTCTTTGGCTTTTGTCTACCTCCTGAGAGAGGTTTAGTTCTGGATAGCAGCCCCAGATTCCTCCCGGGCTGGTACCGGCGAACTTTTATCTCTAGGAGGTAGGTCCATGCCGTGTAGCTACCCTTGCCTCCTCCCGGGCATGCCTTTAGAAACTTTTTGGATAACTCTTTGGCTTTTTTATAACTCCTTAGGGTGGTTTGGTTCTGCATAGCAGCCTCCCATTCCTCCAGGGCAGGTAGGTGGGAATTTTCTTTTCTCACGACTCCGTGCTCCAACAGCTGATGGTGGGCCAGCCGAAAGGTGCGCAAGTAGCTGGTGAGCAGGGACTTGATTCCTGCCAGGCGTTTTGCAGCGTGTTCTTTACGGAATTGCAGGGAGAGAGAAACTCATGCAGCATCCAGAAGCGCTCCAGGGCAGGTGTATTGACGAGTGCCCAGTTCCCTTTCTGTGGAGGAAAGAGGAATCGGTGGATTTAGAAATGGTGTCGTCTGTGTCAGGGACCCAGTAAAATAGTGTTTCCTTACCTCTGGGGAGTAGTCCCAGGTTCGTCCACAGCAGGTACTGGAGAGCTCTTGTCCCTTTTGAAGGTAGGTCCGTGCCTGCTCGTTCCCCTTGCGTCCTCGCAAGCATGCCTTTGTAGCATGTTTTGGATAAGTTGATGGTTTTTTCTACCTCCTGAGAGAGGTTTGGTTCTGGATAGCAGCCCCAGATTCCTCCCGGGCTGGTAACGGAGACCTTTTGTCGCTTTGGGTGGTAGCTGCATGCCTGGAAGCTACCTTTGCCTCCTCCTGGGCATGCGTTTAGAAACTTTTAGGATAACTCTGTGGCTTTTGGCTACGTCCTGAGAGAGGTTTGGTTCTGCATAGCAGCCCCAGATTCCTCCTGGGCTGGTAGCGGAGAACTTTTGTCTCTTTAGGAGGTAGTTGCATGCCCTGTAGCTACCCTTGCCTCCTCCCAGGCATGGCTATGGCAAGCATTTCACATGCTATCCGAGCTTTTTGTCTACCTCCTGAGAGAGGTTTAGTTCTGCATAGCAGCCCCAGATTGCTCCCGGGCTGGTAGCGGAGAACTTTTGTCTCTTTAGGAGGTAGGTCCATGCCTGGTAGCTACCCTTGCCTCCTGCCAGGCATGCATCTGGAAATTTTTTGGATAACTCTTTGGCTTTTGTCTACCTCCTGAGAGAGGTTTAGTTCTGGATAGCAGCCCCAGATTCCTCCCGGGCTGGTACCGGCGAACTTTTATCTCTAGGAGGTAGGTCCATGCCGTGTAGCTACCCTTGCCTCCTCCCGGGCATGCCTTTAGAAACTTTTTGGATAACTCTTTGGCTTTTTTATAACTCCTTAGGGTGGTTTGGTTCTGCATAGCAGCCTCCCATTCCTCCAGGGCAGGTAGGAGGGAATTTTCTTTTCTCACGACTCCGTGCTCCAACAGCTGATGGTGGGCCAGCCGAAAGGTGCGCAAGTAGCTGGTGAGCAGGGACTTGATTCCTGCCAGGCGTTTTGCAGCGTGTTCTTTATAGAATTGCAGGGAGAGGGAAACTCATGCAGCATCCAGAAGCGCTCCAGGGCAGGTGTATTGACGAGTGCCCAGTTCCCTTTCTGTGGAGGAAAGAGGAATCGGTGGATTTAGAAATGGTGTCGTCTGTGTCAGGGACCCAGTAAAATAGTGTTTCCTTACCTCTGGGGAGTAGTCCCAGATTCGTCCACAGCAGGTACTGGAGAGCTCTTGTCCGTTTTGAAGGTAGGTCCGTGCCTGCTCGTTCCCCTTGCGTCCTCGCAAGCATGCCTTTGTAGCATGTTTTGGATAAGTTGATGGTTTTTTCTACCTCCTGAGAGAGGTTTGGTTCTGGATAGCAGCCCCAGATTCCTCCCGGGCTGGTAACGGAGACCTTTTGTCGCTTTGGGTGGTAGCTGCATGCCTGGAAGCTACCTTTGCCTCCTCCTGGGCATGCGTTTAGAAACTTTTAGGATAACTCTGTGGCTTTTGGCTACGTCCTGAGAGAGGTTTGGTTCTGCATAGCAGCCCCAGATTCCTCCTGGGCTGGTAGCGGAGAACTTTTGTCTCTTTAGGAGGTAGTTGCATGCCCTGTAGCTACCCTTGCCTCCTCCCAGGCATGGCTATGGCAAGCATTTCACATGCTATCCGAGCTTTTTGTCTACCTCCTGAGAGAGGTTTAGTTCTGCATAGCAGCCCCAGATTGCTCCCGGGCTGGTAGCGGAGAACTTTTGTCTCTTTAGGAGGTAGGTCCATGCCTGGTAGCTACCCTTGCCTCCTGCCAGGCATGCATCTGGAAATTTTTTGGATAACTCTTTGGCTTTTGTCTACCTCCTGAGAGAGGTTTAGTTCTGGATAGCAGCCCCAGATTCCTCCCGGGCTGGTACCGGCGAACTTTTATCTCTAGGAGGTAGGTCCATGCCGTGTAGCTACCCTTGCCTCCTCCCGGGCATGCCTTTAGAAACTTTTTGGATAACTCTTTGGCTTTTTTATAACTCCTTAGGGTGGTTTGGTTCTGCATAGCAGCCTCCCATTCCTCCAGGGCAGGTAGGTGGGAATTTTCTTTTCTCACGACTCCGTGCTCCAACAGCTGATGGTGGGCCAGCCGAAAGGTGCGCAAGTAGCTGGTGAGCAGGGACTTGATTCCTGCCAGGCGTTTTGCAGCGTGTTCTTTACGGAATTGCAGGGAGAGAGAAACTCATGCAGCATCCAGAAGCGCTCCAGGGCAGGTGTATTGACGAGTGCCCAGTTCCCTTTCTGTGGAGGAAAGAGGAATCGGTGGATTTAGAAATGGTGTCGTCTGTGTCAGGGACCCAGTAAAATAGTGTTTCCTTACCTCTGGGGAGTAGTCCCAGGTTCGTCCACCGCAGGTACTGGAGAGCTCTTGTCCCTTTTGAAGGTAGGTCCGTGCCTGCTCGTTCCCCTTGCGTCCTCGCAAGCATGCCTTTGTAGCATGTTTTGGATAAGTTGATGGTTTTTTCTACCTCCTGAGAGAGGTTTGGTTCTGGATAGCAGCCCCAGATTCCTCCCGGGCTGGTAGCGGAGACCTTTTGTCGCTTTAGGTGGTAGCTGCATGCCTGGAAGCTACCTTTGCCTCCTCCTGGGCATGCGTTTAGAAACTTTTAGGATAACTCTGTGGCTTTTGGCTACGTCCTGAGAGAGGTTTAGTTCTGCATAGCAGCCCCAGATTCCTCCTGGGCTGGTAGCGGAGAACTTTTGTCTCTTTAGGAGGTAGTTGCATGCCCTGTAGCTACCCTTGCCTCCTCCCAGGCATGGCTATGGCAAGCATTTCACATGCTATCCGAGCTTTTTGTCTACCTCCTGAGAGAGGTTTAGTTCTGGATAGCAGCCCCAGATTGCTCCCGGGCTGGTAGCGGAGAACTTTTGTCTCTTTAGGAGGTAGGTCCATGCCTGGTAGCTACCCTTGCCTCCTGCCAGGCATGCATCTGGAAACTTTTTGGATAACTCTTTGGCTTTTGTCTACCTCCTGAGAGAGGTTTAGTTCTGGATTGCAGCCCCAGATTCCTCCCGGGCTGGTACCGGCGAACTTTTATCTCTAGGAGGTAGGTCCATGCCGTGTAGCTACCCTTGCCTCCTCCCGGGCATGCCTTTAGAAACTTTTTGGATAACTCTTTGGCTTTTTTATAACTCCTTAGGGTGGTTTGGTTCTGCATAGCAGCCTCCCATTCCTCCAGGGCAGGTAGGAGGGAATTTTCTTTTCTCACGACTCTGTGCTCCAACAGCTGATGGTGGGCCAGCCGAAAGGTGCGCAAGTAGCTGGTGAGCAGGGACTTGATTCCTGCCAGGCGTTTTGCAGCGTGTTCTTTACGGAATTGCAGGGAGAGAGAAACTCATGCAGCATCCAGAAGCGCTCCAGGGCAGGTGTATTGACGAGTGCCCAGTTCCCTTTCTGTGGAGGAAAGAGGAATCGGTGGATTTAGAAATGGTGTCGTCTGTGTCAGGGACCCAGTAAAATAGTGTTTCCTTACCTCTGGGGAGTAGTCCCAGATTCGTCCACAGCAGGTACTGGAGAGCTCTTGTCCCTTTTGAAGGTAGGTCCGTGCCTGCACGTTCCCCTTGCGTCCTCGCAAGCATGCCTTTGTAGCATGTTTTGGAATAGTTTATGGTTTTTTCTACCTCCTGAGAGAGGTTTGGTTCTGGATAGCAGCCCCAGATTCCTCCAGGGCTGGTAACGGAGACCTTTTGTCGCTTTGGGTGGTAGCTGCATGCCTGGAAGCTACCTTTGCCTCCTCCTGGGCATGCGTTTAGAAACTTTTAGGATAACTCTGTGGCTTTTGGCTACGTCCTGAGAGAGGTTTGGTTCTGCATAGCAGCCCCAGATTCCTCCTGGGCTGGTAGCGGAGAACTTTTGTCTCTTTAGGAGGTAGTTGCATGCCCTGTAGCTACCCTTGCCTCCTCCCAGGCATGGCTATGGCAAGCATTTCACATGCTATCCGAGCTTTTTGTCTACCTCCTGAGAGAGGTTTAGTTCTGCATAGCAGCCCCAGATTGCTCCCGGGCTGGTAGCGGAGAACTTTTGTCTCTTTAGGAGGTAGGTCCATGCCTGGTAGCTACCCTTGCCTCCTGCCAGGCATGCATCTGGAAATTTTTTGGATAACTCTTTGGCTTTTGTCTACCTCCTGAGAGAGGTTTAGTTCTGGATAGCAGCCCCAGATTCCTCCCGGGCTGGTACCGGCGAACTTTTATCTCTAGGAGGTAGGTCCATGCCGTGTAGCTACCCTTGCCTCCTCCCGGGCATGCCTTTAGAAACTTTTTGGATAACTCTTTGGCTTTTTTATAACTCCTTAGGGTGGTTTGGTTCTGCAGAGCAGCCTCCCATTCCTCCAGGGCAGGTAGGTGGGAATTTTCTTTTCTCACGACTCCGTGCTCCAACAGCTGATGGTGGGCCAGCCGAAAGGTGCGCAAGTAGCTGGTGAGCAGGGACTTGATTCCTGCCAGGCGTTTTGCAGCGTGTTCTTTACGGAATTGCAGGGAGAGAGAAACTCATGCAGCATCCAGAAGCGCTCCAGGGCAGGTGTATTGACGAGTGCCCAGTTCCCTTTCTGTGGAGGAAAGAGGAATCGGTGGATTTAGAAATGGTGTCGTCTGTGTCAGGGACCCAGTAAAATAGTGTTTCCTTACCTCTGGGGAGTAGTCCCAGGTTCGTCCACAGCAGGTACTGGAGAGCTCTTGTCCCTTTTGAAGGTAGGTCCGTGCCTGCTCGTTCCCCTTGCGTCCTCGCAAGCATGCCTTTGTAGCATGTTTTGGATAAGTTGATGGTTTTTTCTACCTCCTGAGAGAGGTTTGGTTCTGGATAGCAGCCCCAGATTCCTCCCGGGCTGGTAACGGAGACCTTTTGTCGCTTTGGGTGGTAGCTGCATGCCTGGAAGCTACCTTTGCCTCCTCCTGGGCATGCGTTTAGAAACTTTTAGGATAACTCTGTGGCTTTTGGCTACGTCCTGAGAGAGGTTTGGTTCTGCATAGCAGCCCCAGATTCCTCCTGGGCTGGTAGCGGAGAACTTTTGTCTCTTTAGGAGGTAGTTGCATGCCCTGTAGCTACCCTTGCCTCCTCCCAGGCATGGCTATGGCAAGCATTTCACATGCTATCCGAGCTTTTTGTCTACCTCCTGAGAGAGGTTTAGTTCTGCATAGCAGCCCCAGATTGCTCCCGGGCTGGTAGCGGAGAACTTTTGTCTCTTTAGGAGGTAGGTCCATGCCTGGTAGCTACCCTTGCCTCCTGCCAGGCATGCATCTGGAAATTTTTTGGATAACTCTTTGGCTTTTGTCTACCTCCTGAGAGAGGTTTAGTTCTGGATAGCAGCCCCAGATTCCTCCCGGGCTGGTACCGGCGAACTTTTATCTCTAGGAGGTAGGTCCATGCCGTGTAGCTACCCTTGCCTCCTCCCGGGCATGCCTTTAGAAACTTTTTGGATAACTCTTTGGCTTTTTTATAACTCCTTAGGGTGGTTTGGTTCTGCATAGCAGCCTCCCATTCCTCCAGGGCAGGTAGGTGGGAATTTTCTTTTCTCACGACTCCGTGCTCCAACAGCTGATGGTGGGCCAGCCGAAAGGTGCGCAAGTAGCTGGTGAGCAGGGACTTGATTCCTGCCAGGCGTTTTGCAGCGTGTTCTTTACGGAATTGCAGGGAGAGAGAAACTCATGCAGCATCCAGAAGCGCTCCAGGGCAGGTGTATTGACGAGTGCCCAGTTCCCTTTCTGTGGAGGAAAGAGGAATCGGTGGATTTAGAAATGGTGTCGTCTGTGTCAGGGACCCAGTAAAATAGTGTTTCCTTACCTCTGGGGAGTAGTCCCAGGTTCGTCCACCGCAGGTACTGGAGAGCTCTTGTCCCTTTTGAAGGTAGGTCCGTGCCTGCTCGTTCCCCTTGCGTCCTCGCAAGCATGCCTTTGTAGCATGTTTTGGATAAGTTGATGGTTTTTTCTACCTCCTGAGAGAGGTTTGGTTCTGGATAGCAGCCCCAGATTCCTCCCGGGCTGGTAGCGGAGACCTTTTGTCGCTTTAGGTGGTAGCTGCATGCCTGGAAGCTACCTTTGCCTCCTCCTGGGCATGCGTTTAGAAACTTTTAGGATAACTCTGTGGCTTTTGGCTACGTCCTGAGAGAGGTTTAGTTCTGCATAGCAGCCCCAGATTCCTCCTGGGCTGGTAGCGGAGAACTTTTGTCTCTTTAGGAGGTAGTTGCATGCCCTGTAGCTACCCTTGCCTCCTCCCAGGCATGGCTATGGCAAGCATTTCACATGCTATCCGAGCTTTTTGTCTACCTCCTGAGAGAGGTTTAGTTCTGGATAGCAGCCCCAGATTGCTCCCGGGCTGGTAGCGGAGAACTTTTGTCTCTTTAGGAGGTAGGTCCATGCCTGGTAGCTACCCTTGCCTCCTGCCAGGCATGCATCTGGAAACTTTTTGGATAACTCTTTGGCTTTTGTCTACCTCCTGAGAGAGGTTTAGTTCTGGATAGCAGCCCCAGATTCCTCCCGGGCTGGTACCGGCGAACTTTTATCTCTAGGAGGTAGGTCCATGCCGTGTAGCTACCCTTGCCTCCTCCCGGGCATGCCTTTAGAAACTTTTTGGATAACTCTTTGGCTTTTTTATAACTCCTTAGGGTGGTTTGGTTCTGCATAGCAGCCTCCCATTCCTCCAGGGCAGGTAGGAGGGAATTTTCTTTTCTCACGACTCCGTGCTCCAACAGCTGATGGTGGGCCAGCCGAAAGGTGCGCAAGTAGCTGGTGAGCAGGGACTTGATTCCTGCCAGGCGTTTTGCAGCGTGTTCTTTACGGAATTGCAGGGAGAGAGAAACTCATGCAGCATCCAGAAGCGCTCCAGGGCAGGTGTATTGACGAGTGCCCAGTTCCCTTTCTGTGGAGGAAAGAGGAATCGGTGGATTTAGAAATGGTGTCGTCTGTGTCAGGGACCCAGTAAAATAGTGTTTCCTTACCTCTGGGGAGTAGTCCCAGATTCGTCCACAGCAGGTACTGGAGAGCTCTTGTCCCTTTTGAAGGTAGGTCCGTGCCTGCACGTTCCCCTTGCGTCCTCGCAAGCATGCCTTTGTAGCATGTTTTGGAATAGTTTATGGTTTTTTCTACCTCCTGAGAGAGGTTTGGTTCTGGATAGCAGCCCCAGATTCCTCCCGGGCTGGTAACGGAGACCTTTTGTCGCTTTGGGTGGTAGCTGCATGCCTGGAAGCTACCTTTGCCTCCTCCTGGGCATGCGTTTAGAAACTTTTAGGATAACTCTGTGGCTTTTGGCTACGTCCTGAGAGAGGTTTGGTTCTGCATAGCAGCCCCAGATTCCTCCTGGGCTGGTAGCGGAGAACTTTTGTCTCTTTAGGAGGTAGTTGCATGCCCTGTAGCTACCCTTGCCTCCTCCCAGGCATGGCTATGGCAAGCATTTCACATGCTATCCGAGCTTTTTGTCTACCTCCTGAGAGAGGTTTAGTTCTGGATAGCAGCCCCAGATTGCTCCCGGGCTGGTAGCGGAGAACTTTTGTCTCTTTAGGAGGTAGGTCCATGCCTGGTAGCTACCCTTGCCTCCTGCCAGGCATGCATCTGGAAATTTTTTGGATAACTCTTTGGCTTTTGTCTACCTCCTGAGAGAGGTTTAGTTCTGGATAGCAGCCCCAGATTCCTCCCGGGCTGGTACCGGCGAACTTTTATCTCTAGGAGGTAGGTCCATGCCGTGTAGCTACCCTTGCCTCCTCCCGGGCATGCCTTTAGAAACTTTTTGGATAACTCTTTGGCTTTTTTATAACTCCTTAGGGTGGTTTGGTTCTGCATAGCAGCCTCCCATTCCTCCAGGGCAGGTAGGTGGGAATTTTCTTTTCTCACGACTCCGTGCTCCAACAGCTGATGGTGGGCCAGCCGAAAGGTGCGCAAGTAGCTGGTGAGCAGGGACTTGATTCCTGCCAGGCGTTTTGCAGCGTGTTCTTTACGGAATTGCAGGGAGAGAGAAACTCATGCAGCATCCAGAAGCGCTCCAGGGCAGGTGTATTGACGAGTGCCCAGTTCCCTTTCTGTGGAGGAAAGAGGAATCGGTGGATTTAGAAATGGTGTCGTCTGTGTCAGGGACCCAGTAAAATAGTGTTTCCTTACCTCTGGGGAGTAGTCCCAGGTTCGTCCACAGCAGGTACTGGAGAGCTCTTGTCCCTTTTGAAGGTAGGTCCGTGCCTGCTCGTTCCCCTTGCGTCCTCGCAAGCATGCCTTTGTAGCATGTTTTGGATAAGTTGATGGTTTTTTCTACCTCCTGAGAGAGGTTTGGTTCTGGATAGCAGCCCCAGATTCCTCCCGGGCTGGTAACGGAGACCTTTTGTCGCTTTGGGTGGTAGCTGCATGCCTGGAAGCTACCTTTGCCTCCTCCTGGGCATGCGTTTAGAAACTTTTAGGATAACTCTGTGGCTTTTGGCTACGTCCTGAGAGAGGTTTGGTTCTGCATAGCAGCCCCAGATTCCTCCTGGGCTGGTAGCGGAGAACTTTTGTCTCTTTAGGAGGTAGTTGCATGCCCTGTAGCTACCCTTGCCTCCTCCCAGGCATGGCTATGGCAAGCATTTCACATGCTATCCGAGCTTTTTGTCTACCTCCTGAGAGAGGTTTAGTTCTGCATAGCAGCCCCAGATTGCTCCCGGGCTGGTAGCGGAGAACTTTTGTCTCTTTAGGAGGTAGGTCCATGCCTGGTAGCTACCCTTGCCTCCTGCCAGGCATGCATCTGGAAATTTTTTGGATAACTCTTTGGCTTTTGTCTACCTCCTGAGAGAGGTTTAGTTCTGGATAGCAGCCCCAGATTCCTCCCGGGCTGGTACCGGCGAACTTTTATCTCTAGGAGGTAGGTCCATGCCGTGTAGCTACCCTTGCCTCCTCCCGGGCATGCCTTTAGAAACTTTTTGGATAACTCTTTGGCTTTTTTATAACTCCTTAGGGTGGTTTGGTTCTGCATAGCAGCCTCCCATTCCTCCAGGGCAGGTAGGAGGGAATTTTCTTTTCTCACGACTCCGTGCTCCAACAGCTGATGGTGGGCCAGCCGAAAGGTGCGCAAGTAGCTGGTGAGCAGGGACTTGATTCCTGCCAGGCGTTTTGCAGCGTGTTCTTTATAGAATTGCAGGGAGAGAGAAACTCATGCAGCATCCAGAAGCGCTCCAGGGCAGGTGTATTGACGAGTGCCCAGTTCCCTTTCTGTGGAGGAAAGAGGAATCGGTGGATTTAGAAATGGTGTCGTCTGTGTCAGGGACCCAGTAAAATAGTGTTTCCTTACCTCTGGGGAGTAGTCCCAGATTCGTCCACAGCAGGTACTGGAGAGCTCTTGTCCGTTTTGAAGGTAGGTCCGTGCCTGCTCGTTCCCCTTGCGTCCTCGCAAGCATGCCTTTGTAGCATGTTTTGGATAAGTTGATGGTTTTTTCTACCTCCTGAGAGAGGTTTGGTTCTGGATAGCAGCCCCAGATTCCTCCCGGGCTGGTAACGGAGACCTTTTGTCGCTTTGGGTGGTAGCTGCATGCCTGGAAGCTACCTTTGCCTCCTCCTGGGCATGCGTTTAGAAACTTTTAGGATAACTCTGTGGCTTTTGGCTACGTCCTGAGAGAGGTTTGGTTCTGCATAGCAGCCCCAGATTCCTCCTGGGCTGGTAGCGGAGAACTTTTGTCTCTTTAGGAGGTAGTTGCATGCCCTGTAGCTACCCTTGCCTCCTCCCAGGCATGGCTATGGCAAGCATTTCACATGCTATCCGAGCTTTTTGTCTACCTCCTGAGAGAGGTTTAGTTCTGCATAGCAGCCCCAGATTGCTCCCGGGCTGGTAGCGGAGAACTTTTGTCTCTTTAGGAGGTAGGTCCATGCCTGGTAGCTACCCTTGCCTCCTGCCAGGCATGCATCTGGAAATTTTTTGGATAACTCTTTGGCTTTTGTCTACCTCCTGAGAGAGGTTTAGTTCTGGATAGCAGCCCCAGATTCCTCCCGGGCTGGTACCGGCGAACTTTTATCTCTAGGAGGTAGGTCCATGCCGTGTAGCTACCCTTGCCTCCTCCCGGGCATGCCTTTAGAAACTTTTTGGATAACTCTTTGGCTTTTTTATAACTCCTTAGGGTGGTTTGGTTCTGCATAGCAGCCTCCCATTCCTCCAGGGCAGGTAGGTGGGAATTTTCTTTTCTCACGACTCCGTGCTCCAACAGCTGATGGTGGGCCAGCCGAAAGGTGCGCAAGTAGCTGGTGAGCAGGGACTTGATTCCTGCCAGGCGTTTTGCAGCGTGTTCTTTACGGAATTGCAGGGAGAGAGAAACTCATGCAGCATCCAGAAGCGCTCCAGGGCAGGTGTATTGACGAGTGCCCAGTTCCCTTTCTGTGGAGGAAAGAGGAATCGGTGGATTTAGAAATGGTGTCGTCTGTGTCAGGGACCCAGTAAAATAGTGTTTCCTTACCTCTGGGGAGTAGTCCCAGGTTCGTCCACCGCAGGTACTGGAGAGCTCTTGTCCCTTTTGAAGGTAGGTCCGTGCCTGCTCGTTCCCCTTGCGTCCTCGCAAGCATGCCTTTGTAGCATGTTTTGGATAAGTTGATGGTTTTTTCTACCTCCTGAGAGAGGTTTGGTTCTGGATAGCAGCCCCAGATTCCTCCCGGGCTGGTAGCGGAGACCTTTTGTCGCTTTAGGTGGTAGCTGCATGCCTGGAAGCTACCTTTGCCTCCTCCTGGGCATGCGTTTAGAAACTTTTAGGATAACTCTGTGGCTTTTGGCTACGTCCTGAGAGAGGTTTAGTTCTGCATAGCAGCCCCAGATTCCTCCTGGGCTGGTAGCGGAGAACTTTTGTCTCTTTAGGAGGTAGTTGCATGCCCTGTAGCTACCCTTGCCTCCTCCCAGGCATGGCTATGGCAAGCATTTCACATGCTATCCGAGCTTTTTGTCTACCTCCTGAGAGAGGTTTAGTTCTGGATAGCAGCCCCAGATTGCTCCCGGGCTGGTAGCGGAGAACTTTTGTCTCTTTAGGAGGTAGGTCCATGCCTGGTAGCTACCCTTGCCTCCTGCCAGGCATGCATCTGGAAACTTTTTGGATAACTCTTTGGCTTTTGTCTACCTCCTGAGAGAGGTTTAGTTCTGGATAGCAGCCCCAGATTCCTCCCGGGCTGGTACCGGCGAACTTTTATCTCTAGGAGGTAGGTCCATGCCGTGTAGCTACCCTTGCCTCCTCCCGGGCATGCCTTTAGAAACTTTTTGGATAACTCTTTGGCTTTTTTATAACTCCTTAGGGTGGTTTGGTTCTGCATAGCAGCCTCCCATTCCTCCAGGGCAGGTAGGAGGGAATTTTCTTTTCTCACGACTCTGTGCTCCAACAGCTGATGGTGGGCCAGCCGAAAGGTGCGCAAGTAGCTGGTGAGCAGGGACTTGATTCCTGCCAGGCGTTTTGCAGCGTGTTCTTTACGGAATTGCAGGGAGAGAGAAACTCATGCAGCATCCAGAAGCGCTCCAGGGCAGGTGTATTGACGAGTGCCCAGTTCCCTTTCTGTGGAGGAAAGAGGAATCGGTGGATTTAGAAATGGTGTCGTCTGTGTCAGGGACCCAGTAAAATAGTGTTTCCTTACCTCTGGGGAGTAGTCCCAGATTCGTCCACAGCAGGTACTGGAGAGCTCTTGTCCCTTTTGAAGGTAGGTCCGTGCCTGCACGTTCCCCTTGCGTCCTCGCAAGCATGCCTTTGTAGCATGTTTTGGAATAGTTTATGGTTTTTTCTACCTCCTGAGAGAGGTTTGGTTCTGGATAGCAGCCCCAGATTCCTCCCGGGCTGGTAACGGAGACCTTTTGTCGCTTTGGGTGGTAGCTGCATGCCTGGAAGCTACCTTTGCCTCCTCCTGGGCATGCGTTTAGAAACTTTTAGGATAACTCTGTGGCTTTTGGCTACGTCCTGAGAGAGGTTTGGTTCTGCATAGCAGCCCCAGATTCCTCCTGGGCTGGTAGCGGAGAACTTTTGTCTCTTTAGGAGGTAGTTGCATGCCCTGTAGCTACCCTTGCCTCCTCCCAGGCATGGCTATGGCAAGCATTTCACATGCTATCCGAGCTTTTTGTCTACCTCCTGAGAGAGGTTTAGTTCTGCATAGCAGCCCCAGATTGCTCCCGGGCTGGTAGCGGAGAACTTTTGTCTCTTTAGGAGGTAGGTCCATGCCTGGTAGCTACCCTTGCCTCCTGCCAGGCATGCATCTGGAAATTTTTTGGATAACTCTTTGGCTTTTGTCTACCTCCTGAGAGAGGTTTAGTTCTGGATAGCAGCCCCAGATTCCTCCCGGGCTGGTACCGGCGAACTTTTATCTCTAGGAGGTAGGTCCATGCCGTGTAGCTACCCTTGCCTCCTCCCGGGCATGCCTTTAGAAACTTTTTGGATAACTCTTTGGCTTTTTTATAACTCCTTAGGGTGGTTTGGTTCTGCAGAGCAGCCTCCCATTCCTCCAGGGCAGGTAGGTGGGAATTTTCTTTTCTCACGACTCCGTGCTCCAACAGCTGATGGTGGGCCAGCCGAAAGGTGCGCAAGTAGCTGGTGAGCAGGGACTTGATTCCTGCCAGGCGTTTTGCAGCGTGTTCTTTACGGAATTGCAGGGAGAGAGAAACTCATGCAGCATCCAGAAGCGCTCCAGGGCAGGTGTATTGACGAGTGCCCAGTTCCCTTTCTGTGGAGGAAAGAGGAATCGGTGGATTTAGAAATGGTGTCGTCTGTGTCAGGGACCCAGTAAAATAGTGTTTCCTTACCTCTGGGGAGTAGTCCCAGGTTCGTCCACAGCAGGTACTGGAGAGCTCTTGTCCCTTTTGAAGGTAGGTCCGTGCCTGCTCGTTCCCCTTGCGTCCTCGCAAGCATGCCTTTGTAGCATGTTTTGGATAAGTTGATGGTTTTTTCTACCTCCTGAGAGAGGTTTGGTTCTGGATAGCAGCCCCAGATTCCTCCCGGGCTGGTAACGGAGACCTTTTGTCGCTTTGGGTGGTAGCTGCATGCCTGGAAGCTACCTTTGCCTCCTCCTGGGCATGCGTTTAGAAACTTTTAGGATAACTCTGTGGCTTTTGGCTACGTCCTGAGAGAGGTTTGGTTCTGCATAGCAGCCCCAGATTCCTCCTGGGCTGGTAGCGGAGAACTTTTGTCTCTTTAGGAGGTAGTTGCATGCCCTGTAGCTACCCTTGCCTCCTCCCAGGCATGGCTATGGCAAGCATTTCACATGCTATCCGAGCTTTTTGTCTACCTCCTGAGAGAGGTTTAGTTCTGCATAGCAGCCCCAGATTGCTCCCGGGCTGGTAGCGGAGAACTTTTGTCTCTTTAGGAGGTAGGTCCATGCCTGGTAGCTACCCTTGCCTCCTGCCAGGCATGCATCTGGAAATTTTTTGGATAACTCTTTGGCTTTTGTCTACCTCCTGAGAGAGGTTTAGTTCTGGATAGCAGCCCCAGATTCCTCCCGGGCTGGTACCGGCGAACTTTTATCTCTAGGAGGTAGGTCCATGCCGTGTAGCTACCCTTGCCTCCTCCCGGGCATGCCTTTAGAAACTTTTTGGATAACTCTTTGGCTTTTTTATAACTCCTTAGGGTGGTTTGGTTCTGCATAGCAGCCTCCCATTCCTCCAGGGCAGGTAGGTGGGAATTTTCTTTTCTCACGACTCCGTGCTCCAACAGCTGATGGTGGGCCAGCCGAAAGGTGCGCAAGTAGCTGGTGAGCAGGGACTTGATTCCTGCCAGGCGTTTTGCAGCGTGTTCTTTACGGAATTGCAGGGAGAGAGAAACTCATGCAGCATCCAGAAGTGCTCCAGGGCAGGTGTATTGACGAGTGCCCAGTTCCCTTTCTGTGGAGGAAAGAGGAATCGGTGGATTTAGAAATGGTGTCGTCTGTGTCAGGGACCCAGTAAAATAGTGTTTCCTTACCTCTGGGGAGTAGTCCCAGATTCGTCCACAGCAGGTACTGGAGAGCTCTTGTCCCTTTTGAAGGTAGGTCCGTGCCTGCTCGTTCCCCTTGCGTCCTCGCAAGCATGCCTTTGTAGCATGTTTTGGATAAGTTGATGGTTTTTTCTACCTCCTGAGAGAGGTTTGGTTCTGGATAGCAGCCCCAGATTCCTCCCGGGCTGGTAACGGAGACCTTTTGTCGCTTTGGGTGGTAGCTGCATGCCTGGAAGCTACCTTTGCCTCCTCCTGGGCATGCGTTTAGAAACTTTTAGGATAACTCTGTGGCTTTTGGCTACGTCCTGAGAGAGGTTTGGTTCTGCATAGCAGCCCCAGATTCCTCCTGGGCTGGTAGCGGAGAACTTTTGTCTCTTTAGGAGGTAGTTGCATGCCCTGTAGCTACCCTTGCCTCCTCCCAGGCATGGCTATGGCAAGCATTTCACATGCTATCCGAGCTTTTTGTCTACCTCCTGAGAGAGGTTTAGTTCTGCATAGCAGCCCCAGATTGCTCCCGGGCTGGTAGCGGAGAACTTTTGTCTCTTTAGGAGGTAGGTCCATGCCTGGTAGCTACCCTTGCCTCCTGCCAGGCATGCATCTGGAAATTTTTTGGATAACTCTTTGGCTTTTGTCTACCTCCTGAGAGAGGTTTAGTTCTGGATAGCAGCCCCAGATTCCTCCCGGGCTGGTACCGGCGAACTTTTATCTCTAGGAGGTAGGTCCATGCCGTGTAGCTACCCTTGCCTCCTGGCAGGCATGCATCTGGAAATTTTTTGGATAACTCTATGGCTTTTGTCTACCTCCTGAGAGAGTTTTGGTTCTTGATAGCAGCCCCAGATTCCTCTATGGCTGGCACCTGGGAACTTTTTTTTTCTTTTGGAGGTATGTCCGTGCCTTTTATTTCCCCTTTATTCTTACCGATCATGCCTTTGTAACTGTTTTGTATGACTGTATGGCTTTTGGCTACCTTCTCTGAGTTATTTCCTTCTGAATATTTGCCCCGGATTCCTCCAGGTCAGGTACCTGAGATCTTTTTTCTCTTTTGAATGTACGTGTTGTGTGCCACTTCGTGACGCGTCCATGACACCCCGGGGTTCATCTCCAATCTTTAGGGGTTCATGAACGGCCGTTGCTGCCTTTGTACGCAGTTTTCCTTTCATTACAAGGTGAGACGCTGAGTTTTGCAGGGAAATGCTGTGGATTTTTTCTAATTAAGCTTTCTGAAGGCCATGGTTGTTTTTTTTCCTACAGCATTTTCCTGGAGACCTGGGCCAGAAGCTTTTGAAAGTGAACACTAAACATAGCTTATTTAATCAACAGAGCAAGAAGGTATGAGAAAGGACAATCCATATGATATCAATTTCCAATCCCTCCCATTTCGCATGCCGAGAAGCATTTCTAATGGCAACAATTTGTCATCCCCCTAGCTCCCCGTCCCATTCTGTTTTTCCCATCCCCACAGTTTCTAACCGTAAAGAGGAGTTTTGAGGAAAGATGATTTTTGGAAGGGAAGGGATGGGGCTGGTGGCGGTGGCCTTGGACACTGGTGTTTGTGCTGTCCCTATAATGGCAGCCAGGGCCAGGACACACTGCCCAGGTAGAGCACTAAAGAGGGACGAGGGCAAGGCAGAGGGAAAGGGCAGAGGAGCTTGGCCGCATCAGGAGCGGGTGCCTGCCGAGGTGTCTGTGGCTGCGTCCTGAGTGTGCCTGGGCACTGCAGGGGCCATAGAGGAGTGGAGGGCTACGGGTAGCCAAACCTCTTGGCTATGGCCATGTCCTTCTCCGGCTGCTAGAAGAAGTGCCCGGGGCTCTGTGTGGGGAAAAGCCAAAGGGGGTGCTGGGGTGAGTTGTGGGGCCCTGGGCTCACCTGCAGGGCCGCAGCCCCCGGAGGAGTGGGAGCCAGCTGCTGTACCTGCCATGGTGGCTGGAGAGTGGGGCACAGGGGGTTCCATCCCAACGGCCAGCGTTCCGACCAACCCCTCGCCGGCAGGCTTGTGATGATTTGATTTTGGGTACCCAAGCAGGTTTCCCATCTCAAGGATTTCCCATCCCAAGGAGGATTTCCCAGCCCAGGGAGGATTTTCCTTGCCCAGGACAGTTTCACATCCCAAGGATCACCTAGCTCAAGAGTAACTTCCCATAGCTAATGGTGATTTCCTACCCCAATGATTTCCTACCCCAATGATTTCCCATCCCAGTGGTGATTTTCTCTTCCCACAGTGACTTCTCTTCCAAACAAATTCCCATCACAACCATCTTTTCCTATCCCAGTGAAACAATTATTATAAAACACCAACTACGTAACACAGTAAGCTGAAGGGATATCTGAAATTGCTAAATTGTTCTATTGGCCGCATGCCATAAGCCTCAACTCTAGCTACAAAATCAAGGCTGAAGAAGGAAGACAGTGCCCAAAGTAGAAGTTAAACAACTGAATTAGCTGAGTTTGAAGAAAAGCAAAACTGCTGAAGTGGTAAACAACGAGAGAACATGCGCAGAACAGAAAGGAGAAAAGTACAAGGTGAAGAAGGCTACGAGCCTTCATCAGAAGGAGCTCAAAGTGTGACAGCCAGAGGGTACTGTGCATGCGAAAGTAGGAGGGACAATATGATAATTAGTTCTCAGAAACATTAACATAAATCCTGCCCTTTCTTGGAAAATTGAATGAATATATATGTCACCGTACCTCAAATACCGTGAATATGTATGTCACCATACCATACCTCTGTCTTGCGAGAGGAGCTCGACAGGCGGCGAAGCATCCAGAAATCTGAGGAAGAGACTGATGCTTGGTATCAAGCACTGGCACAGGCTGAGCAACAGCCCTGCCTTAAGTCCTCTCAAGGGACTGGTAAAGGAGCCTCCAAGCCTGAATTGCCACAACTGATGAACTTGCGAGACAAGGGAAGCTGGACCCTTGTCTCTGCTTGGAGCAGGAGGAGGAATCTCTCCCTTGCCCCTGAAGTGCCTCTATGCAATAGGTGTGATGCTCTGGGGTAAAAAACAAAAATGGTAATGCTCAGGCCCTAGGAAAGGGCAACAGTATAAATGTGGACCAGCAAACCTTGTGTGTAAGAACCAGTGCCACAAAGAAAGCACGAAGGGTGCTGGTGATTGGAGACTCCACTCTGAGAGGCACTGAAGCACCCATCCGCCATCCAGACAATCTCTCTCGAGAAGTTTGCTGCCTGCCCGTGGCCCGCATCTGTGACATCACAAAGAGGCTACCAAATTTTGTTAAGCCACGGGACTACTGTCCTGCTACTTGCCGAGGCAATCGGCCCTGGGGCAGACGCGCTCTGCAGTGGAGCGGGGAACTGAGGCAGGGTTTTTTTTTTGGCATTGAGGCCACTCGAAGCAGCTGAGGGAGCCGCCAGGACCCGGCAGCCCTTGCGAGGGAGGCTGACGAGGCGTAGGCGGAGCCAGCAGGGCCCCCTTCCCTGACGTTCAAAAGCAGCCCCTAGGGAGTCCGAGTGACCAGGAGCGCGGCAACCAGGACGGGCAAACAGGGCGTGGTGCATCAGAAGTGCTGGGTGTGGCAGTTTGTGCGGCAGTTCACGCAGGCAGGGCAAGCAGGGAGGACCCCTCGCGGTTCTTTTGCACGTATCCTGGGGTGCATCAAGCACGGCATTGCTAGTCGGTCGAGGGAAGTGATTGTCCCGCTCTACTCTGCGCTGGTGCGGCCTCACCTTGAGTACTGTGTGCAGTTCTGGGCACCACAGTACAAAAAGGGTGTTAAACTGTTGGAGAGTGTCCAGAGGAGGGCGAAGAAGATGGTGAAGGGCCTAGAGAGGAAGACATATGAGGAGTGGCTGAGGTCACTTGGCCTGTTCAGCCTGGAGAAGAGGAGGCTGAGGGGAGACCTCATCTCATCTCAGTCTACAACTTCCTCGCAAGGGGGAGTGGAGAGGCAGGGGCTGACCTATTCTCCATAATCACCAGTGATAGGACCTGCAGGAACGGTGTTAAGCTGAGGCAGGGGAGGTTTAGATTGGTCATCAGGAAGAGGTTCTTCACCAGGAGGGTGGTCGCACACTGGAACAGGCTCCCCAGTGAAGTAGTCACTGCACCGAGCCTGTCTGAATTTAAGAAGCGATTGGACTGTGCACTTAGTCGCATGGTCTAAAATTTTGGATAGACCTGTGCGATGCCAGGAGTTGGACTTGATGATCCTTATGGGTCCCTTCCAACTCAGGATATTCTCTGATTCTCTGATTCTATGACTACCACCCATTCCTACTTTTCCACGTAGGGACAAATGAGGTTGCAACAAGGAAACTACGAAACATCAAAAGGGACTTTATGTCCCTTGGAAAGATGTTGAAGGGATCGGGAGCACAAGTAGTGTTCTCCTCAATCCTCCCAGTTGGAGACTGGGACCCAAGGAGGAGGCAGTGTACAAATCAGGTGAATGATTGGCTGTGTAGCTGGTGCCATGCTCAGGGTTTTGGGTTCTATCATCTTGAGCATTTTTCTGAGAGACCAGGAATGCTGACACCAGATGGGGCAAGTCTGACGAAGTGGGGCAAGAGCGTCCTGAGTAGCAAACTGGCTGGACTCATTAGTAGGGCTTTAAACCAGACTTGGTGGGGGAAGGGAATGTACCTGTAAGAGACGCAAAAGAACCAGTGGATGCCAATACACTAGAAAACAATGGGGAGACACCAGTGAATCATCCTGTAGGAACTGGGAATGACTCCTCTAAAAAGGTAATGCAGCCCATAGCCCAGCTGAATTGCCTCTACACCAATGCACACAGCATGGGGAATAAGCAGAAGGTTGGAAGCCATGGTGCAATCAGAAAACTATGATCTAATTGCTATCATGGAAGTGTGGTGGGACGAATCACACAACTGGAACGCTGGAATGGAGGGCTACAAGCTGTACAGGAGAGATAGGCAGGGAAGGAAGGGTGGGGACATTGCCCTTTATGTTAAGAAATGGGTAGATTGTGAAGAGTTGCCACTGAGAAACAGCCATGAGCGGGTTGAGAACATGCGGGTAAAAATTAAGCATCAGACCAATAAAGGGCACCTTGTGGTTGGGGTCTACTACAGGCCACGCGATCAAGGGGAGCCTTTTGATGAAGCCTTCTAGATCCAAGTACAATAAACATTGTGCTCACAGGCTGTCATCCTGCTGGGGGATTTCAATCACCCAGATGTCTGCCGGGAAAGCTACACGGCAGGCAGTAAACAATCCAGGAGACTCCTGGAGTGCATTGAGGATAACTTCCTCATCCAGGTATTAGACAAACCAACCAGAGAAGAAGCGTTTCTGGACCTGGTGCTCACTAATGTGGATGACCTCATTAAAGAGGTTAAGATTGGAGGCAGTCTGGGTTGCAGTGACCATGCCCTGGTTGAGGTTGTGATCTCGAGGGATGTGGGCCTGGCAAAGAGCAAAGTCAGGACCTTCAACTTTAGAAGAGCAAACTTCCAGTTATTCAGAGAATTAGCGGATGAGATCCCGTGGGACACTGTCCTTAGGAAAATAGGATCTGATCAGAGCTGGCAACTATTTAAGGATATTTTTTTAGAGCGCAAGAGCTCTTCATCCCCACGTGGGGGGATCCCCGCATTTAGACTACACATTAGGTCAAAATTCTTCACTGTAAGGGTAGTGAGTCACTGGAACTGGTTGCCAAGAGAAGTTGTAGATTCCCCATCTCTGGAGGTGTTCAAAGGCAGGTTGGATGAGGCCTTGAACAATCTGATCTAGTGGGTGGCATCCCTGTCTATGGCAGGGGAGTTGGAATTAGGTGGTCTTTAAGGTCCCTTCCAAACTGAGCCATTCTATGATTCTGTGTGAGGATAGGAGTGACAGTAGTCAAGGAGTGTAAGAGCTGAAGCTTTTTTTTTTTTTTCTTTTTTTAAGTACATCTTGTACTTTGCTAAGATGTTACCACAGTACTGGGGTCATTGTGGGATTGAATATCTCCATCATGTTTTGAACACTGCAATTAAAAACTAATAATAAATGTTTATTCAGAGGAACTTCAAAACCTCTTATCTCACAAGTTTGACAATGAAGATTTTTGTGATGCAGATGTTGCAAACATAGAAACCCTGTTTAAAAGTCAAACTTTGATTATTTGATTGCAACAATGGGCCAAAAAGTGTGGGAGATATCAAGGAATCAGTCTTCTCCCTTGATCACATGGGGAGTGTTGTCTATAATTACAATTACTACACTTTACTGATTGCAGAATAAGTTCCTGAATAGCATTGATAGCTAGACCAGGGCTAACCACATGACACCTACCAGAAAAAAAAAAATATAAAACCACTGTGTTCTTTTAAAAGAATGGCACAGCAGCTGTGGAATGGCTCTTGCTAGGCATAGTTCTTCCTTCTTATTTTTTCCTTGCAATAAATTATTAAGCCTAGACAGAATGTCTTATGTCTTCCTGTCTCATACATGTTTTGAATTATTGAATCCATACACAATCACAGCACTTGCACATGCAGTTTACTGTGCAGTCATGTAAAAGTTTGTTTGTTTACCAGTTAGTGTAAATGTGAAAATTGCAACATATATATACGTATATATGTAATGCAATTGACACAAAGAGAATAACAGAAATATGCAAAAAAAGTCAAGTTCAACTGATAAGCCCATCTTCAAAGGCAGAGAGAAGCCAAACTTGTGTTTCTGTTTTTTTTCTAAAGATTCTGATGCTTGCATGGTTGAAGTGGGTGGGCAAGTATGGCAGAGGATGAGACGTGTAAAGATCTAGCAGCCTACATCAGCAGTAAATTTAAAACAGAATTGTCTATTTTTTGACTTTTTAAGTGATGAAACGTGACATGGCAGTTATGTTAGTATTTTAAGGGGTATGTTAGTATTTTTTAAGGGTAAAAAAAATGGAAAAGAGAAGAAACCATTATTGAAATATAAATCTTCACTAGTTAATACCTCTACAGAAGTGTGAAATAAATAAATAAATAAATAAATGAAATCCTGCTTCTTATTGAATTCTATAAACTGGCATTTATGTCAGTAATAATGGAATTGTGCTGTCTTTACTTCACAGCATAATGCTTTGGTTCTTCAGGGATATATTTCACTGTCAATTCACATTAGGCCATTAAAGCAAAAAGAGCCTTCCTAACTTTGGATGGAAAATAAATTTTACTGTTGTTGCTATGACTAACATAAAATAAAGACTTTTGCTTTGAAAATTGGTACATTTTTTTTTATCACTGATTGATATTCTGTGCCATATAACTGGCCCAATACACAAAGGGTTTAATTTTCTTGTGTCTTTTTGTGATAATGTCACATCCATGAACCGTTTGTGATATGTCAGTGTTTCTGCCTCTCTTCTCATCATCATCTCAGTTCCTCTTGTCTCAAGAGGGAACACAGAACCACCAATTATTTGAACTCCAAAGAACAATAGAACTAAATGCTAGCCTCTGATGATCAGTTAAGGCTTCTCCTGAATTCAGTATTGCATATTTATATATATCATTTCTGATATTGAAAATTGCTGAGTGAGCTAAATTAACTTAAATATTTTGTTTTTATCTCGGTATGTTTTTGGAAGGTTTTATTTAACATTCTTGTCATAGATTTTGAATCATAAATATTCTGTTATTTATTTTAGCAGTCATTAAGGCCTCATAAATATAATAACCATAACAGGACTTGACTCATGACTTTAAGGCTCATACATTAAGATAAGATATCTTTTGACCCCTTTGTAGGATATCTGTTTCTTTAAATCACTACACCAAGTTTAATTTACTGTATATTTTTCTTCGTTTAAAACAAAAAAAAACTTTCAAGGGGATGAGGAAAATGTGAATGAATAAATTAACACAAACAATTTCCTTCTAGGGAATACAGCAATTTTTTCTTGATGGTAATAATAGAACCTATATCCTTCTTAGACAATCATATATATTAGGTGTATATCCTAAATTTACTATATGTAGTTCTAGTCCAAATTTTAAATGGAAATGAGCAATTGATTTTTATGTTTGTAATTTTTTGGTCTCATGAATTGCTTTAGAGAGAATTTATTGTGCAGTGTGTGAAATAAAGCTTGCTTTACCAATATAGTAAAAGTAAACCTCGTTAAATTATTCATTGTCAAAATATTTAGTTGCAAATGTAGCCCTTTTCATATTAATTAATCATAGACATAGTGGTCCCAATTTCTAAAATATATGAACTTGCCCTAATTCCCCATTTTGTTATACAAGCAGTAGGTGGATGTTCTGAAATAGAAGAACAAATGTATGGTAGCATAAAATTAAAGAATTATTAAACAGAAAGTAACGATTTTTGTTCATTAGAACTTTCTAAGTAATGCTCGTTGAACACATAAGTAGTTTGCAGACTTTAATAACAAAGCTTGCAAACTGGGGCTTTTGGTTAGGGCGGCTGTTCATTTTTTTCATAGTGTCTGTTCCACTCTATGGTTTATTTTTTCTATAAGATACATTTTAAAGATAGAAAGAAGCCATTAGGTCCCTTGCATTATCTTTGCAGAAACATGTGTGAGCCAGTTTTTACACCATATACAGAGAGAGAGTGTGTAGTCTGTTATTTACTCACTGTTGGCATGTTTCATATATAATCTCAGCAGTTGTACCTCATATGCTTAGCTGTCAACACTTTAATGAAACATTCAGTAGATCAAATTATGTCTGTACCTTAGCATACATGCTAAGCAAAGGATTGAATCTGCATCAGTTTTACTTGCAAAAATATGGACATTTTTTCCTCTTCTGAACTTATTAATAACCTAAAATGAAAGCTAGTTAAATTCAAGGAACTTAACGTCATAGAAGGTACTGGAAATAAAACAGAACTGATACTTTTAAATCTGTGGACTTTTCCACAAGTACCCTTTAGGAACCAGTAAGTATTTAGATGGTTTCAGGTAACTGATTCTGACTTAAGCCTCATCTTGCATTTGTTGATGCTGTGACAAAGTTCCCAGTGGTACAGACATAACGCAGTATACAATCAGCTCTTGTTTTACCCTTTTGAGGGACTGCCAATGTGCATTGCATCAGCTTCTCATGAAGTCCAATGTGTGTCAGTTGCCCTGTGTGGAAAGAGACTGACAGACATATAGCTTTCACCTCCTGCTTCTGAACGTTAGGCATTAGTAGCCTTACAACAGTTTTTTCTTCTGCATTTTAATTTGACTTTGTGTATTATCAAGATGCATATTCATGCTAGGGGAGGAATATTGGCAAAATTTCTGCCTATATTTCTTAAGAGTAAAGAACTTGTTTTGTTAAGGGGATGGAAAATGGACTCTTAATTTTATTGTTGAAGCAAAAATGCCTGAGGGTAATTTGACACCTAACAGTTGTTCAATACAACAGAAAGAATGTGAACTTCTATTGTTTGCTTTAGAGTATCAACAGTTCAAACAGCTAAGAAAATGTACTAGGTTACACCTTCCAAATACAGCAGGTGTAAATACACATTAGGCACATACTTTGAATTACTGATAGGTTGGGCTTTAAAGAGCTAAAGAACAAAAAAACACACTGAGAAATCATTTGAATCATTTTCAAAATAAACCACTCCCTGTACTTGACCTTAAAGATTTATAGTTTAGCATTTTTTAGTTTATCCCATCTATTTATGAGTAATACCACCCCTCCCCCCTGCAAAAAAAAAAAAAAAAAAAAAAAGACGACTTGAGAGTCTTGCTTTTATACAGTAAGGTTAGTTAATAATTTATGAAGGGGATTATTTCTTACAAAGCAAAATTATTTTTTTCCCAGTACCCAATTTTAAAACCTGCAATGTATGAGATTAGAGATTAAATAAGCCAAAATGAAAATGCATACTTTTTTATGCTCTGTTTTAGTATTGCCATTGTAATTAAAAAAAAAAAAAAAGTAATTAAAATAAAATACATAGTGACATAAGCCAATGTTTTGAAAGTTCAGAGTCTAAATTAAGACACTTAAAACAGAATTAATTTACTTTTCAGGAGTGCTGAGCACTTACAGTATAACAACATTACGAGAAATGAGTGTTCAGTACTGGTGTAATGAAGACCAGTAAATTGGGAAAAGGTGTTTGAACAGCCTGCCCTTCAGCATCCAGAAGTAAAACTGAAACCAAGGACTCCCTCCTGTGAAGGAAGCTTCTTGCAGGTCTCATATTGGTCTTTCCAGTCTGCCCTTTAAGTAGCCAACTCTAAATACCCTGACCTTTTTCCCTCACAGATGTATGGAAGCTCCTGGTCAATGACGGCACCTTACTTCATTTAGGGTATCAGTTATGAACTTTTTGTTCCATTGGAAACCTAAGCATATTGATCATTTCCACAGAAAAATAATGAAAACAAAAACACACATCAAAAAAAAAAAAAAAAGAGAGAATGACTACCTGCTACATGTTCTCCACTTCATCGTACTTTAATTGTTCATAAGAGAAAGAGGAGGTATATTTAGAAGGTATTTAAATTTGTCGTGTACTTCAAATACCCATACCAGCTGTCTTGGAACAGGAATTAGAACCCAAATTTCAAATGTTCCAGGCTAACAATTTAATTCACAGAGTATGAACTATTTGAGACTTCTGAAATGTCTCTTGCTGGATTTTTTTTTTTTTGACACCAAAAAAAAAGCAGTTTAAATATTCATCGGTACAAAAATGTGAAGATTTTATCTTAATAACTTACCCTTACATTACAGAATCACATACTTTCTACCTCTTCTGGCTACCACTCTTCCTCTCTGCTCTCATTTTGCAAGCCAACAATTATTAATTCATAACAATGTAAATTCAAGTGGGTTTCAAAGGAAATGCATGCTATAAGCCACTTAAAAAAGCTCTTCTTGCTTAAGTTCCTCTGTGGATCCAGCCCCAAATACCTACATTTCCATGTAGATACCATCTTTCAAATGAGTTTTAGACAAAGAATTGAACTCTAATTTCTTTCTGGAAGTGTGTTCTGGAGTGAGTAAAAAGACACTTTTTTCAGTGGCATGTTTCATATTTAGGTGTAGTATTGTTCATAATAAACTGCAACAAAAAGATTACAATGGTTTGCAATATTTGAAGATAGAGAATTAAGAATAACAGAAGTAGATACTGATATGGACAGTAGATTACCATTCTTTTGAGAGTTGTTTGCAATCTGGTAATGGTGTATGACAAATAAGGTGGTGCTTTGAATGATGGAAGATATGAATAAGGAAAGATTATCTGAAATAACATCTGAAGTCTAAATCAATGTTCTTCTAGAGTCAATTAAAATACTATCATTGCCTCAGTACAATTAGGATTAAAGTCCCCAAAGTTGTTACTTTTCATTAATACTAGTTCAATATTTTTTTCAATGTTTCTATTTTTATTGACTGTGTAAGTAGAGGTATCATTGGCTTTACTTTTAGAGATCTTTCCTTTTTTTCTTGACTTCTATAGTCCTTCTCTGTTGTCACTGTTAAGAAACATTTCAGGCTGTGCAAACAGCAGATCCCCAAATTGAGACCAACCAAAATTTAAATGAAGGTAGCAGTAACCTTCTCCCATAAGCCCAAACCCCTGAAAACCTGTGTCTAGAGTCAAAACTTAAGAGGCTGATCTGGTCCCTGAGCAAGTAACATCTCAATCCAAAATTCCCTGAAGTCCAACTAAGACTTCCAGGGCTTCAGTGCTGCCTATTGTCTAGAGACTAGATCTGACAAGCCTGAAAGCTGTTATTTTATCATCAAGAAACTGCCAGGGTGACAGTCAGGATTTTTTGACAGTTTGCCCAGATGGAGACATTCCATCTTCTTTTTTAAACAAACTTTTTTTTTTTTTTTAAACAATGAAATGTCACTCACTTTGAAAATTTCTGTCTCTAGTAGAGACTGCCGTGTAACTTTACTAATTTTCCCCATTACATTAGTTTAGACTGATAATATGTATACATGTGGTTGCTGTTTATTGATCTTCATTGAGGTTCATTAGATGTTGTCCGCTACACCTAGTAAAGTCTTTGTAAAGAAACAAAACAAAACAAAACAAAAAATATTGGTTTCCCAAATAAAGAACCAAAACATGTAATCCTGATACGTACAGCTCTTCTGTAGATTTCATTGCTTAACTCACTCTGTTCTTCTGCATGGACATTCTCCTTTACTACGCTATAACGTGTTCCAGGTCAAAGGATTCATCTGCACCAGGAGACATGGTCATTAACACACTCAGTCCAAACAGAAGAATGGAAAAATTAGATATGAGCTTCAATTTCCTTTTCACACACAGGCAAGCTAAAATACTGCAGGAAAAAATCAAAATGGAAAATGAGTTTTCTACAGAGAAAAAACAAAACAAAAAAAGTATATTTTATCCAAATGTTCTAGAGTCTAGACTTCCCTGATTTGAATGAGAAGAAAATATAATTTGATCCATTGATATTTACATAACAGAACAAAGTATCTGTAAAACTACAAGAATGTCCTAATTAAATTTTAGCATTTTCTATCTCATGAACTTGCATGGGATCAAAATATGATTTGAAAATCCTAGCAATTATTGCAAAGATTTACTCAACTGAGTCTGCAGTTAATTTGGAGCATGTTTGCTTAGTTTAAACAAGTTAGGATTTTCCTAATATAAGACATGTAGGTCTATTGAATTCTACATAAGAAAGAAGTTTTTATTAATTTCATATGGAAATGTTTTATTATGAAAACTTTTTAGCCTAGAAATTGCTACATAGAAGACAAAATTACTTAATGAAAACATTTAAATGCACCAGAATATTTTCCTCTTGTCATTATCAAGTAGCTGTTGCCAACAAATTAAATAGCAACCAATGTTTTTAAAGTGTTCTATATGAGTTGTTGCAATCAATCATGTTCTGAAGGCAACTTTCCATTGGCTAAAATTAACAAGAAGAAGGCGTGCTTGTGAATCTGAGTCCTTATGTCTTCTGTTTAATACAGCAACCTAAAACACACCTGAATTGAGTCATTTGACTGAATGTACATTCATTTGCATTTATATCTGGGCTTTTCACACTGAAACCTTATAGTCAGTACAGATTAATGTGAAACCAATAGTCATTAAAATCTGGGGTGTTATTTATTTCATTCTGGGTAGGCAAATAAAGTAGGTCAAATGCATCATGGCCTAAAAGTATTATATCCCTCTGTTGGTTAGTAAGGGACCCTGGAGAACCTAAGTTAGCAACTTCCCATGCATGGATATTACTCAGTAGGTTTTCTTGAAATCCTTGTTCAGATACTAAATGCCCTGAATTCTTGCTGACTCTCCCACGTATCTCAAAGGCGTATCACTCCTTTTGCCATGTTGAGCCTGGTTAGGATAATTAACTTAGATGTGGGAGGCTTGGTGTCTAATTATGCCTGTCCTCAAACACTGGAAAAGCTGACATTTAAAAACATTTTTCACCTTTTATTTTTGTACTCCAAGTGTTTTGAATACCAAATGACAGACTATACAAAGACTTAAGGATGCTGGGTGAGTACTCGGACTAAATCCACAGTACTTGGATATTCTTTCTTGGAGTTCTGACCATGTTTCATACTTTATTTATTCTGCAATTAAATATCATTAGTACAGTGAGAATGACTGAGCAAACAACCATTCGTATAGGATTTGGAAAAGTAATGTTCAAAACTTCAGAAAAACAGTATTCAGATACTTATCTATTCAAAATGGCTTACAACTAGAGAAAGTATGATACCCAATGACACTCTTTACAATTGTCAAAAGTGTATTTAGAGTGTTCTAAAAGCAGGAAGAGGTCTGTTTTTTGTTGTTTGTTGTTGTTGTTTGTTTGTTTGTTTGTTTTAAATCATTGATCATATTTGGGAGAAGTATTGAGTGACAGTACTCATAGCTCCTTCTTTCAGGCACCAACTTCTGACCTGATGGAACTTCTGGTAAGGAGAAGGTTTTGCGTGATGTTGGAAAACAAATATACATAAGTAACAGATGTGGATTTTTACATTTGCAATGCCTTTCTTTCTGAGTAGTGAGAGTCCTGAGAGATATTTTGACATAGCATGCTGACAGGAAACAGGAAACAGACATGCTAGGGATGAGCTAGAAGACCACTGAAGTAATTTAAAAGAATAAAGACTGTCAAAAGCAATAACATGAACATACTGATCTCTATTACAGGTGTCACAAGACAGATGAAAGAGATGGTGTGACAGATAGCCAGAATAAACTACTTATGGCACTGCATCAGGAGAAAACAACCACAATAGCAGTCTTCCAAATGTCCAAGAGGTTTGCAAGGCTACATTAGTAAGGACAATCATATGAGCTGATCTGTGAATGTTCTGCCTCTTATGCTGTATCCACTCATATAATCTTGTTTTGGTTATCTTGAAGCTGCATAAAAATTAAAATAGTTTTGAATTCTTAAAAAAAAAAAGTTATGATCAAGCATGAGAATTCAGACAATCTGAACACCCTCCCCAAGTCACCTTTATTACTTAAGCTAAATCATTATGAAAAAATAATATTTTGTTATTTATTTATTTATTTGATTTGTTGTATTTTTTGTTCTCTCTTTCTCTCTCCCTTCCCCTTCCCTTTTGCTTTCAGTAAAAGGCTTCAATGGGGCAAAAAATATTTATTTGTTTTTATGTGAATAGAATTTCAATGATAAGATTATTCTAGAAGCAAGGTTAGAAAAAAAATCAACACAGTAACTGAAACTTGTAACTGACAAAAAGGTGGAAAACTGCAAAAAGTGACACTGTTGAAGTTCCTGATGGTAAAAAGTAGACTTGTGTAACAAAGCCCCGTTAATTTTCAGTGAGGAGTGGATAACTACCTTGTCTTGCTGCTTTTGAAAGTGCTCCTATAATCAATCTTAAAAGAATTTGCACCATTCTGAAAATTTTGCTATAAAAAGTAATGTACCCTGTATTAATTTCTTGCATTGTCTTTGCAGTTATTTCATATATTTGAAGAGCTTTTCCTGTTCAGCTCAACATCAGTCTTTTGACTTGACTTGAATTTTACTACAGAGTCAAGTGCAAAGTCCACACATAGCTGACGTGGAAAACAAATGTGTAGTGTATGTGTACACCTGACAGTGACAAAAATCGTAATTAAGGGAAAGGATAGGAGATTCCAAATTTCCAGGGTAAATCTGGACAATAACCTGTTACTAGGGTCCTTAACAATGTTACCCTGAGAATAAAATGTTAACTAAGTGGAAAAAAATGTTTTTGTCTTCAAAAAGATGGGGCGGCCCAGCAATCACATCCACCAATTCCCTCAGCACCCTCAGGTGGATCCCATCGGCCCCATGGACTTGTGACAGTCCAGGTGGAGCAGCAGGTCTCTAACTGTTTCCACCTGAACTGTGGACTCCCCACACCCAGTTCAGGACCCCCTTCCAGTTCAGGAGGCTGAGTACTCTGAGGATAAGTGGCCTGACTAGTAAAGACAGATGTAAAGAAGGCATTAAGAACATCAGCCTTTTCCTTACCCTCAGTAGTCATGTTCCCCCCTGCATCCAGTAAAGGATGGAGATCAGGATAATCAACTGATTTTGTTAACCATAAGACGACCTCTGTTCAATGTAGTTCACAGATCACAACAAAGCTTCAGAGCTCCAAGTCAATGAACCTAATGGAGAGGATGACAGACTTTGGTTAACAAGTAGAATAAGTAAGCACATGAGACAAAACTCTCAGAATGGTGGAAAATGGAATTGGTTCATCAGTACATAAAAAATACTATTACTTTGTTTCTGTGGCATAGCTCTGGCTGATTGACTGCTTTTTATCATCTGAGGATTGGGCCCAGAAATAGTAGTTACATACATTAAAAAAAAGATGTAAATCAAAGAAAGCAAGGGAACAGATATATATATATATATATTATAACAGATTATGATATCATATTTGAATATTTCATAAATCTTTCTAAGAAACCTCCCCTGCAATTCTAGTCTATGATCAATAAAAAGGATATGACATAAAAAATATTACAAGAGATGATGAAAATGCAATTTCTGTCTTAGTAGATGGATGAGAAAACTTATTGTTTTGTCCTTAATTTTTAAAAAGTCACAAAAGCATGCTAATAAATTGGTGTGGTCCTTGAAGGATACTCAGAAAATTTGTCTGCTTCAGTTCATAAACCTCCCAAGTGTTTTGGAATTATCAGTTGCTTCAGGACATGAAAACAGAAACTGCTGGTTCAATGTCAGCTCTGCAAAAACTACGAATGTTTAAACAAATAATGAGATAAAATGCAATGCATAATTAAAGAGTTTCTTCAGAAGAAGTCTGGGTTGTATTTATTTTCAGGATGGCAGTGAAATACATTTGCACCTGTATATGCTCCAAAGGTGTCATTTTCACGAGTCTTACTGCACAAATAAGGCCTAAGCACATAATACATTATTAAAAGGGTTATGCATTTCAAAGAGAACAAAACTACATGAAAATAAATCTAATATTTGATTTTAATAATATATCAGAATTGCTAGTATAGTGGTCCAGAAGAAGACATTTAAACAAATGATAAAGAAACACAGATCTGATAATAATAATAATAATAATATAATAATAATAATAATTATTATTATTATTGTTGTTGTTGTTGTTGTTATTATTGTTGTTGTTGTTGTTGTTGTTTATGAGCAGTCTAGGAAAAAGTACCAGTTTGCAGCAGGGTAATTGACCCTATGAAAAGGGTAACAAAGGTGAGATCTGTTCCCTGTTTTATAGTTTCTCTGTGAAGATACTAATCTGAAATTGGTCTTTATTAGTACTGTAGCAGCAATATTTAGTTTCAGCAGGCAATCCAAACATATTTGAAGTGGCTCAGTAACATAAGTTATGTGGGATAGTTGCCAGAATAGGCTTTGTGTTCAGAATTCAACCCCTATCTAATTTAATGAATCAAGCAATAGAAACTGGCTTCCAGGCTCAGTCAAAGGCCTTTCTGATTTGGGCAAATAGCCACTAAATCACTCTGCAGATTTCTGCAAATATGACATACAAACCACGTGAGTAGTTTAGCTTACTTCACTGAAAAGCTTAAGTTAGGGAACTAGTCCCTTTATATCCTTTATTTCTAATTGGAAAGGTGTCTTGCTTTACTTTTTGAGGTTCTGAAGAGAGAGAGGTGATATACTGCAAGCAGTGCTCTATGGCAAAAGCAGATCTGGAGAGCAAAGCAGTTCTTGCTGAGAGACAAACTTCCATTCTTCCACAATGCAAACATAAGAATGATAAGACAAGAAAACTGGGAAATTTGTTGCAACAGTGTATGCCTCATGTGAGCTAACATTCCTGTTTGAAGACCCTCATAAGCAATCCCAAAAAATGGCATAGTTTACCTAGCACTCTGGTGGTTTCACCTTGATGTGCAGATATTGTCTCTGTTCTAAACCAGAGACCTCAGATCCTTAAATTTAGCTGTGGTTATTCTGGTCTAATAACTCTGGCCTAATACATCCTGCATTCTGGACAAGCTTCAGGAATATATTTATCTGAATATTCCATGAGCTCCACCATGCCCATTGTGAGCTGTTACGATGCATCCTATTTTTTAAGTTGTTACTGACAAAAGACACATCTAAATTTGTACTTCCTGAGACTGAATGAACAATATACATATTCTCAGCTCTATCTTGCCCTTTTTACATTTCATTTCAATGATAAGCAGTCAGAGTTGTCAATGTAAATATACAAATAATTGTAGATGATATTACTATTATTATTATTTTATTTTGTGAGATTCTGGGGTATGTGATCACATAGTTAGGAAACTTTATTCACATAGTCAAATGTCTTTCAACTGTATGCATCAATATCAGCACAATTATGGGCACAGAAAAGAAGAAGTGAAAGACTGGAAAAGGAATCTGAATGAAGTTCAGTGGCTTTGTTTTTCTTCCCTTTTCTCTCCCCTGCACGTGTTCATCCACACAGATGACTCACCAGTTATTAATACCATATTTAGTGAAGATGACCAGAAAGCTAGTGGAGGAATACAGACTTCTTTGTTTGAAGAAAGAAACCTTAAGAAGATGTAGTTCCATGCATCTCATGAATAAACAATTCGAAAAGTTATTGAAGCATCTGAAGTGGCCATCACATTCTGGACAGGTAAGGGTCTGATTATCTCTGTCTTCTGCACTGCAATGTGTCTCCTTCTACTGTAACTAAAATGCTGTGAAAAGAATGTACTCAATTTTTAATGTTAAAACCTGAGTTTTAATTAAAAGTTGTTTCAAGAAACCTCAGCTGACACTGGCTAAGGCTATAAAAGTTCCATAGTTTAATTACTTGGAAATCTAAGAATCCTCCTTCTTGGTAAGCCATCCAGATTTGCAAGCTAGTCATTATCTCTTTAGATACCAGTAGTTAAAAATTGAGATTTAGTGTTACTGTCTTTCATGTTGTTTTCAAAGCATTCCCATAATGTCTCAGAAGTGATTTCGCTTTCCAAATATCTTTTTGGCAGGTGTCCGATTGCTAGCCTCAATAATACTCTTTGTATTATTTTCTTTAAAATTGACAACCCCATTGAGCCAATGCCTGTGTGAAATGTGATTCTAACACTACTGTGAGAGTTAGAGGGTGATCTATAATCAAAATTTGAATCCAGTTGTGTCCTCAAGCAATTGAACTGTATTTTCTCTTACTTTGTCTGCTTTTTGCTTATGTCAAGGTTTTATATTTGAGACAAGTTTCAACACATTGCACAACAGAATGACACAGTGGACAAGGAAAGAATGAATCCTCTAATAACCATGAATTATTTATTGCAGATTTGAGAGGGATTCAAACACTTCTGATACTCCTTTTGCTAGAATCAGGAGTTGCGTTCCAAGTGGGATCCATTGACATGAACCATGTATTGATTCAACCACTCAGATTATAGCCAATTTCTTCAACACTCCTTTTAAAATAAGTGTTCAAATAGGAAATTTATCATGCCCTTACTCTACCTGAAGAGGCTTGGAATGTAAAAAAAGACAGTAAACAAGTGTTTAAACACCCACAGCATTATTGAAGCCTCTACCAAGGCTAAGTTACAAATGCATTGGCAGTAGTAGTAGTAATGTCCATGTTTTTCTCTTTAAGTTTCTTATTTTCTTAAGATGGAGGATAATCTCATGTCCTTTATAAATTTACATAAAATTGTTTGCTACTTCCTATAATAGTATATACGAAATATGTCAGTGGTGACTGATGATAGTCACAGGGAAGTCAGAGTTAGGTCACTACACCTATGCAGATATAAACTATGCAGATATAAAGCTTCTATTTTAGTGTCTCAAATCCTTTCAGAAATTTAGGAATTCAAGGCATTTAGACATTAAAAACAGTTCTATTCTCCTAAGCAACTTTTTAGATCTGGACCACACTCTTTTGTTGCTTTTGTGACCCTGATCCCATAGGCATGAAGGTAAATAATTCTTTTGACTTTATCATATTTTGTTTTGTATCACAAATAACAAAGAAATGCCATACATAGTAACTCTTTCCTTCCCATTCATACTCACAAGTAAACAAGAAAAAAAAATGTTTAGCAAACCTGAGGTCCCTAACATAATTATTTTTGCTCTTAACTGCAGCACAACACATTCAAACTCTGAGGTCCCATGAAAAAAATTTCTCTGGCTTTATAAATAAATAAATGATTGTGTTACTGTTTTCTGAAGGGTTCATAAGAAGGTGAAAGCATACACTTTTTTCCTGTATGGTTTTCCTTGCATAGCCCATGAATACAAAGCAGATCTTAAGGAACAAAGTTAGCTTGTTTGTTTGTTTGTTTTCATCTAAATAAAGTCTGGAATATATGTAGTTAAATAAAGGGTATGTGCTCAAGGTGAAAGGCAAGTCTGCTAACTGGAGTTAGCAGCGACGAAATCTCTGATAGAGAAGCCTGAAGGCTATCAGAAGGGGACTTCAGGGGTTTGGGGTGATTAGTGGATGGAGTGGCAACACAGGTGGTGTTTTCCTCTATACCTTCAGTGGCAGGGAGGGATACTGAGCAGATCTGGAAAGCCCAGCAAATCAATACATGGCTGAGAGATTGGTGCCATCAAAATATTTTTTTTTTAATTAATTATTTTTATTTTTTTTTGATCATGGGGAGGTTTACTAAGCACCTGGCCTGATGGCTAAAGATGGGTCACACCTGTTTCAAAGGGAGAAACAGATTCAAGCCCAGGAGGTGGCAGGGCTCATCGAAAGGGCTTTAAACTAGGAATTGGGGGAGATGGGGATGAAATGAGGCTCCATAGAGATGAGCCTGGGGGTGCAATCCCAGGGTTTGGGGTGAGGGCAATGGCACAATTGAAGTGCATCTATACCAATACACGCAGCATGGGCAACAAACAGGAGGAGCTGGAAGCCATTTTGCAGCAGGCAAACTATGGCCTGGTTGCCATCACTGAAATGGGGTGGGACCACTCCCACAACTGGAGTGCTGCAATGGATGGCTACAAGCTCTTCAGAAGGACAGGCAACAAAGGGTAGTGGTGGTGTGGCTCTCTATATTAGAGGGTGTTTCGATATTGTTGAGCTCAGGGTTGGGAATGATAAGGTAGGGTCCCTGTAGATAAGGATCTGGGGGATGGCCAAGAAGGTGAACATCCTAGTGGGGGTCTGTTATAGACTGCCAAACCAGGATGAAGAGACAGATGAGGCGTTCTATAAGCAGATTATGGAAGTCATGCAATCACCAGTGCTTGTTCTCATGGAGGACTTCAACTTCCTGGACATACACTAGAAATAAAATACAGCCGTGAGGAAGCAGTCTAGTTGGTTCCTGGAGTACGTGGAAGACAGCCTCCTGACTCAGCTTGTTAGTGAGCCTACCAGAGGGGGTGCCCCACTAGACCTGCTGTTCACGAACAGGGAAGGACTGGTGGAAGACGTGGTGGTAGGGAGTCTTGGGCAGAGTGATCATGAAATGGTAGAGTTCTCTATTCTTGGTGAAGTCAGGAGGGCTTTCAGTAAAACTGGACTTGGACTTCTGGAAAGAAGACTGAGCTGTTCAGGACACTGGTAGAGAGGGTCCCTTGGGAGTCAGTCCTGAAGGGTAGAGGGGTCTAGGAAGTCTGGGTGCTCCTCAAGAAGGAAGTCTTAAAGGTGCAAGAGCAGGTTGTCCCCGTGTGCTGTAAGATGACCCGTTGAGGAGGAAGACTAGCATGGCTGAACAGGGAACTTTTGCTGAGTGTCCAGGAGAAAAAGAGAGTTTATGTCTGGTGGAAGAAAGGACAGGCAACTCAGGGAGAGTACAAGGAAGTTGCCAGCATATGCAGAGAAAAAATCAGGAAGGCTAAATCCCAGCACGAGCTCAACCTGGTCACTATGGTTAAGGATAACAAAAAAAGTTTTTATAAATATGTTAATGTCAAGAGGAGAGCCAAAGAGAATCTCCATCCTTTACTAGACACAGAGGGGAACATAACTACTGAGGATAAGGAAAAGGCTGATGTTCTTAATGCCTTCTTTACATCTGTCTTTACTAGCCAGACCGCTTATCCTCAGAGTACTCAGCCTCCCAAACTGGAAGTGTGGAATGGGGAGGAGAAGAAAGCCCAGGCAGTTCAGGTGGAAACAGTTAGAGACCTGCTGCTCCACCTGGACTGTCACAAGCCCGTGAGGCCATATAGGATCCACCTGAGGGTGCTGAGGGAATTGGTGGATGTGATTGCTGGGCCACTCCATCTACGTATTGATGCCCATATATATATATGTATATATATATATATTGACGCCCATCTATAAGAAGGGTTATAAGAAGGACCTGGGGAACTACAGGCCTGTCAGCCTGACCTTTTTTTGCCAGAGAGGAAATGTTAATTAGACTAGCTTTTAGGCATGTCTTTGTGGGTTGTTTTTGTTGCTGTTGATATTTTCTCCTTTCTTTTTTTCCTCTCCTGCTTTTATGTCATGATACTCTGATGTAAAACTCACTGTAAATGCAACATAATGTAAAGAAATCTTGAAGGTATAGCCCAGTACTCAGACCTCCCTGTCTTTTGGATGAATGACCTAAGTGCTAAAAGTAAGTTTCTGAAGTGGTCTTGAGGTGCCTGGGTACCTATTCCTTTCTGAGTTTTAGGCCCTATTATGGGTATTTTCATTTTGCTAATTCCTTTTATTTTTCCACTTGAATTGAAATAAACCATTCTCTTCCCCCCCCCCCCCCCCCCCCCCCAAAAAACCAACAACAACAACAACAAAACAGTAGTATGCAAATCTCATCTTTCCACTGCTTACAGTTGATTACACCTGGAATCATTTATACCAGTCTGCATGGCTTCTGAGAAGTTGCACTTGGTTTTATTTCTTTTCAGTGTTGTATTATGATTCCATTTCATGGAAAAGGTCTGACCTAATCTTTACTGCTATTATTTCTAATTTTTAAACTACTTTAACAAATTTTAAGGTTAAGAGAGACTACTATGATCTGATTTTCTACTTTACACAAGCCAAAGAATTGCAAATGTCTGGGAAATGTCTATTGCCATAGAGATTAAGATTTTAGACAGATGGGTAGATTTATACTGTCTTGAAAATGTGTCTAACACGGTCTCCAGACATGAATTTCTGAGAGGAGACTTAGCTCTTCCACTTCTTTGTTAATTGGAATGTCAAGGTCCAGATTATAATTCCATGCCATTTGGGAAGAATTTTCTCTCTTTTCTTTTTTTTTTTTTTTTTTTTGAAAATCAAGGTAGTTTAGAAGCAGTGACCTCACCTTTCCTCAGATTTTCAGATTTTGAAACCAGGCACATTTTAAAAGACATTTTCTGTACTTGAGTGAAATAAAACAGAACTCAAGTTACTCTCATAATCAGTAGCATAGTGTCTTTGATCATGTAATATAAGAAGAACAAAAAATTAGATAATACCTAGGACATCATAATGTTTTATGTCTGAAGTCTTATGTAGAGAAACAACTTAAGAAAAATGACAGTACCTTTAAGCACCTGAGCTCCTTTAAAGGACATAGACATTAAAATCTTGAAGCAATACCAAAACATTATGCCAAAACAACTTTTTCAGTAAAGTATAATAAATGTTATTAATGACTGTTCTTTACCAGCTTGCATATTGTATTCCTAATGCTCTATTTATAAGGATATTCAGCATGATGGACAAACGCTTCAGCATCATAACAGTCCACATCTAAAACTGATTTCAAATGCATTGGCTTGATACTAATGTATCTTTAGATTTAGAGTTACTCTAGTAATACCAAATGTAACTGCAGTCAAAATGAGATCAATGTACATCTATATTTATGTCTCTTTTATCTCTATATATCAAGCAGTCTGTTTGTGCATGAGAAGTAGCTAGATATAAATAGACAAGCTTTCAAAAACAACTGTTTCATTAGCAAGAGATGGATTGAACAGACAGAACAGCAGGAATGAAATATTTATGAAGTATATATATGAGACACTCCTGGTGAGAAATCTAAGTTTGCCTGGAAGCAGCCTTTCTGAACTGAATGCTCGAGGCTTTGAAATTTTAGTATACTTTTTTTTTCTTTCTTTTTTTATTTTTTTTTCTTTCTTTATTTTTTTTTCTCTGTAATTTCTCTATCCTTCTGTAAGGGTTCACATTGCTACAACCAAAATCTTATCCATGACTTTTCATTCCATTACATATTTTGTTGGTGGCATTTTAGTATTATTATAATTCAGGCAATTCCTGAAGAAAATTATATTATTAATGTACAAACACCATTCATCCTTATGTGGAGAAATGATAGAAAATATTTTAAATGGTTAACTTGTTTAAACCATCAGCTTCTCAGTTATTACAATTATTGAAGGAAGCTTATAGGAATGTAGGTCAAAAAACTTCAGATAACTGCAGAAGAAGGCCTCTAGGGACAAAAATAAGAAATACAAAGCACAAAATAGTATATAAGTAGAAAGGTCTATAAAGTATAATGAAAAAGAATGAGCATATTGTTATGAAATGATGACAAAAGAAAGAACTGGTTTACTACTCAGTAAAGAAAGCTGTCAGTGGAGGATAATGTGAAGAATGAATTGTTTAATGTCACTTTTACATGAAGTACCAGTAAAATTTAGCATAATATTTAACATAATAAAATATGAGAGGTATTAAAATCAAGATAGAAGAAGATCTAGATATCTTCAGGTCAGCTGAACCTGGTGAAATTCATTCTGGATTCATTAGAGGAGCAACCTAAACAACCTCTAAAACATTATTGGCTATATTTTGAAAATGCATGGAGGATGGATAAATCTTTTGAAACATCATCAATAAATAAATGTATATTTTCTGCCTGACTTTAAGCATCTAACTCAAATATCTAAATGAGCTAATTGTCTAGAATTATTTATTATTCAATTAAAAAAATGTGTTGTCTATCTGTAGGAAGGATTGCCTAATTTGTCAAGATTCTTAATTAAAATGTCATAGATAAATGAATGAAGCTTTTTGGCTGAGGTTGTAACATATAACCATAAGAAAGGAAGAGGAGGAGCTGTGCAGCTATAGGCAACTCAATATTTTTTTAGTTACACAAAAATACTAGGTAAAATTACACAAACCTTTGCAAGATTTGTATTTCTTTGTACTGGGACTGGATGCTTAATATCTTTGTCAGTGAAATGGACAGTGAAATGAAGTGCACCCTCAGCAAGTTTGCCAATGACACCAAGCTGTGTGGTGCAGTCAACATGCTGGAGGGAAGGGATGCCATCCAGAGGTACCCGCACAGGCTTGGGAGGTGAGTCTCTGCAAACCTCATGAGGTTCAACAAGGCCAAGTGCAAGGTCCTGCATATGGGTTGGGCAATCCCAAGTACAAATACAAGCTGGACGGAGAATGGTTTAAGAGCAGCCCTGAGGAGAAGGACCTGGGGGTATTGGTTGATGAGAATCATAGAATCAATAAGGTTAGAAAAGACCTCCAAGGTCATCAGGTCCAACCATCCCCATACTGCCAATGTTACCCACTAAACCATGTCCCTAATTATCACATCCAACCTTTCCTTAAACACACCAAGGGATGGTGATTCCACCACCTCCCTGGGGAACCTGTTCCAATGCCTGACTACTCTTTCTGAGGAGAAATGCCTCCTAATTTCTAACCTGAACCTCCCCTGGCGCAACTTGAGGCCATTCCCTCTAGTTCCATCACCAGTTATCTGCTAGAAGACGCTGACCTCCAGCTCCCCACACCTTCCTTTCAGGTAGTTGTAGAGAGCAATGAGGTCTCCCCTGAGTCTCCTCTTCTCCAGACTAAACACCCCCAGTTCCCTCAGCCACTCTTCACAGGACTTGTGCTCCAGAGCCTTCACCAACTTTGTAGCCCTTCTCTGAACACGCTCCAGGGCCTCAATGTCCTTCTTGTAGTGTGGGGCCCAAAACTGAATGCAGTACTCAAGGTGCAGCCTCACTAGAGCAGAGTACAGGGGGACTAACACCTTCTTGGTCCTGCTGGATACAATATTCCTGATACAAGCCAGGATGCCATTGGCCTTCTTGACCACCTGGACACACTGATGGCTCATGTTCAGGCGATCACCAAAAAACACCCCCAGATCCTTTTCCTTTGCACAGCTTTCCAGCCACTCTTCCCCAAGCCCATAGCATTGCATGGGGTTGTTGTGGCCAAAGTGCAGGACTTGGCACTTAGTCATGTTGAACCTCATCCCACTGGCCTCTGCCCATTGATCCAACCTGCCCCGGTCCCTCTGCAGAGCCTTCCTACCCTCTGGAAGGTCAACACTTTTCCCCTGCTTGGTGTCATCTGCAGAGTTACTGAAGGTACACTGAATTCCGTCATCCAAATCATCAATAAAGATATTAAAGAGGATGGACCCCAACACCAACCCCTGGGGAACACCACTGGTGACTGGTTGCCACCTGGATTTCACTCCATTCACCACCACTCTGTGGGCCCAGCTGGCTTTACTGAAGTCTGGGTAGACTACATCAACAGTCTTTCCCTCGTCCACCGGGTGGGTCACCCGGTCATAAAAGGAGATGAGGTTGGTCAGGCAGGAGGACTTGCCTTTCATGAACCTATGCTGACTGGGCCTGGTCCCCAGGTTGTCCCACATATGCTGTTTGGTTGCATTCAAGATGACCTGTTCCATCACCTTTCCTGGCACCAAGGTCAGGCTGACAGGCCTGTAGTTCACCAGATCCTCCTTACAACCCTTCTTATAGATGGGCATCACATTAGCAGGTCTCCAGTCATCCAGGACCTTTCCGGACGACCTTGACCGCAGATAGATGATGGAAAACAACACAGCAATCACATTTGCCAACTCCCTCAGCACCTTTGGGTGGATCCCATCTGGCCCCATGGACTTGTGACAGTCCAGGTGGAGCAGCAGGTCTCTATCTGTTTCCACCTGAACTGTGGGGGTTTCTTCTCTCCATCCCAGACTTTCAGTTTGGGAGGCTGAGTACTATGAGGATAAGTGGCCTGACTAGTAAAGACAGATGTAAAGAAGGCATTAAGAACATCAGCCTTTTCCTTACCCTCAGTAGTCATGTTTGCCCCTGCATCCAGTAAAAGAGAATCTCAACATGAACCGGCAATAAGCCCTTGCAGCAAAGAAAGCCAACCATATCCTGGGCTGCATCAAAAGCAATGTGGCCAGCAGGTCAAGGGAGGTGATTCTCCCCTCTACACTGCTTTTGTGAGACCCCACCTGGAGTGCTGTGTTCAGCTCTGGAGACCCCAGCACAAGAAGGACATGGACCTATTAGAACAAGTGCAGAGGAGAGCCGCAAAGATGACAATGGGGCTGGAGCACCTCTCCTACGAAGACAGGCTGAGGGAGTTGGACTTTTTAAGCCTGGAGAAGAGAAAGCTCTGGGGAGACTTAAAGCGGCCTTCCAGTACCTAGAAGGGGCCTAAAGAAAAGCTGGGGAGGGATTCTTTGTCAAGGAGCGCAGTGATAGGACACAAGAGGTAAAGACTTTAAGCTAAAAGAGGGTAGGTTTAGATTAGATATAAGGAGGAAGTTCTTTACTATGAAGGTAGTGAGGCACTATCACAGGCTACCCAGAGATGTTGTGGATGCCCCATCCCTGGAAGCATTCAAGGCCAGGCTGGATGGGACTTTGAGCAACCTGATCTAGTGGGAGGTGTCCCTCTCCATGGCAGAGGTATTGGAGTTAGATGATCTTTAAGATCCCTTCTAACCCAAACCATTCTGTGATTCTATGATTCTATGATTCTAAGAAAAAGGAATTTATTTATTTTTTTTTATTTATAAAATGACAAATTAAGTGGACAAAGGAACAGTAGTTGTTATGTATCTCAGCCTGAGGAAGGTTTTTTAAATGTTCTACATGACCTCAAAATTTGTGTATGTGTATCTACTGTCACATACAGGCAAAAACAGCTAGAAGATTGTACTTAATACCTAATGACAAACTGTTCATGTTTATAGACCTCTGGGGTTGTAACTGGATTGGATACTTCTCTGTTTTCACTAATGACAAGAATAAAAGAATAAAAGGTCTGCTCATTTAAATTACAGAAGACATTAATTTAAAAGTCTTTGGTGTCATGTTAATGTGCTGAATTGGAGATACTGTAAGGAGAAGTGTTCTGAAAAGAAGAAATAGAATGAACTTCTGTTAAGAATACTGCAATTATCTAAATTTATGTGAAAAGTCATCAGCACAGATTTAGAACAAGGAAGTCAGATTTTTTGTATTAAATAGTGTAGGGATATAATAGACCACAAGCTGAATAAAAACAAGTTATACTGGTGCAGCAATGGGCAAATATCAATAGGTATGTGTAAACAGATGTAAGAGCCATAAGTACTCTTTTTCTTTTATAAAGCATTAAAGGAACTTCAGCTGAAATTTATGTCCAGTATTGGAAAGTGCATTCAAAAATGAGAATCAAAGAGAGTTCAGATGAGTGCTACAGGAAACACCTACAAAGCATGACCTGAAGGAAAGAGGAAAAGAACTGCAGTTGTCATTTTTAAAGAAATGATCCTGACAAGTGAAAAGCTAAAAGGTAAGCAGAAATCGAAGTAAGAGGAAGATAAATTGGACATTGAGGAAAAGAAAATCTGACCACAAGAAAAGTTAGCTACTGGTACATATTACCTGGTTTATCACATAGTGGTGTTATAAGAAAAAGTTAGAAAAATATCCCTTGGGAAGGCTGGCCTTGTCTTAGAGTAGGTGATGAATTAGATGACCTTTGAGATCTCATCCAGGCCTGTTTTGCTTTGAAGCATCACCAAACACTTTCTCTGAAGAAGCTCCCTCTGAATACTAGACAGAGTGAATGACAAATCTGAGAACAAGATTGGAGAAGCATTAAAGTCTACTTGACCGTGCTTTTGGAGCATTTTTTGTTCACCAGATGAACAGGGGAAAAGTATTTTGTCTGCAAATCAAAATTCTGACCATGCATTAATAGCTCTCATTTCATTGGAGTGTGTGTAAAATTTTAAAATGCCAGATAGACTTATCTGAATAGAAGGAAATTGAAACTAACTTTAGTATAGGAAAGAAAAGCTGGAAAATATAATCTAAATTTAATGTTACAGTCTAAGAAACCAAGAGGTAACTTAAAGGAACACAAGTGTACCTATGTTGGAAACTATGATTTTTAAGTCAAGTTACTAACTTTGGTGACTACAACTATAATGATTTGTAAACATTTTCAGTTGTAATAGATACATGCAGCAACTAAGAGTACCAAGAAATAGTTCATGCTCAAAAAACCTGTCTGAGCTCGTGAAATCAAAGTAGAAATAAAGTCCAGCAAAGAATAGGAAAATACTGAACAAACAAACAAACAAACAAAACACATAAAACAAGGAAAAAATAATATAAATTAATGGAAAATTTGCAGAGGAAAAAATGTGGCTGAAGTATTTCAGAGGATTGCCTGGTGCTGATCACAACAATTTCACATATTGAAAAATGTTGCTTGTTCTGGTTGAAATCCATTTCTTGGGATGATATGAAACAATTAAAATGAGATAAAATCATGTAAATAGGTAAGGAGCCTTTTTGTTCGAGACCATATATTTGCTCATAAGCACAAGTGTAAAATGAACAGCAAAATAAAGAGAACCAATAGCATTTTCTCTTTCAGACTTTAGGTCCAGGTGATCACTGGAGAATAGATACTTCTACCTGTCTTCTCTCCAGCAGCATAGCAGCCCAAATGGAGAAGATTCATCCTGCATCCAACATCCACATTGTTTGAGCGGTACGATTAGCATACCTACATAACAGCACCTACATCTGTGAGAATTTAGGGAGATTCTGTAAGGACCTAATTCTGGCTATGTAGGTAAAGCACAGTCTGTCTTTCTACAAGTTCTTTTTTCTTCGTTCTTAAGTGATTCCAAACAAATTGTATTCATCACCTTGCCCATCTTCTGTTTACATTTCTAGTGTAAGCATCAACATAGGTTATACATGCATGAGGAATACTGCCCAAAACTTCAGTTTCATAGAATCATAGACTATCCTGAGTTGGAAGGCAAAGCTGTAAGGTCCAACTCCTGGCTCCACACAGGACCGCCCAAAATTCAGACCATATGTCTGAGACAGTTGTCCAAATACTTCCTGAACTCTAGCAGTGTCATGACCACTGCCTTGAGGAGCCTGTTCCAGTGCCTGACAACCACCCTCTCAGTGAAGAACCTTTCCCTAACACACATCCTGACCCTCCCCTGTCCCAGCTCCATGCTGTTCCCTCGGGTCCTGTCGCTGTCCCCAGAGAGCAGAGCTCAGCGCCTGCCCCTCCGCTCCCCTTGTGAGGAAGCTGCAGGCCGCCATGAGGCCTCCCCTCAGCCTGTTCTGCTCTGAGGTGAACAAACCAAGGGGCCTCAGGTGTTTCTCATATGTCTTCCCCTCTAGACCCTTCACCATCTTTGTAGCTCTCTTTTGGATTCTCTAGAATAGTTTTAAGTCCTTCTTCTGTTGTGGTGCCCAGAACTTTTTAATTTAGTTATCACCTCAGCCCAATCACATGTTGATAAAATTATGATTTGATGAAGACATTGCATAATTAACTGCCCATCAGATATCTCTATATTAGACACTAATGAACACTGGTTTAGAATGAAAAGTTTTGAACACGACAGTAAATATATGTCCACCAACTGGTTGAAAGAAAAACAAAATACAAAGATCCTACTCTAAGAGAAACTGGCCCATGTTAAGAACATTACAGGCAGACTGTGGTCTTTAAGACAGACCAACGCTTTTGTTTGTTTGTTTGTGGGTTGTTTTTTTTATTTTTTTCTTTCTTTTTTTTTTTTCTCTTATATTAATTTCACAGTTTCATGTACTGCAATAAATGTCTTTCAATTTAAAAGCTGTATTTTACTTGTATGGTGCTAAACATTTTTTTTCAGTTACAGCGGCAAACTGCAGGCAAACAGGCAGCATCAAGAAGGAAGAAAAAATAAAAAATAAATCCAAAATTATTCTTTTGGCAGTAGAGCTAGTGCTCCATTTATCTTATGTAGAAGTGATGGCTATTAACACTTGAAAAATTAATCTATTTCTAACCTAAATACAACCTGGAAAACTGTTCCTACACTTAAGTGGTGAGAAATGCTGAACAGGGCCCCAGACAGTCTAGCTTTGTGAGAAACAAAGTTGTGTTTTTGCAGCAGAGAATTACTTTTCTGTATTCCAAGGTAGTTGTGTAGTCATAATAAGGAGAAATGCTAAGTAGACAAGTGGACAGTAGAAGGCCTCACTGTTCCAAAATAAGGTAGAAGCTTGAGAAAAACAGGATGAGCGGTGTGAGAACAGTAAAACAAAGATCACAAGTTCTCAAAACATACGAAAGGAGAAATTAAAGAGTTGAAAAAAAGAAAAAGTGTACATATATGGTATAGAGGAGCGTCGAGTAGCTTGTGAACCTGTAGTACTCAGCCAATGAGGAAACAGGGGAGGTGATCAGGCATTGGGTAATAGGGAATAAAAGGTTATGATTTGTTTACTAAAATGCGCTCCGTATTGACAGGATGCCCGCCATTGCAATAGTGAATAAAATAGCTTCACAGAGGATCCTGTCTGAAGAAAATTATTTGAGATTTTTCTCACAGCTTTGTGTGTGTGTGTTGCACTTTCATTTCTTCAGTATTTAAATAACTGTGTAAGAGGCACTGTACACAGCTACACTGTAGATGTCAGGAACATAGACTATGATAACTGTACTTGAAAATAGTCAGTCCTGCCTAAAGTGGAGTAAAAGATTTCATTTTAACTGTCTCTAGAGGGTCAGATAGTTAAACACTTTAAAATTATGTTCTGTTATCTCTTGTACTGCTACATTTGTGCATTTGTGTTTATACTGAAGTTCAGCTCTTAGCAATGACCTGAGCCAAGTACTGGTCCCTCTGGAATAGATAGGAATTTTGTTTTTTACTCTGTGGAAACGCATATTTGTCTATCAAGACTGAAGCTGCTTCTGAAGCTGCCTTTTTTTTTTTTTTTTTTTTATGTGCCTATGTGCCAAAATCAAAGGAACATATCTGTGGGTAACTGAAGACCTATTCCAATTCCCCCTGAACTCAGCAGAGTAATCTGTTGATTTCTTTCAAAACTGTGGCAAATCATAAAAGAGCGGAAGCAAAAGTACATTAGTTACAACACAATGATATTTTTCCATCCATTTTCAATTTGCACCAATTTTCCACTACAATTTATCTCACTTGGACGTTTCCAAACTACTACTACTACTAGTAACAACAACAACAACAACAACAAAAAAAAACGCATTTATGAATTAGATTCCACACACTTAGTTCAAACAAATGTGTTTTAAATTTATACTTATAGTCTTTGGGAACTGATTTGAGGACATTGTATTTCTGAAAGAATGACTTTAAAAAAAAAAAAAAAGAAAAAGTGTATGTTAAGACATCTCTTAAAAGATCAAAAAGATCAAAAGAAGGTTTCTAAAATAAGACAAATCTGTGTCCAGACAACAGCAGGGCCAGAAATAAGAGGGAGAGTGTCGCAACAAATGCAAAAAGCGTCAGCATCAGCTACGTACTTACAACGAATCAGTCATTTGGAGATCAGCAAATAATGAGGCTGTTCAACAAATAATATTCTACAAAGTTTAGAAATAAATCTCTACCTGACAAAAGGCCGAATGGAGTTTCAAAGTTGACGAGAAGTTAATAGATTCCAGTATGCTAAGCCAGATATATTTCTTTGGCACAGAAAGTCTTAACTAACTAAAAAATTGCCTGTAGCTTGACTCCTGCTGGCCATTCATGCTAATTATTTACTATAGATTCATAATAGTTATGGCCAGCAAGACAGGCATGTTCATAGTCTTAATTTCACAAAGTTACATTGAGGGTACTGTCCAAGTACTTTGGAAGTCTCTGATAATGCAGAGACGTCTATTCAAAAATGACTTCCTCATAGACAAAACTAATTTTAGAAGCTCACATTCATTCTTCAAGTTCATTTGGACTAGTGCAGCTCTCCCAGTGACATCAAATGGAACTTCCCACGTCTAAAACAATATACGATATCACAGTTATGAGCTACTCCACTGGACGTCATGTTCATTACAATACAAACTGCAGTTGAATTGCAATTCAAGTCCAGATATCTATGCTTTTGTTTAGTTGTGTGGTGTTTTTTTGTTTTATTTTGTTTGTTTTTCTAAATAAATGTCAGTACCATTTTACTTCTGCTATTATTTTATACTCATGGTAAGCGTTCGTATTCTCTACAGATACTGGATGGAATTCAGTACAGTCACTTTGGATCTCAGACATGAAAGATCCCTGGGATTCACTGGCATATGGATGGAAAGCTAATAGAAATCTCTGTTAATACAGTCACAGGAAAGGAGTCCCTATGAAAAACTTGGTGACATTTTACCACTGAAACCAAAATGGTAATGAAATTACTAAATTTAGTTCAGCCATAGCTGTTGAGCTGTGTATAGAAAAAAAAATAATGTATATATATGTCTTGCTGTAAGTTGTTGTATACATTCTTATTTCTTATACTATGCATGTATGCATGCAAGTAGTGATACTTTTAATTAATTAACTTATTTATTCATTTTTATTTATTTATTTATAACTAATTCCACTCCTTTGATAGTTTCTGTCAAATGCTAATCTTCCTGGAATAATTAGGAATTTTTCTTATTGAAATTATTGGACAGGCTCCCATTTACTTTGACTGGTCTTCAAAGAAGGTTTCAGAAAATTTAAATTGAAAATTAGGTAACCCAATCCATTCATGTCCCTAGAGCTTAGAAATTCAGAAAGTCTACAATATAATTTGTTAAATACCAGAAATACGGTGAAAAATAGTTTTTTATGCTGTTTCAGTCTTTTGCTTTCATTCTTATCTAAAATCAAAAACCGAGTATTAAAAAAAAAAAAAAGCCAACAACCACCAAACAAAAATAATTAAATCAGCAAAATAAAAGGACTAACTTTCCTAAACTCAGTTTTATAAACATCATTCTTTGAGAAAACTAATTTCTTAATATACCTTTGGTATTTGGTATTTGTCCGTTTTGGTACTTGTCCGTTACCTGATGTACTGCACACTCATAGAGTTGGATTCATGGAACTGGAATATTCCTACTCATAGCTCTGACTATGGTACAGTCATATGCAATTTCTGACTTAGACTGAGATGTATGTTCCATGTAAGTATCTTTTAATATTTAGTAGTACAGAAGTACAAGTTTAGTCTTACCATATACTTGTTAGTGAAAGGTAAAAGTTAGGTAAAGAACCATGTTCGGATCATATTTATGATTATTTGCCTGAAAGAATTTGAGAAAAGAAAGTGCTTTATTTTTTTTTTTTTATTTTATGTTCCTAATGTTTCAACCCTTCAATAAATGTATGTTTCCTCCGGGAATTCACATTTCCAGGAGTGTTTTACCCAGGAACTTACACTACAGGAGAAGCTACTCTGAGAAGCTACTCTGAGGACAAGAAAAGACTTGACCAGAGAGTTCGACCCTCCAAAACAGTATAGAGAACAAGAATTAGAAGTATATGTTAGTCACTAGGAGATTATAGAAGCCTTTTCTGAGCAGTGAAACAAAGCCTTGTTTCATTCACCGTAGAGCTAGAAGTTTAATAGAAAAGGATAAATGGGAATCAGAGCGAACTTAAGCTGAAGACTTCTGACAGAGTCACGGATATGTCTTGGGGAGCTTTATGTGCTGCCTCTTCAGAAATGGAAGAAGTGGGCACATAATTACTGTTTTTAGGGGTGACACTTGCAGTATCCTACTAACACAAACACTTTCTGATGACACACAAGTCCTAGTCTGGCTTTTCTGGAGATCAAACACAGAAAAAGATGACAAAGTGGACAACCTCTCTCTCCTTCTCCAACAATCTTCCACCTAGTGCAACTAGGAATGGTCCTGTTACTTCTTCTTTCTTTGGTCCTTACTCCTCTGAAAAATCCTAATGGAAACTGGACTGTGGAAAGCCCTTCTAATATACAGAAACATGATTTAGCAGATTATCTTTTTCTTTTATTGTTGCTCACTATAGATAGCTACGTCATGTAGTATTATCAGTCATAATATTGATGTCTTTTTGCAGGCTTTGGTAAAAGAATAGAAAAAGCTGTATCCAGATCCTTTTTCTCCTGAAAATTTATTGTCAACAAGAAAAGTAAAATATATTTTTATACTGATAAATAACAAATAGAAGAAGGCTGATAATAAATAATAATCATTCTTCATTTTTATTTGACCTACACTAAAACATAAGTTCCAGTTTTCATGAGTCATCCTAATTAAAGCAGTAATTGAAATTAGATTTGTTTTTCCATCATAAATAGGTCATCCATTAGAATAAATCATCTTATTGTCTTGCAGGAGCCATGCAGCACACTGGGTTCTTGAAGCACTGTGTTCTGGACAATCAATAAGACAAATTTATGAACATGATTTGTTCAGTGAGGTAATTTAATTGTATGTAATCTGATCAAGAAGGATTTAGAAAAACGAAGTTGGGAATTGGGAAATGAGTAAGGCAGATGCATAGTAACACAAAAGCAAACCAGTAACATGAAGCTACCAAAATGTTGATTCAAGCTTTCATAGACTGGCCTATCTTCCTGGCTCAGGAAGCATTTTGTATTAAACTCTGGCAGAATTTACACAGTGAAGCCTGGCTGATACTGACAAAGCAATTTGTACCATTGTGAGAATACTGGCACTGGTCCACCCAGTGGGTTCCTGCTTTTTATATTTGCAGAAATTGAGTGGATAGAAAAGTTTATTTTTATACTTCAGGGGACTGATCCTTAATGGCAGTGTAAAAAGCCTTCTGGAGCCAAATAAATTATCACACGTCCCATTATTTTTAAAAACAATAATAAATTTTAAAAAAATCTTGCATATATTTTACATTCCAAGGTACTATTTGCTGTCCTCTAGAAACATCTTAATTGTTCATTAAAAAATAAATAAATAAAACATTAGTTCAGAGTTCAGAATGCAGTAGACAGGCTCACAGGACACAGTTAACCACAAGAATGAGATGAGGTTTACAACTCAGGTCTCCTATTTCTGAAGGAAGTCCCCTGCAAAATACTTAAAGAAACAATTTTCTAATTTATGTTTACAGCTTTTGCAATCTACAGTCAGCCCTTTGCAAAGATTAACATTAAAAGCCTAAATAAATGGACTTTACACAGACATAAATGGAATAACCCCACCTACTTATCAGTTAAGTAAGACATGCAGGATAAAGAGGTCTTAGTGCATTCTGAGTGGAAAGCCAACCTTCCTGGTGTAAACATTGCACATTGGTTAAAAAGGTCTCTCTGTCAATGCACCCAAATACTCTGCAGAGAGGAGGGGTATATTACCCTGAGCACATTACTGTATTTTTTCCATGCTCCAAAGCTGGAAGCTCCCTTTTAAGCATGCTTGATCACTGGCAGGATAAGGTCACATTTTTTCCTTATGCCATGTGATCAAAATGACATAAGTGACAGAATTAAAAAAAATATCTCTTCTGGGTATGGCTGGAAAGCTGCGTGCAAAGTGAACCATAATTCTTACCTCAATAAGCAGGTTTGATCTGAGTCTGTCTACTACCACCCTATCAGAGACTACAAGAAATTTATAGTTTCTAACTTCTTGTAACCAAGCAAGATACAGATGCCAGAGCATGCCAAATCAAGGACTGAACATAGTTCACCCTGAGCATCTCAGTGAGGCGATGTCTTGCACTTCTGCAGAACTTCAAATGTATGATTAACTTCCTACCCTTAATTGACCTTTAGAGTAATAGGGCCCAAATCTATAAATGGAGCCTAGATGTGCATTTTCTTTTAAACGGAAAGAAAATAACACAAGGCAAATGGAAGTTTAATATATACAATGGTTCCCTTGAGCATACTAGCATAGTGTTTAAAACTGATTATTGTCAAACATTTCCAAGTGCTTTTTTTATTTAAGCCTGTGTGACATCTACAACTCTGAAGAATATATCTCACTACCCAGGTCTTCCCTTGTTTCCACAGTGAGAAAGATGCTAAAAATCTCTTTGCAACTAACTCTGGGAATTTGGTTTTGTCAGGGCCCTGAGTGTACTAACAGGCCTTGATGGCCCTGACCACCCTCACCTGGGCTTTCCCCACACCCTGCTTATGAGCCTGGGGCTACATTTGAGCTCATTCTGAGTGCATATTGTTCTCTTTTTAGCAATACTGTAGTTGTGTCTATTCCTTGCTTTACCTCCTTGATGGACCTTGGACATGTACTGTAGATAGGCCCTAGCCTTGTTTCTGGCTCCACCTTCTTTTGCTCCTGACTGGACACCTTGGATGCATCCAGGACATGATTCATCACCTGCCTTGTTGATAGCTGTTGATGGGCCCTGTTATTAACCCGTGCAGGATGGTGCCCTACTGTGGTAGGCACTGCTTGTCCTGGGTCACCTTAGTTTCCTTGGCCCTGAAGGAGTAGCCAGCATCTGCTGTTCCCTGACAGTGTGGATTTTCTTATTTAGAAGAAAGAATGTCCATGGGTGTAATTGGTAAACTACATGAGACTAAGATACATTAATATCTATATAAAGATATAATCCACAGGAAGAGTACCTTGTCTGCTTAAGTTTTTTAAATTAATCTCTTCAGTCTATATTCTTGTTTGATGTCTCTTGAATGTTTTCTGCTGTCTTATGTGTTTTTAAAATTAAATATATTTTATGTACGTGTGAAGAACAGAACAGACCCCACAAAAATGCTTAACTGGTCTAGGGAGAAAAACCTTTTCCTTTCTGACAGGAATTTTCATTCTTACACTATTTTTGCTTCCAAATTATGTGATGACATGTAAAACTTGAAAACTTATGCTAAACAATATTGGATCAGCTCATATCAAGCTCATGTGAGAATGTTTCCTTTTTTTGTTTCCTTTTTTTTTTTTTTAAATACATTGAACACATTGTGAAATAGTTTATTTGAATAATTTAACAAGGTTTCCTATCAAGTTGGAATTTAGTCAAAAGTACCACAAATTTCACTCAGTCACTATTCTTAATGGAAAAACCTTGAACAAAATATATTTAAAACCAATTCAATTTTCAATAAGGTTGTTGCAGCACACTATTTCAATCAATCACTGAGAAAAATACAGAAATAACATAATAGATGCTCTTGAATTTAACCCTTATCTGGAAGATTACTAGAGCATTTATAAAGATATACATAGTAATTTAAGTGCATGTAATTCAATCCATTTTTAGTTAGGCTACCATTAAATGTGTACAGGCCAACTCACATCTTCAGTTATAAAAGAATGCAAAGAAAATACCAGTCAAGTGCTAAAAAACGGACGAAAGGGATATTTTTAAGTTTGCCATGGGTTTCAAAATTTACTGTATGTTATGAAAGTCTTGTGAAGTTCATTACCCTCATTGCCATAATATTGTTTGTTTATTTAACTGTGGCCTTTTTTAAAGATAAGATACACCAAAATGTTTAATTAAATAAAGAGACGTGAGATATTCAAACTTGTCTGTAGAAAAAAAAATAAAAAATATATATAATAGGGAATTCATAATGAACAACGTTTCCTTGTCTGTCTACAAAATGATATGGGTATAGGAGATTTTAGCTCACCTGTTGACTTACGCACCTATTAAAGAAGGTCGATGATAAATGTTCGGGGGTGAATGTATGCATGGATTTGATTTCTCATGTGTTTTAAATGTTTGTTACCAACATTCTCTAGTTGACTGCATGGTAAATGGTACAATTCTTCTCACTATCTGCTTCCATGGTGTGATCTTTGAAGAATTTGTTGATTGCTCAGTAATGGAAAAAGACAGCTTTGCTGATATTCAACTTGATAAGGCAGTTCTTCCTGAAAAATCACCTCAGAAAGATATGGATCGAAACAGGAAACCAAAGGAGTTTAAATTTCGGTGTAGATATAATTTTGCAGCAATACATTTCCTACCTTTCCAATGGATTTAAATGACTTGCAATTCTTTAAGGCAGCAAAATATGTGCTTCCTAAAAAAAAAAAATTTTATCTGATTTACTTTTTATCTTGGTTTAAAGCAACAACAACAATGCAGATCTCATTAAAAATATGCATAATTCTTCCCATTTAATAATAAAATTATACTGATGATTAGAAGACAGGATAAAAATACACTGACTTTTAATTGTAAATATAAGTGAAATAAGGTACTGTACAAACTTATAGTAAATGTTTGCTGGCACCTAAAAGCTATACTAAGTACCATGTAAATATGAATTCATGAAAGAGACTATTTAAGACATATTCTGTAACATGAATATAGAATGTTAAATCTAATCAGATGTTCTTGGTGAAAACAAATTTAGAGAGTTGAAATAGGATATTATATAATAGGTGATTAAATTAGTCCTGTTAAAATTACGGAAACAAAAGATATTGCATTATTTGAGTCTTCATGACAAATTCAGACATTAGTTGGACTTGCCAATCTTTTGAATAATTTCCACTAGGCACAGGAGGAGAATCAAATTCCTTTCATCTGCTTTGAACTGTTCCCACTAACCCAAGTTTGAAAGACTGAGTCAACTGTGCTGTCTGCCCTTGCCTTGACAGAAGCCAGCCCTCATGTATTTGTTAGAGAAACAAATAGAATTGAATCAGAACAAGTTCATATAATATTCATTTTATATATACAAAAGAATGGATGTGGTGATACAGTGAAATTATAAATTGTAAATTATAAAAAACACGGGGGCCAGGAAAGAACATTCTGGATGAATAAATGGAGTTCCTTGTTTAAAAAAAAAAAAAAAAAAAAAAAAGCAAGTTGGTCTTTAAGATCCTGCACAATCAACCACATTATATCTAATTTATCTAGGCTGTTTCGGGCCTGCTCTGCACTGACTGCTGGAGGTATCATCGTAAATGCTTTTTAGAATCATTGTCATCATTATTATTATCATAAATTATTCAGCATTAGCTGTGAGTTTTATTCAAAAACATACATTGTGTATGATGCTAAGTGAGTCCTTGGCAAAGGAAGAAAAAGTGGAAAACAAGGTTACCAACAGTTTGAAGTTTGTGTTTGTCCTTTACAGAAAGCTTCTCAAATAAATTCTTCCATTAATGGTCAATACACATATTGATTCCAGTATCATAACAGCTTTGAAAGACAAGTTGTTTTTATTTTGTTGTTGTCATGTAGATTTACATGTGTAACTTCCTAAATTATTGTGTTAGTGCTGTAGGACAGAACTTGGCATTGTCTCAGAATGGTAAAATATGAAGGTTTCAAAGTCAAACTGATAGAATACAGTTAAGCATTTTTATTGTTTCATTTTGAAAGAAATGTGCCAAGTACTTGGGCACTACACTACTTGACTGTATTAAATATTAATTTCCACACAACATGAAATATTCATAACTTTAACATGTGACAACCATGGTTTCGTGTCAGTCTTGAAAAGGGAAGTCTCTTTTCCTTGTTTTTTGACATCTCTAGTCAAGTCTTACTGGCATCTGTTTTTGAATCATCTCCAAAGTTGCTAATTATTATACCATAAACATTATTTTTTTATTTTATCTTGCCAAAGTGGTGAGAGGTAATCATCAGTCTCATGAAATATTAACAACTGGTCTTCATTTTGCTGTGATGGATTCACTGAGAGGCTTTGAGAATCTGCAGAAGAAAATATTTCTGAGGGTGAGGGGAGGAAAAGGAATTGGGAGATAGAGCTCTAATCCAAAGTCGAAAAATTGTTAAATCTGAGTGTTCCAAGATGGATTTGTAATTGTAAAAATCACATTTTGTACAATGATCAGCACAACCCTCCAGTCTTATTTTAGTTTAGTCCCAGAGGAAACTAAAGATTGCCACTTCCAGTTAAATTTTCAACATCACTATTTTTTGTTTGCCTTTTTTTTTTTTTTTAATATTTCTTCTGTCTTTAATGAGATTTTCATTAAAAATTTCCCAGGATCCTTAACAGTACTTACAATTTGTTTAGGATATAATTTGTATTGCAGTTTTCCCTCCACCTTTACTGATCTTATTTACTTCTTCTGCAGTCTGTCTCTGTCCTTCTAATAAGTGGAAAGATCTGCCGTTGTCCTTGGAACAATGATTTCTGTTGGTCCACTGCTAAATAATATACAGTGCTGTCTGCTTTTGACTTATATCCATAATTGTTTCATAAAAGAGGTGAGTTTGATTCAGTTATTCAGTTCGTCCACCTCCAATGATGCATGAGAATTTAATACTAAGTATTTTGAATGACTGAGTTTTTTTCTTAGTTCTCATAATAATTTTTTAACATATTAAAGCTGATTCTTATTTGCAGAACCCAACTGGTTCAATCAGCAATGAGAAACAAGACTTTGCCATGAAAAGTATCCAGTTGTTTCAAAGGAGCTACCTGCTAAATTATATTCATTATTTATGGATAAGGTTCATTTCACTAACGCATCAAAACTAGGTGCTCTTGTTTTAAACCAGTTGACTAATCCATTTATAGATAAAAGGGGAACTTCCAATGAGTGATGTAAAGACCTGAATCTTGTGACTCATTGCCACATCCAAGAAAAAACTTCCCACCCAAATTGTGTGAATCATCTTGGACATGCTTATCTGTCTCTATGGACTACATAGTAAAACTATGACTAAACTATACACAGATATCTAGCCCACATGGGGTATCAAAGTTTTAGGAGCCTTGAGTTAGGTTAGATGAGAGCTGGCATCAGATCTGTGTCAGAACACAACTCCAAACCACATAATTATCTTTGACTTTAAAGTGGTTATTTAGATACAAGACATCATCGTTCAGTCTAGTTTAATAGAAAGAAGTGTTAGCTGAGATAGGATATTACGTCAGGTTAAGTTTCTTATTTCACTATACTAAGAGGACTTTTTAGTATATAATCTGATTATCTGCATAATTTTGGTTATTCCACAATATTTCTTTGATAAAATATATCACTTTATCCAATGAAAAGTATGACAGTTTCTTTTGTTCTTCTGAAAATCAGAGCTTAATTGCAGTTTGTAACAGCGGTGTCTAACTTACATATCTTGATCTAAATTTATTTCATTAAAGGTTTAAATGAAATTTTCCTGTCAGAGCCTCAGAAGTCCTACTGATTAATCTAAATCTCCAGCTGTGAGATGTAGAGTGCTACATCTTATGTTCCTCTCCTGAGTCTCTTGGGAAACCACTGACATTTCTTGCCTGTAGAGTCAACCCTTACATATGCACACTTATTTCAGAGAGCAAATCTTTTGTATTGCACATCTGAGAACTTTAAAATACAAGCTTGTAAACTGGACTAAAGATTATAACTAATATCAAATTATGATGCCAACTAATAGATATTTCATTAGTTTCAGAGCATGAAGTAGTTGCTAATAAAAAGGGAGGAAAAAAAATCCAATTATTTTTTGTTTGTTTTAATTATGGAAGCATTTTTGTTCTGTATCCTTAAGAGATGCAAACTGTTATAAAGCTGTAGTAAAAGTACAAAGATGATGGAGTATTAGCCCTCCAAAAATGTGTTCTTGACTGCAAACAAGATTTTTGAAATGGCTGTACATGGGTTTTAGGTGAATTTTCTCATCTGAATAACAGGTTATGACAATATTACCTGAAAAAATAGATCACTAAGCTTTTAAGAAAGCTATAGAATAAGAATTAACCAAGCCTATATATTCCTATTCAGCTGAAGTTTAATATTATAATAAAGATATCCATTTTTTTGACTTTCTTTTAATACATTACGGAAAGAAACATGCTTGGGAAAGAGTGCTTCCATTTTTAGTACCTTTTGTAGAATCATTAAGGTTGGAAAAGACCTCCAAGGTCATCAGGTCCAACCATCCCCTACCATCAATATTACCCACTAAACCATGTCCCTAATTATCACATCCAAACTTTCCTTAAATAGCCCCAAGGACGGTGATTCCACCACCTCCCTGGGCAACCCGTCCCAATGCCTGACTGCTCTTTCTGAAGAGAAATGTCTCCTAATTTCCAAACTAAACCTCCCATGGCGCAACTTGAGGCCATTCCCTCTAGTCCCATCACCAGTTATCTGCAAGAAGAGGCCGACCCCCAGCTCCCCACAACTTCATTTCAGGTCTCCCCTGAGCCCCCTCTTATCCAGACTAAAAAACCCCCGTTCCCTCAGCTACTCCTCATAGGACTTGTGTTTCAGGCCCTTCACCAGCTTCATAGCCCTTCTCTGGGCACGCTCCAGGGCCTCAATGTCCTTCTTGTAGTGAGGGGCCCAAAACTGAACACAGTACTCGAGGTGCAGCCTCACCAGAGCGGAGTAAAGGGGGACAATCACTTCCATGATCCTGCTGGCCACACTTCCTGATACCAGCCAGGATGCCATTGACCTTCTTGACCACCTGGGCACACTGCCGTCTCATGTTCAGGCGAGTACATTGACCAACACCCCCAGATCCTTTTCCTCTGCACAGATTTCCAGCCACTCTGCCCCACACCTGTAGCGTTGCATGGGGTTTCTACACTTGAGTCTTATTGACCACATTCCAAATGGCCTCCCTAGTTACACTACTGCAGCAGTTTGTCACTGCATCAGAAAGCTCTGATGCTACCAAAAAAAAAAATAATAATAATAAATAAATAAATCATATTCAGAGAGGAACAAGCAAAAAAAATGCTATTCGAAAACATCAGTTAATTGGATTCTAACTTGTCAATACAGTCTCCATTCATCTAATCTTTTGTTTACTGTTCTTTGTGCTTGCATTTTGAGAACAGATAAATATGGGCTTAAAACAGATATGCCTGCAGTTTAGGGGACACTGGTCATGTAGAACTCTCATTGCTGAGCTTTTCTGAAATTAAGTACCATTTCAAAAGTACAGTGCTTATTAGCATTGCTCCATCACATACTTTTGGGCTTTGCCATGCAGCCATCAAGCAGCATGAAGTCACACCTGCCCCAGTTTCCAATGGCAGAAGGTAGCTCTCATCAACAACATCAGAGCAAACAAGCACAGTGGGACAGAACCATAATGTCCACACATAAAAGGAAGGCAGTATTTATGCAGCATCTATTTAAAGAAAAATGTAGGAGGTATATGAGTTTAGCTAATAGCATTTACAGATTTCATGTAATGGTATCTGTTGTTTGTATTGACCAGTGTCACTGCCTTTATGCTCACACATTACTCTTAACTTTCAAAATAGTCAGTTTCACAGTTCAGAATTTAAGCCATCTAGAAAGATCAACAAAACTGTCAGCTAGTCAAGATTAAGGTAAATCAAATCTCAGCTCTTCTGGGAATCATGGTTTTCATTTAAAGTGGGTAGAACACCCACTATCAACAACCACAACAAGAAAAATTGTTGAATTTGTATGCAGGATATCTGAAACAGCTTCTCATTACTGCAGGTAAATTTTGTTGTCTGTAGTCAAGGGCATAAAAAAGACCTAAGCTACAATGTATGTGGAAAAAAAATGTGATCACATCCTAATATAGCATATATAGAATTGTTATTTTTGTCCTTTCATTTTTCTGTATTTTTTTTAAAGGTTTAGTCTTTTTGAATTTGATGAAGGAATTGGAACTACAGAAATGTATCTCATGTTTTGTGTGTCTCTCTCCAGGACTCTGAGGTGGAATGCTCCCAAAGGTGCTTCTAAGCTACATATAATTTTGATGTGGAAAAATTAGCAGGGTGTATACTGATTCTTCTTCTTTGAGGTTCCCTATCTACCACAATTTTATCATCCCAAGAATGTGAATACACTTAAGCACAGAGAAATGCTTTCCTCTGGAGAGATGTGAGATGGCCTTAATTGAATAGTGCTGAACAAACAGTGTGACATTTTACCCTTTGCTATGCTTTAAGTCTCTCTCTTTTTTTTTCTTTTTTTTTTTTTTCCCAAGCCTTCATAGCATTTTTCACTGTTCCTACAACACTATCAAAAAGACTGAACCAACTTTATCATGTCTGTATCCCTTCCTCTTCTTCATCTTTTTGAAGTAAAGAAACAGTGTGACCCATTTTCCCTATCTTCAGATCCGTCTTTGTCTCTTGAAGTGAATAAAAATTGAGTGAACTTGTGAAAATGTTGCTAATGCTTTGCCAATTTCATCCCCCACTTCCTCCAGCACTCCTGGGTATGTGTAATCTGGCCAAGAAGGCTTGTCAATTTTAAAAGATTATAACCTTTTAACAACCATTTTTTGCTGTATTTTACATGCTTCCTAATTTCTCATCTGCCTTCCCTGGATGCCTGATTTGGATACAATGTAATCTCTTTCATATATAAAGGCAGATGTAAGGTAGGATTTCATCTGTCTTTATTCTCTTCTAAGTCCTTACTGTCTTTCATGTGCTCTCAGAACTTCTCAAAAGCAAGTATGTGACTGATAAAAGATATTTAACTCTATCTGCTCCAACCAAAAATTCAAGTGGTATAAGCCACCCATTAGTTTGTTATTAACATCAACCGCTCTTTTATATTGATACGTTGTAAGATTAAAAATAGAGTTGAGACTGATGAGACTTTGAGTTTTGTCAATATAATTAGAGTTTAATTTTTAAATACTTTAAAAACATTGCTTTTTAAAGAATGAATACATTTTAGAAACTTTTTTTTTTTTTCATTTTACAGGCAGTCTGTTATCCATTGAGGGGAAAAAAAAAAAGAAAAAAAAAAAGAAAAAGGATGAGGAATGGATTTTAAAAGGTGGGAGAGATAGGGATCTTCATATTATATCATCTGATGCCTCCATGATGTTTTTAATTTTATTTATTTACTTATTTATTTTAAGGTTTGGAATCTCTTAAGACATCGAATTAATAGATATACTTATTCAGATCAGAAAAATGATATGAGTGCAAAAGCCAAAAAGACAAGATGCAGTGAACTTTTTATTTCATTATTTTTTTTCAGTGAAAATGTTTTACATCACCATGAAACTGGAATATTCAAGTAGCAAGTAGCCCACACTGAAATAGCTAAGAGTGTGTTAAGCAGGAATTTTCTTAAAATGTAGGGGAGGACGGATCTAGCTCCAGTTTTCCTAGGAGATCGTCAGGTAATTTGACCATCAGGTAATTTCTGATTTTTCAGCTTTTGCTGTGACCAGAAATTGCTTTCAAGATCTAAAAAGTTTTAAAATAAAAAACAAAACCTGTGCCTACTATATTCCTTTGGGGGGGGGGGGGGGGGGGAGGAGGAGGTTGGAGGTTAAATTTAATGTATGAGTTTTTTCCAAGTAAAAATGGTTTGCCTAAAATACTCCTCCTGGTAGTATCTTCTGAGATCAACATTTGGCTTATCCTGGCTTTCACTCTTCATCTTTGTCTGATATGCGATGTGTTGGCTAAAGAAGGGCAATCACAAAATTCTCACGGACTTCCAGGGTCAGAAGCAGGATCATCAGCAAGTAACAATTAATTTTGTGTTGTGCAACTCAATTACTATTTTACTATAGATAAGGAGTGGAAAGAAGCACCATTTTACTATAAGAGGAGTGCAAAGAAGCACAAAGAACACAAAGATATCTCCCACTCTAGTCGAGAAAATAGGCAATCTTCTGTACTTTCCTTTCTGGGTCACCTAGCTGGTATTGAGAAATCTCATCTATTGTTATTAAAGAGAGTTGTCAGGATAGACTGATTCATATACTCACCAGTATCATGGTTTCAAATGATTTGGAAAGACTATTACCAAATAAATGGACATTAAAAAGAAAAAGGATTAGTTTATATAAGCTGGTTAGTATGAGTTGATGAGAGGAAGATAGAAGGTCACCTGGAGAAACAGAGAATGAAGCCTACAGTGTTTTGGAATGGATTTAAATCCATCTATTTGCAAATGCACTAGACTATGATTGCTTTGCAAGGAGAGATCATGCAATATGCTTTTGCATTCTCCTATGAAGGTACTCCAGAGTAGTCCAAGCACAATCATTCAGTTCATAGATTTGTCCCATTGAAGGTCTCTGGAGCTTCAAGATCTAATATATCAGAAAATAAAGTGTACCTCTAATAGCACCCCACAAAAAATGATCTCTATTAAGCTAGCATTTCACTGTTTAATCTGATGGATAATGTAGAGTGAAGGGATGTGACTGTTCTGTCACTTCCACACTTATACCACATACCCATCATGGAAATATAACATGAAACTTCAAGCAGGACTTAGTAACATATCTTGATATTGCTTATGTGTTTCATACTCCTACACTGGAAGTCAGCTCACTGTCATTTTCTCCTTTTCCTTTCCTACTACATGGGAGGTTATTATTATTATTATTATTTTTACATAACCTTACATTGCTGAGCTCTGTTGGCTGGCTTTTTTCCTTGTTGAAATGAAGAAATACAGATCAAAATAGCAATTCCTGTACTCACATACAGCCATCCAATTTTATTCTTCTATCTCACAGCACTCCAAAGCTTCACAGAGAAAATATATCCTCTCTCCCAGCATGTTTTGCTAAAATATATTAATGGTTTGTCTTCTCCTGCCAGTCCATGTTTTTCACTTTATTTTTTTTCCAGTTTCTTCTGTTACAGAACTTTTGAACATGCGCACAGGTCTGAGTTGGGTGGAAAACTACTTCCACTACTTGCAGGGTGCTCCTGCAGCACCCTGATTTTAGATATTTGTTCCACATTTCTGTGCTTTTCATTTTATTTTTGATCGATGTACTGCATTGAGACTTTTCCTTTTCTGAGGAGGCTCTTATGGGTATGTCAAGACAAAGATAGTTGTGCCAGCAGGAGGTGATACCACTCCACACTAGTGTGAATACCTGAAAAAGAGTATCAGTATCTGCATTAGCACAGTATTCTGCCTGGGCTCATTAAACTCATTCTCATGAGAGATTGACACTGTAATAAAATTTCCAGAGTTGTGGAGAATTTTTGCAAGCATTAAACTATGTTGTGATGATATAACCTTCATTCATCCATTTCAAATAAGTTGCAGAGTAATAGACAGTTATTAGAGAAGTGGCTGTTCATCTCAGTCCTCATATTCAGTACTTCTGTCTTCATTGCTCCTCCACTTTTTTTTTTTATTTTTATATTTTATTTTATTTTATTTTATTTTATTTTATTTTATTTTATTTTATTTTATTTTATTTTATTTTATTTTATTTTATTTTATTTTATTTTATTTTATTTTATTTTATTTTATTTTATTTTATTATTTTCCAAAGTAGTTTCTGGGCTCTGTGGGCCATTCTAAGTTAGGATGTTTGACCCTTGCAGCCTGCTGGGTTCATGTCCACTCACAGAGTATTTATCTTGCAGCAGCTGCCTGGATCTGCGCTCCAATCTTTATCTTTGCAGGACAGGAGACATGATTAATGGGCACCTGGTGAGTAACAGACACTTGGGGGAGAAGGGGGAGAGGGAAGAGAGAGAAAGAGAATGAAACAAGCTCATAATAAACCGGAAGGGCCAAGGGCACACCTGTCCTGTTAGTAGTGGTCAAATAACAACTCTGACTAGGCTATGTGTCACAGTTGCCTTGCATTCATAACTAGTGAGTGACATAACACTGGAGCCAATGGCTTCATTTAGAAAGAAAAAAAAAAAGTTTTTCTTCTAAAAGGTATCTATAAAACACCTTCTAAAACACACACTGTCAATCAGATCTGAAAAGAACCTTGTAAAGGCCTGTTGCTAATTACATGGTAGTCAATATTTTACTATTTATTATTTAAAAAAAAAAAAAAACTTTTCACTTAACAGGAAATGTCAAGGTATTAGTAAATCACTTGTTTGGCCTGTAGCATTATCTTTGCAAAGATAAAGTAGAACTGTCTTTCATTGTCTCTTGGCTTGAACACTGGTTCATTAATGCTCCACTACTTCCAATAAAAAGAACATAGAAAGACATTAGCCCTGAAATTAAAACATATGAAGCTGGCAAAATGCTGCAGAGGAAACAATGTACAGTAGGTCAAACTGCCAGTCTCTGAGCATCCCAGAGAAGAATTGCATTCAGAACAAATCACTCCTCTTGAAGAGATGTACATTTACCTCCTGCAGCCAGAGCCTTTTCTTATTTGTAAGAAATATGGACACATCAGTTTGTCTGGTGAAAATGAAATAGTCAACTGTTCGAATCATTATTTTGTTAAATGTACATTAAAAAGTGTGCTTTACTAGATGGATATGATGATTGGATGGGCTCTGTAATTTATTGTCCTTGAGCACACATTCATATAATTCAGTAGGATGTATAGCTAATAGGCTTATAAAAAAAAGCTACATTAAGATAATATTACTTAGATGACATGATTGCATTTCAACAAGATTCAGCTCATTTGGTGCACAGATAATTTACTTTAAACTCTAGATATGCTATGTTAAGCACTGCACAGGCAACTTTAATTTTGTCCTGTGCGTGCTTGTCCTGTCTCCTAAATGAAGCACAGGTCCTCTTAAAACAAACTCTACAATGACATTTGATGAAGCACATTTCTTACAAGAACAGTAACCATCAAATGGCCTGATCCTGAGTATAGTCTTTCCTACCTGACATCCCTGAAAAATTGCAACAATAATGGTCTCTGTTCCACATAAATACCAGAGACTTATTCTGCTGTTGTCAAAGGGAAGTTAGCTCACTCTTGCCATACAGACCCTAACAGAAAGCACACATTATTTAGATGGCAGAACATTCTTTTGAGCAGGCTGGCTGAGTTAATTAGGAATTTTGATTAGTATGACTACTGATTAGCTTTTTCTATATAGAAAACACGTGTTTTCTAAAATAAGTTTCCATCCACTAGGCTAGAGAAAAGGAGAAAAAAACAGTGTTTTCTATGTTCAGGCTGAGATAGATCAACATAGTAGGAAACTACATTCTCACTGAGAACATGACAGATTATTTTACACAAAACATTATAAATTGTTGCCATGTTAGAGGTTGAAGGTTGGATTACCTGTCCAACCTTTCTTAGGAATGCAATTTTAATAAGCATCTGGGAGAGCAGAGAGAAATGCAGAGAGAAGCTGGCTGGGTTGCTACATAACATTACACATCTTCTGGTCTGCTTGTGCATTACCATCACCTCTCAAAGAAGGTGTTTTTTTGATCTGCCAGCTGGAAGTAAAATGAAATAGTTGCCAGCAAAAATTCATCAAGAAGTTGAAAACTGGGAGAGGTAGGAATAGACTTAAACAAAAACAAAGGAAAAAGAAAAAAAAAAGACATCTTGATAGCTTCATATCTGAACTTCAGTATGTACATTCCTGCAGTATCTTTTGTCAGCAATGAGATCCAAATACTTCATGCAACAATACGTTGAAGAATAGCCATTGCCCAGAAAATTTCTGATGCAGGAAACAAGACATCAGTCATGAAGTTATTAGAGAATCTCTTATGTAGGCAGAATGAAGTTATTCATGCTGGAATTCAGTGAAACCAGCTAGAATTATATTCCTCCTCCTCTGTAATAAACACCTGTAATACTGTACTCACTCAGGGCTGTAGTGTTAATTTTCATGTGAAGGACAACTCCTACAATAAAGTGTACCCTAACATCTGAGAAAGAGACCACTATCCACTTCAGGCTGGATGGGACAAGGGCCACTAAACTGGTGCAAACACTATTTTCTGTATACCCTGTGTTTTCCTGGATGGAATTCAAAGAATTGTTCAAGTCCAACCTTTCTTAAACAGTTAGAATTCATGAAATAAAGCGTAAGGTATTTAATTTACCAAGGAGTAGTTAAGGACATCCTCAGTATGCGTCTGTGTGGATGATGTATGCTTTAGAGAGTCACATTCCTCTCCTGCTAAATATATGAGGAACTAACCTGCTATGTGATATTTAAAGGGTATTATCCCTTGCATTTGGAAGTTATGTAAGAAAATAGTGCCTGGGAACCTTAGTGTGTGTGATTTGGCTTGGAATCAATGAACTCAGTGGAGACATGCTGAATTACGAGCTGAGGATGTGGGCTGAAACTGTGGCTCTCCTGAAGTCACTGGCAAATAGTCTACTTATTTTAATGAGGCAAGAATTTCATCACTGCATCACGCAGTAAATCTAATAATAGGCATTACAATTCTCCCATGTGAAAATGCAATTACTACATTGTTTATCATCTCATGCTTATAGCTAAATTCTTGCAATATCATCCAAACTACACAATTTATCTTGCTATTATATTGTTTAAATGGAATATTTGAGGTATGAAAGTGAAAGAAAAGAGGGAGATGATTTTTTTTTTTTCATTTTAATGGCTACATTTTCTTTTGGTGTACTTTATTATTGGATCGTATTTCATTATTACTACTATTGCTACTGTGATGAATGAACATATGATAATTATTTTATCGAATGTACTTATTAGGATTTCTTAATTTTAGTGATGCTTTGACTGCTTCTGGATGCCTTTATTCATTTCATCTTATTCTTATAATAGTTATTAAAGATTAGAAAGAATCATAAAAATTCTCTTTAAGAATAAAAGAAAAGCAAGTGATACTGGCTTTCACATAGGCTTGAAACACATGTACATGTAGTCTTAATTCTATTGTTAAGCAATGGTTGGAATAAATCTTATGTAATAATACATACAGGTTTACAAAAGTGTTTGCTAGAAAAACTGAAGACACCTCTTGACTTAAATTCACATACTCAATGTTCACTGGATTGAAAAGGGAATGAGTGTGAAACGTGTTTCACTATAATCTTTTCCCAGCGCACTCATACATCAGCTGAAATCTGGGACAAAATATCAACAGACTTCACCATGAAAGTGACCCCATGGACTTCAGATGAGGTTTTGCAGTTCCAAAGAATGCCTGGTAGTTCTTGGTATTGAAATGAACATTTTCGTAGCTTGCTTTGATTTCTGAAATTTAGGATGTATCAATTTATGTTAATGTAGTAGCTCATGAAACAGTTCATTCATCAAAAATAAGGACAAAGATTAAATCTTTGAATAAAGCATAGTGACTGTGTGTTCATGAAATTGAAATAGAAAATGAAAACAGAACTTAATGGAGCCAAAACAAACTATAGTTTATTTTAGATTGTTCATACTACAGAAGTTATACATGCTTTTGAAAACAGAGTAAATTAAATAATTTTTTTGATAAAGATTTAACTGGACTTTTACAGGTAGGTTTTGAATCACAGAATAATGAAACAATATTTTTTAAAAACATCTCTATGCATTTAAACAATGTTCCTCACCGTAATTCCTCTTTACACCTCACTGTAATTCCTTTTTAAGTGAAAAACAAAACAACAACAACAACAACCACATAAAAATAATAAAAAATAATAAATAATATCAACAAGAAAAAATATTACCCTAATAAAAATATTCTATTGAAGGGAATAAAATAATAAATAATGTATATATAGAGAGAAATAAGTTGATCTACAGGAAAAAGTAAGATTGTCTGTGTTTGCAATGTAGATTTTTTTGAGTTTTTGCTGTTAACACAGATGATATGATAGGTGAAAACACATGTCAAACAGTGTCAATGAATAGGTACTGGATACCTGGTATGAAAAGAGTAATTCAAAAATTATTATTAAAGGAAAAGCCAAAAATATAGAAATAACACCACTGTGACACTAAAAATTCAATGAAAGAACACATCTAGAAACCTAAGAATAAGAATGTAGTTACAATTTTTTTTTTCCAAAACAATATTAAGAAAATAAAATGATAAATTAACTTTCAATCTAAGTAAAATATTGAGGATAAAATAGTGTTTCAGCTAAGTTCTACAGATTCACGATGAAAACTGCCATTGAAAACTGTCATGCTGTTTCATTTTTCTTTTCTGTTATCTTCAGACTCTTAAAAAGGCCATATTTAAAACCAATAGTCCTTAAGAGTCATGACATACCAATAACACTGGAAAATAAAAATAAAATAATAAAATAAAATAAAATAAAATAAAATAAAATAAAATAAAATAAAATAAAATAAATTTTCAACTATCTTAAATGAAAAAAAAGAGACAAGAATGATGAATGCACATATGCATTTTTGCTATATGGTCTGGTATCAGATTGTAAGCAATAAGCTAATGCTGAATGAACCAACAGATTGCTTAAACATGGGTTATATCTGAATGGGAGGAACATATCTTTTGATTTGTAGATAAAGTGTTTCACTGTATTTGTTAAGATTGCAAGACTTATTTCAGCTAAGTATGTTTCAATTATGAAAACTTTAAGATAAAACAGATACAGATGAAGTGTCTAAAAAAAAAAACAAAACAAAAAACTTTAGTTTTAAATGGTGGTGTCAAAAGAAAAATATTTAAATCATTGTGGAAAGTAATAGTAAGGGTTTTAAGATTAGGTTTGTTTTTCTAAATTACATACCACAGGCCATGTTTCGGTGGATCACAATCATAACATTAATATGTAAGATGACATTTCTCCCATTTCTCCTCCAAGAATCAACTGATGTCATAGAGAATAGTGCTGATGATAAACACTCCTACAATAATTTTAAATTACTTAATTAATTCACTTTTTGGTAAAATGTTTGAAAAGTTGCAATAAAAGTATATTCAATGGAAAATAATATATGTACTCTCAAAGTATTTTTAAATGCTGATTGAATTCGCTGGTAAATAAGTTAGAATCAGCAGTAAAGAAACTATCCAGACAGATGTTCATCATACTGTTCAATACAAGTGGGCAATCATTCTGGCACTGGAAGACTTAGATTCACCTGTAACTCTGGCTAAAATAATATAGATTCATGTCTCCTTCACCATAACAGGAAAACTCTTCCTTGTCCTTCCCATGGGAGCTGTTCCATGCTGTACAAAATATTTTTAAAATTTTAATTGAGAAAATGGGTGTGTTAATTGTGTATTGGGTTATGTAAAAATGGGGTTTATGTAAAAAAGGCTTAATTGTTCACACAAGGTGAACAACATCAAAGAGAAATACCCAGAGAAATATTTTATGCTATCCTTGATTATTCCCTCTCTTAATAATTTGGACCTTTTTTTTTTGGATATTTTTTGGATATTTTGGCAGTTGTGTACATGTATGCCTCTGTCAGGAGGAAGAACTGAGCATTAAACCTCCCCTTAGCAAGTTCCTTACCTAGTAAGCTCTTTCATAAAATTGCTGTCTTCCTTTGTTGATATTTCTCCAAATCAACATTTGTTTATTTATTGTGTCTTTCTTCATATCTTCTGAAAGGAAATGATTCAACTGCTGTTTAAGAAGACTTTTTTTTTTTTTTCTTTCTGTACTTCTTACAGATTTGGTCTTCTGAAAATGTCTTGACAAAAATTCATCCTCAACTCACTACATATAGAAAAAGGCATATGAGAAAACATAAAAAATAAAATGTTTTTCCATATACTTATATATTTAGGAGTATGTTATAGGCAAGCATACACACAGGCAAATGGATTCACTTATTCATTCAATACAATCAATTTATGCATATTTTATAATTACATATGTCTCAAGAATAATTCAATAGAGAAGGCAAAAAGTAAATATTGCAGTCTTTTTGTCTATGTGGATATTGTTCATCAATTTTCTTTAAAAAATCAAATATACTTTTTCATAATCATTGTTTCCAGTATTTTAACTAGTGCATAAATGGCCCTTCTGCTGCATTTTTGTTTAAAAGCTCATTAAGAAAGCCTTGTGGTCTCTCACAGTTTCCTCTGCCTCCTTTTTTGTCTCCTGTTGGTTATAGCCTGAAGCTCTGGACAGGAAAACAGATAGCATCTGCCCAAGGGTGCGAGATTACATGAAATCTTAATCTTCTAAACAAGAAAATACAGAAAATATACTTTATTTGCCAAACTTTCACATTTTCCATCCAACCAACATTTTTTATTTTTTTTCTAATCACATGCTGTGTCACAACACCAAAAAAATAGTTTCAGTGTATGAGTAACAGAGAGCTCTTCTACATGCAAGTGTTGCAATAACAAAAATAAAATAAAAATAACATAAAAAAAAAGTAAGAGGATATGCCACGAACAGATGCCCTTTTTATTTTGGGAAGCATTTAGATACTGAGAGCTGAAGCAATTCCAGATTTCCTTTCTGCTGGAAGTCCATTCAAAAAGCTAGAAAGAAAAACTATGAAGCAATCCAATCCAATTTTCAACAAGAACCAGAGATTCCAACTGTTCTGGCTTTATGCCAGGTTATTATGTGAATGACTCCATGTGAAATCTTGTTATTTGGTGGGTGCTCCAAGAGGAATTTGTCAGCTGTAAATCACCCCCATTCCACAGAAGCAACTATTTTGACACAAATGATGGGGAATCAAGTAGGTAAAAAGAGAACTGGTAGAAATGAATTATTGATTTCATGCAAATGATTTTACTCACCCACAAACCAAAATGTCACTTATTTTCCAGTCTTTCTGACTACTATTATATAGATGTACAACTATGGCATAATGTTATTTCTTAACCATAATGAGCTCAGTGTTGCATTTCCTCCCATGGTATAAGCTAGTAAGCTCTGCATAAGAACTTAAACAAAACAGCTTTTTACACATAAGACTGGCAAAGCTGATAACATAATGCTTTCTGTCTTGATACTACAAAGTACTACAAAGCTTGCACTCAAGTTAATTTACATTAAAAATAAGTCTCCTTTTGACACCAGCCTTCATGATTCATATGTATGTAATCAAGGATGTGAGACAGGGTCCTTCAGGGAGCAACTATCCCATCCCCAAAAGACATCTGAGTAAAGTGGGATCACACTCTAGAAGTGTGATATTCTGGTTCCAGATGAGAAGGTGCTCTTTCCAGCTTCTCCAGAAAGAGTCGTAATCTAAATATTTATCAAAATTTCTATTGAAAATTGCTAATAGGCAAACTCCAGATACAAGAATCAATAGCAGAATACTGCTTTATTTTTTAAATTATTTTTGTTTTTATTTGGAAAGAGAATATACATGAGATCTTCAGTGAATATAGCTTTGATACCTACATCACATATAGACACTTCCATCTGGTCATTTTGTTCTGTGAATTGAATCATACCTGTGATGTTAAGAAAATAATTTCTCTTTTAATATGTGTAGGTTATTAGGAGATACTCTTTAACAGATTCTAACTGTTGCTGATCTTCTTTTGGAGAAATGAGTTTAGGATACTTGCTAGAGGACTAGGCTGCAGCAAATTTGGTTTCCTTCAAGATCTGACCTTTGCAATGGACTGCAAACTGCCTTGTCACCATGATAAAGCATCAGTGTTGGCTTGGTCTCTCCTGCTCTGAAACACTGCAGCACCTGAGCTGAAGCAGCCTCCCAGGGCAGGGTGTTGGCAGGTCTCTCTCTTGGGTTGCCCTCACACTGAGCTGGGTTCAGCAGGTGAGTATCTGCCTCACACACCTTTTCCTTTCTCTTACCTCCCACTGCCAAACATGGCAAAGCATGTAGAGAAGTAATGTCCTACTACATTCAAAATAAAACAAGTGTACGGAACGATGAAGCTCATAGGAAAATGGATCCAGATGTACAAAATCTATTCTTCCTGCACATCTTCGTAGGAAGAAAAAGTTTGCAGCTTCTAGAGATCAAACGACATATATTCAGCACAAATAAAATTTTACATGGTATAGCTTTACCTGACAGCACTGTTATGTCTGTACCAAGTGATGAACAATCTCCCCAGCATCTCCCAGTCCTTCACAGTGCTGCACTCCGCTGCTTCCATAGCAACCAGCAGTGCTCAGGATGAGGCCAAAGTGCTGCAGAAGTCATCAGTGCTCAGAAAGCTGGATACAAAGTGATAAAACCAGGCCTCCTCATTTCCAGCCATTTGACTGTGGCAGAGTGGAAGAACAAAAATCCTTACATAATAACCATGGGGTTATTTAGTTTCTAGTAAATCACTAAACCGATTGTGGGGGGAGGAGGGGGGGAGGGAGAGGGAAAGAGGGCAGGGGAGAACCAAACCTGCTATTGAGGGGCATTTGTTGTTGCTGTGAGCATGAGAGGGAGGTCTGGACTGGATTTTTATTTTGGAAATCCATGACCTTTCCCAGAGGGTTACTTAAATATTTGAAGCCACAGTGATCTCAAATATGCACTGATGTATATTCTTATCAGAAATTACTGTAGAAATTATGCTTATGCTGCACTCAGTAAAGCATATGTTTACAGTTCATTTCATTTTCATATTGAAAATGTATAAGCATATCAATTTCACCTTGAAAAACACTCACAATGGGGAAAATAGCATAGTTTATTTAGATTTTTGTGTGTGAGAATATTTCTGTACAGCTTTCAACTTTATCGAAGCATACAACCCAAAAAAAGCCAAACTGCCAAAAAAAGAATGGGAAGCAGAGGAGATTCCACAAATCTTTTATTTCTTTTGATTCTCAGAGACCCTGTCCCTTCCCCCATTTACACAGACTTTGATATTAAAAACATCTGGCTACTTTAATGCCCTAAATGTTCTTAAAAGTAGTAGTTCTCCTTAATAAGCCTTAAAACATTATCTGTGTAACATGTACTTACCTTATTTGTTTGGCCAGAGGTTTCAAGAGAGGCCAGAGGTTTTCAAGAGAGAGCAGCTTGTGTGCAAAGCCAACTTAATACAATCCTCATCTTCTTCTCCTATTTTTCCTGGAAGCTTAACTCTGAGGTTTTAGTGATCCTAGCTAAAGCATCCTCCCCTACCAAACTTTTGTCATGGCACAGCTCAAGAGGAAGACAAATATTAGGTGGAAGCAGAAAAATACTGTCTAGAGCTGGCTTGAGAAAGGAAGCAAGAACATCTTAACTTTTAATATTATGATATTACTGCCACAAAAACTAGAAAATGCAAAGCATCTTTGGAAATGTGAAGTTTGATATTTATGCTATAATTCCAGAAGGTATTTTAAGGTACAAAGAAGTTATAATTTATACTTATTTCTCAGCTAACCACAGCACCCCAGTAAATCTATTACAAATATTGAATGAATTAAATATAAAATGTCTGTTGTGTTTTGTTGTTGTTGTTTTGTTTTGTTTTGTTTTTAAAGCTATTAAAAAAAAAAAAGCAAAAAAAAAAAAAAAAGCTGTGTAAAACAGATTTTCTGTTGACTGACCTGTCATAACAGGCTTATTCAGCAGAATAATCCAGATCTCATTTTAGCTATGCATTTCAGCCTTAACTGAACTTTGAGGCTGTGCATTAGTCATGCTTCAGACAGGTGACACATTCAATGGCTGAGCTGAACTGTGCCAATTGGTATATATTAGGTTTTACTAAGACAGACTCATGCTTTACTGCTGCTGGATTAGATTGTGAGTTTCTGTTAAATGACGGTCTTAGTTTCAGCTGAGATAGAGTTAATTTTCTTCCTAGTAGCTGGTATGGTGCTGTGTTTTGGATTTAGGATGAAAATAATGCTGATAACCTACTGATGTTGCAGAGCAGTGCTCACAGAAAGCCAAGGACTTTTCAGCTTCCCACACTGCCCTGCCAGTGAGGAGGCTGGGGGTGCACCAGGAGCTGGGTGGGGATACAGCCAGGACAGCTGACCCCAGCTGGACACAGGGATGTCCCGTACTATGGAATGTCATGCTGAACAATAAAACTGGGGTGGTTGGCCAGGGTGAGGGCAGCAGAGGCTACTGCTCAGGTGTAGGATGGGCATTGGACAGTGGGTGGTAAGCAATTACATTGTGCAACACTTCATTATTATTATTACTAGTACTCTTATCCTTTCCTTTTCCATCCTATTAAACATTCTTTATCTTAATCCATGAGATTTTACCTTTTTTTCCGATTCTGTCCCCCATCCCACTGGGGGGAGGGTATGTGAGCAAATGACTGTGTGGTGCTTAGCTACCTGCTGGGTTAAACCACAACAATGACACAGGAAAATTAAAATTTATTTAAAAAAATACCTATGTGGCCTTTTCACTATGGTATTATCACTACAGTAGCATTCTTTGCACCCACTGAAACCCAACTTTCCCATCCTTTCCCAATGGAATTTGAAAAAAAAAAAATCATATGAGCACATACAAAAAAATCATGAGTAACAGCACACAGTTGTCAGTGAGAATAAAAAAAATAAAAGGTGAAAAACTGTAGAAATGAGAAAGAGCCGATCTCAATAGACTTTTCATCTGGCAGAAACTGGGCCAGAATGAAAAAGTGAAGGAGTAAATAGGTGTAAAAATCAATCCGCTAACAAAGATGGATATATTTGGAAGTATTTGGGGATGTGCATACATAGCTTTCTATGTCTGTGCTCCCTTGTGGTCTGTGTGAAGAAGTCACAGATGGTGTAGCACTACATGCTCTGAGATACTTTGGAAAAAGAGTAAGAAATCTACTACATCACATCCAAAAAAATCCATGTAGTTCTCTGGCTTTACTGTGATTGTCTAGCTCTTACCCATTGAAAACTCATTAAAGCTGTAGGCCTGTGTAGTGTTTAGGAAACAGGAAAAAAGAAAAGGGGGAAAAAATGGAAAGAAAGAGTTAGAAATTTATAGTTTTACATTTTATTTTTCTTTTCATTCACATGCATAACATCTACAAACTGCATTTCTACAGTCAGGCACATACTCATGAAAAAATATTTAAAATGTGTTTATGGTCAAAGTATAGAAAATATTATGAATGTGGATAACCTCTTTTAATCCAATAACATTAGAAGAACCATAATCGTCTTTAGTGTTCAATTAACAGCACACTCACCACATAGTTCTAGTTTATGATAATTGTCACTCTTTCAAACAGTACCCAGGAACAGTTCAGTGTCCAACAGAGGTGGAGACAGTGAGCTATTTTCAGGGAAGAGATTTTCACTAGATGGAAATAAGCCATGCACTTGTCCTTCAGGACTAGTCCTACTTCCATTAGTACACAGCATGTCTCCCTCACTCTGGCATTGACTGCAAAAATTGCTGCCCTGTACCTAAAAAGCACTCTGATACGACAGTTTTGTCAAATTGCACAATTATCACAGTCTAAATCAACATCTGCAGATAAAAAGATTTAATTTAACTGCAGTTTTTATTTTAGGTTTTCTATAATATTTAGTCGCTTAACAGAAATTCGAAATAGATTAATGAGACACTGAACACACTGTAGAGTCAACGTTCTCACTGTTTTAGGCTTATTCCAGCAACTTTGGAATGACCTTAATTCTACAGACCGCCAAAGAACCATAGGGAAACTAAGAAAACCCTCAGTTTCCCTATTTATTTTTTTTCATTTTTTTTAGAGAAAAAATTTTTAAATAGTTTAGTGCACTGCAGAATTAAATATCACCATGAATATGCTAATTATAAGGCATACTGAGAAGTTTTCTCCTATACTTTAATAGTAGGTTGCATTATCTATCTGCAGAATATTTACTCTTCTTGCAAAAGAACTTTGGAAAGCTTGATTAATATCAAAGGTTTTCCCCCTTCTGAGCTGAATTGCTCTGCAGGTGACATAAACATGTACTGACCAAACTGCTCACTGCAATAATAGAATCAGTAAAATGTCATCGAACATGTAAAACATTATGGGCAGATCTAAATTGCCATGTAAGGCAATTTAAACATACAGAAGGGTACTTCCAAAAACACAGCACAACATTAGCCCTGCAACATATAGAACATTCAACTTTATCAGCTGCAATTTTGTAAGCAATTCATAAACTTCAATGGTTTTTGGAAAGCTCCTTCACAAGTATGTAAAAATATTCTCAATGTCAGTAATAAATGACAGGCAAGGAATTTTGGCAGCAAATGTTTCAGCCGTCTTCATGAAATGGATGAATATTTCCCTCCTTACATTAATTCATGTTACACCACATACACAGGAGAATGATAATAGGGTTCTTCCCTCGTGCTTGTCATGTATAAAATATTGTACCACTTCATAACATTAAAAGGGTGAATGAGGCCAGACATTGCTTAAAAAGAAAAAAGGAAACCTAAAGTTTGAAAGGTAACATCTTCAGTGTGAAATGTAGTATTCATGAAGACTGTCAAATACCAATCTCATCTCAAGTGCTGGCTCCTGCTAATTCTTACTGACAACTGTTCTTATGCCTACCTTGAGACATTTGGTTTTAAATGTCAGTCTGGTTGGATCTTCTTCTCTAAACACTCACCAACAAGATGAAGAATATGTTCGATAAAAAAAAGGGAGGGGAAGGGGGAGGGGGAGAGAGGGGGAAGAAATCATGTAAATTTGAAACATGAAATGTTCTATACGGAGATTGCCTTTCAGAGAAAAAAAAAAAATCCAAATTAAATTATTTCTCCCTGTACCTCCAGAGACTGCAAAATAAAGAGGGTTTGATATATACATTATCTACTACATGTGGATGGATAATAGTCTGCTAATGGACTTGTTTTTACAGTGCTTGCACTGGCATACTCAATTACAAGGGTTTTTGAGAGTAGATGTGGGCATGAAAAGATTGATCTCAGCCCTACCATTCTCTGTGTGCCTCTGAAAAATCTGCTGCCTCCTTCATGCTTGCATGCTTAGTAGCCAATTCAAAGTCCAGCAACTGATCCAAAGCCCATGAAAATCAGCAAACATCTTCCTTTTAACTGGGATGATCTTTGAATTTTCCCATCTGTGACAAGGTGTTGTGTCTTGCTGTGTGTAACAGTTGGTCAGAGTTCTTGTGTTCTGGAGATTTATTCATAACAGGATTTGCAAAATTTGAATTGGTCTCTATACTGACCTTTACAGGGAGAGAAATTAATGTCCATTCTCCTCAGGAAATTAACCATTTTTTAAAGCTCAACAGATTTAGTCATGTCTGTATACATTCCCTCTTCCTCCTCCCCTCCACCTTTTTTTTTTTTTTTTTTTTTTAGTTCTTAAATGAGCTTTGTAGGAGAGCAAAAGTGAATGTAAACAAGTAATGGTACTCGATTGCTTCATATACAGACTGGATGCCTTCCCATGCAGTGTGTTTTAGTCAGGCCCTCAACGTTTTCATTCCACCATGAGACGTAGGGAAGTTTCATTGCCCGGTATCATAGAAGAGTTCAAACCAGATGACCTGAAATGTTCAGATGTGTTGGAAGAGTATTTCTACCTTTGCCTTCCTTGTCTATTTAAGCTGAGATCTTTGGCAAAGATAGATCTCTTTGTACACATCTTCACAATCCTTTATGGAATGAAATATTTTATTAGGGGCAACACGGTCATAATGGAGACAACTAAAAGCATCGTTGGAATATTCTGTGACTTTATAGTCTGACAAATCTTGGGATTAATATTGCTTTGTGTCAGGTCTCCAAGGAAATTACACTTCTGTAGTGACTAGATTTAATGCTTCTGTAGGGACTAGATTTTATATATATATATATATATTTTTTTTTTTTTCCAAAAAGAGAAGAGTAAAATAATCAGAATGTGCAACAAGGCACTATTTGAAAGCATAGCACTAGATGGTGATTGATTTGGGTAAACCTGGCAAATAGTGCTTCCTCCTGTTGAACCTGAGAGCTACTAGCTAGTAGCTGGCAGTTATTTATTTTTCCCTTTCACCTTCCCTATTTTCTGTGCCTATGTGATCATCTCTGACCATCTCTGACCATTTTCCTACTGTCTAGAATAAACTATCAAGGCATGGATTTCTGGTTGACATCATATATGTGATTATCATGGGCCATTGGCTTGAAAAAATGATGATGCTAAGCCAGCTGAGGAAATACTCTGGGCTGTCATACTGAAGGCTGCTAGCCTCTGTTTTCCCCTGAGTGGTGGTCAGAGCCCTGGTCTGTGACTGTGCCTCTGGCATCTATGTTTTGTTTGAGTCACCCCCCTTAGCTTGTCAGTAAATTGCTGGCCCTTTTTACATGGAAGGAATTGAAACTCAACAACGTATTTGCTTTGTATACATGGCAAAGCACACTGGAGTTCTCAGCTATCACTGGTGTAATCCAAATCAGAAACATGCTACCATGACCAGCAGACCTTTTGTTACCACCCATAGGCAGTTGAAGACCAGGGTCAGTACACCCTTCAAAATTACGCAAATATTGCCTGGCCAAGAATAACAAAAATAAAAGAATGCTACAAGAGAATTGATTAGAAAACTGAGCACTACAAGTACTTATGAACAAGCAATCGTCAAATTCTTCTGCATGAAACATCCAGCTCTTTCCTTGCTTATTATGACTCCTGTGGGATGTTTCTTGAAGGTCAGTATTTTCCCTGACAGATGCCAATCCAGTCTGGAGATGTGTACAAGAACCTGTCCTGTAGCTTTATCAAGAGATTCTTAAATCATCTTCTGCTGGATGTGTAGCTATAGACATTTTAAATATGTTGCTACATTTTATACAAGCATGAAGGACCTACAGCTGTTGCTGGCTCTCATACAGGTTTGGCTATGTTCATTTCTCAGACAGATGTAGCAGTGCTTTCTCAGTGCACAGTCACTGATCCAAATGCAAAGTATTGTTCCACAGTAATATACACAAATGAATTTATCCTTTATTTGGGTTAAAATTTGAGTTCACTAACGCAGCTGGTGTAAGCAGACTATAGTTTGCAACCTGTGCAGTTTACCCAGCTTCTAAAGAGACTCCCTGATCTTTTATGAACCTGACATTGGTTGGCCACTGTGTCACTGACTTCTGGGAATATCATATACAATGCTTAGATTAAAAAACTTACTTTCCTTTGCACCAACACTGGATATCAGTTTTTGATTACAAAGAATTAGCTAAACCCATTTTCCATAAAGTTTTATCTTTTATATATATACATACATATATATATATATTTTTTTTTCCCTCAACTTTTTTATTTAGTAGTAGCTTTAGTGGAAACGGTGCCTAAGTCATTTTGGCCAGAAACTAATACATTTTAAAAGGCTGCGCTATATGAAAACAGGTGCAGTATCAATACATACTGAGGAAGATAATAGCTTATGAGTTTATCCTATGTGCTGTTTTATTATAGTACTCCCAGCAAGACAATAAATTAAAGCTACAAAATGAAGTGTTAAACATGAACTTTACAGCTGGAGATTAGGTAGGAGGGCAATTGCAGGTAGGTATCCAGCGACACATTTAGAAAGGAAAGAACAACAGAAGAAATGCAGATTAAAGAAGACTAATTTAGGTGGGAGAGGAGTTGTAATTAATGTTGTAATTCAATTTGTTTTCTATGCTAACACATATAGAATTAAATATGCCCATTAGCATATGTTCTGTGTGCACAAAACCTGTGTTATGTGCTATCAAGCATTTTAAATGCTATTGCAGTATAGCCAATACTAGACTAAATTCTGTTTCAGCTGTGTGCCTAGGCCTGATCCCCCGTTCATTGGGATTGTTTGATCCCAAATCTCCTAGTAATGTTTCCAGAAACCCAAATTTCCTAATCCCCTAGCTGCCACTTCTGCTACTAGTCATAGAGATGTCATCTGTGATCTTCAATTCTGTAAACATCAGAATTCCCAGTTTCCTATCTAATGCCTAATAAATTTAACTAGAAACGGATGGTTCAGCCTTAATAAACCTACCTAACCAGCTATTGATAGCAATGAGTTGCTTCATACCTACAAACGATTTTAGCTATTCTTATCTGACCTGCAGCCTTTCCAAAATCTCCAAGGCAGGTGCTTTCATCAAGAGTGCAAAATATGTGAAAATATCTTCTTTTTATGTATACATCTGTAATGACTGGAGCACTTAAGCAGTGGAGGTCAGGTGAAAAATCTTTAAATGGGAAAAATATAGGATCTGTAATCATGTTCATGATGTTGTTAGCCACAAGGCTTTCTTCCTTGATATTTTATGTAAACATACGATAGTTAAGATGAGAAACTGAAGTTAGGCTACTTTCTAAGCTAGTGCAGAAGGTTGGGATTTCAAGGATTAAATATCTCCTACTTTGCATAACAGAAGAAATTTGAATATATGACATATAGGTCTTAAATGAATGTACTAATTACCAGATTACTGAGAACACAGGGCAAGATGAAGGTATGGTGGGACCAAAAATGTCATTACAATCTCTATCCTAGAACATACACTCACTTCATAGTTCCATTCCAGGAATGAGATTAGCCTAGTATATAGTGATTGTAGTTACCAGTTTAATTGTGTATATTATACAGAACTATTTCTTTGTGATGCAGTGTTTTTCTTTTTTGCTTGTATCACATTATTGGTAACATCTTTTGTAATTTTATTTATTTATTTATTTTTGTACCTACTCAGTCTAGGGTATTGCAAGGTGCCCTTTTCCTTTTATATTTCTCAAGAATTTTCTATAAAATGCTGTAGAACCTTTCCATAATACTCTACCTCAATTCTGGAAAGTTTAAATATTTCACACTATATGAATATATGTGTTTCATGGCTTTAAGATCTCTCATTTCCCACAATCCTCCTTTTTCAGAGCAACTTTCATTAATAGAATGACTTGTGTGTCTGCAACAAGCCTCAACATTTCTGTTCCCATAACAAATCACATGGAGAAGAACACTGCTAAATAAGTTGTTTCTCAAGAGGCTGGGTGTGGCTTACACTTGGAAAGCAACACAGCAAGCCAAGGACAGTATGTATAAATGTACTTCATTGAGTACATTTCTCACTCCACGGAGACCCATCAGCCCTTCAGGCAGATTCCTCCCATGTTTTCTCAGCACACCCATAAATCTTGAAATCCCTCCCACTGAAAAAAAAAAAAAAAAAAAAAGAAAAAAAAAGAGAAGAAAAAAAAAAAAAGAGTGATGCTTACTCCAAGGCAAGCACAGCAAGTCAGCTGATATGTCTAGGCATATCTGCTTTTATTAAAGACAGATGAATGTGTGGGTTGATCCTTGAGAAAACATTATAGTCTTCTTGCTGACAGTGATGAAGTCTTTTGGCACTTGTGTTTTATTATTTGTAAAGTCCAGCCCTTTAATGACAAAAAAAAGAAAGCACAATCTTTCTGAAATCCATGGAGTGGGGAGAAAAAAAGAATCCTTAAAGGAAAAAAGGGTCCGTAAAAGGATGGATCCTCAGTACCTACCACAGGCTGAGCAAACAAACCTTCCAGGGGAAGTCTTCATTTCCAGACCTAAAGGAGATCCTTGCAGCAAACAATGCTGACACAGTGTATCTATTCCATCCATTCATTAATCTGCATTACTTCTTTTAGTGCTTCTGCAGTTGAAGCCAACTCTGTGATTGCAGTACATTTGCTCTGGAAGGATTTCTGCTGTATCATGCACTAGGGAGAAATAACTGTTGAGTACAATTTAACTCTCTAAGCTGAGGAGAAAAAAATGAATAGTAATTATTCCCGCTTGCTTGCCTTTCAGGAAATGTGCATTTTAAAGGCTCATGTAACTATAAAAGCAGTTGCATGCTGAGCAGTTTTGAAAGATTTTTTAACAGTCTGAAAATCATGATATTTACTGCCTCACAAGGACCACTGACAGCTAAGATGGGTTTGGATCCACTGTTTACTTTTCATAAATCAGAAGTGATTGAAACAGGGAACAGAAGCCTGAATCTCATGAATCATCTGCTTACATATGGTTTCTCTGTATTGGGATCATAAAAATTTGCATTAACTGAAGCTTTCATACATAAGAGGATTTTCTCATACACGTAGCACTATATGCTAGTCGGCAAATCATAGAGAGATTCAAATGCAGAAAGTTCTGACATCCTAATTGGAGTACTAATTATTTGTGCCTATGAGTTTCATTCCTAGATTGGAGAAGTATATAAAATATCCTTCCCTTCCAGGAGTATGTTAAAACAAATTGAATACAGAATTTATGTTGGAACGGACCTTTAGAGATCATTTAGTCCAACCTTGTGCTAAAAGCAGGTATGGCTTTAAAGTCAAATCATGTTGCCCAGAGCTTTTTTCCAGTTAACTTTTGAGTATTTCCAAAGCTGCAAATTCCCACAGTCTCTCTGAGAAACCCGTTCTAGTGGTTAACCACCCCCATTTTGCATTTTTTTTTTCCTTATATCTAGTCATAATTTCTTCTGACTTTCCCTTTCCTGTATATCTTGAAGAATTCAGGCTACCTTCTCTATAACCACTCTCAAGTTATTAAAAAACAGAAGTTATATTTCCTTTAGGCTTCTTGCCTCTGGTTTAAACAAACTTGGGTCTTTCAGCCTTTCCTTGTATGTCTTGTGTCTAAGGCATATCCCCTTTACCTTATTTACCTTTACCTCTGATGGACATTCTCCAATTTGTCAATATATCTCTAATATTGGAGAAGGGTGCCAAAACTGGTCACAGCACTCCAGATGAAGCTTCATGAATGCTGAATGGATATTGATAATCTATTCTCTTGACATGCTAGCTGCTTATGCTTATGATACAGCCCAGTTCATACCTGGTCTTACTTGGCATACTTCTTAAAATGGCATACTTCTGTTGTGTTCAGCAGTCATAGTCCCTGAGGACGCCATGCAGAGCTGCTCCCTCAGTCAGACAGTCTCCATGGGCATTGCCTTAGTTTTCATTGATCTTCATGAACTTTCAGCAGCCTGCTCCTTCAGCTTGTCAAAGTCCCTCCAGGATACCCATTGCTATTCCCAGTTTGTTGTCATCTGTGAATACAAAGAAGAAACATCCCAGTCCATCATCCTGTCTGTTGATGAATATATTAGACAGAAACTACCTCAGAATCAACTCCTGAAAAATACCTCTCATGCCTGGCTGCTGGTCACTCTTTGAACCTTTGACCAATATTTTTTAACACTTCAGTCAAGACAGTCTCTTGCTTATTTTACAGTCCACCCACCCGCCCCACATCTCTCAGTTTGGTGACAAGAATGCCATGAGACACCCTGTTAAAAGCTTTGTTAAAGTAAAAGTAAACCACACCTTCTCTCTATCATTGAGACAGTCATCTGATCATGCAAGGCAACCAGATCGGCCAGGCATTTGTCTTTAGTAAATCTGTGCTGGTTTCTCCCAATCACCTTCTTGTCCATGTGTCTGGAAATAACCTTCAGGAGGACTCTTCCCATAGTCCTCCTTGGGGGCTAATGTCAGGCTAACTGGCCTGCTGTTCCCATGTTACATCTCTAAAATATCTGTAACACTTGCTCTTTTCTGGTGGTTAGGAAATGCTGATTGCCACAAAAGACAAGTCCCTGGCAGCAACACCAGCCATACAGCAAATTGTTGATCCATATCTACTCCTCTCTCACCACTTCCCATTGACAAGAAGGGTTGAAGAGAACAGGAATTGATTTCCTTTGCCCTTATTTCTAAGACCATGTGGTCACCCTTGATCTACTCAGCATCTCCACTGGCAGCATCTTTGGTATCCACATGGGCAAGTAATAAACAGTAGTATTTCAAAGTCTGCATGAACCTCTGCAAATTCTCTGTTGTATTGCAGATTTGTGTCCCAGATAAACAGCATGTGTCCCAAGACAGAGAGTCTGGTTGGCAGATGGCTTTCACCATCCTTTACAGGAAGACTGCTGTTACTCTTTTTGAGTTATGACCTGGGTCATGCATGATCAATCTAAGTACATCCCCAACAGAGCTCATTCTTCCTCTTCTGATTCCAGACCCCTCGCCCCCCTTCCCCCCCCCCCCCCCCGCTTTTTTTTTTTTTTCCAACAAAAATACTTCTAACAAGAAACAACCTTTTTTCTGTTGGAAGTCAACATTTTCCAGCTCCCACTGTGGTAGGAGTTCCTGTCCTCACTCCACTTGAGCACAGCCAATGGATTTCCTTTCTTATGCACAACATGGGGCTGGATTCCTGTCCATACAAGGGTCTCTTCAACCCACTGACCTTTCAGATGTCCTCCTTGCTGTGATATGACTTGTTCTCCTCCACTCTAAGCCTACTGAGATGCAGAATCATAGAAGCATATTTTGGATTTGGTTTGGATTGGAAGAGGCCTTAAAGGTTATCTAATTCCAACCTCTCTGCCATGGCCAGGGATGCCTTCCACTAGGCGAGGTTGCTCAAAGCCCCATCCAACCTGGCCTTGTATACTTACAGGGATGGGGCAGCCTGTTGCAATATCTAACCACAGTCATAATAAAATGTCTGATAAAGAGCCTCTCCTCATGTTTCCTCTAGGCCCCTTTTAGGTACTGGAAGTTCTCTATAAGCTCTCCCTGGAGTCTTGTATTCTCCAGGCTGAACAACCCTAGCTCTCTCAGGCTGTCTTCATAAGAGAGGAACTCCAGCCCTCTGATCCTCATGGCCCTCCTCTGAACCTGCTCCAGCAGGTCTATGTCCTTCTTATAGTGGGGGGTCCAGATATGAAAGCAGTACTTCAGGTAGGGCCTCATGAGAGCAGAGTAAAGGGGGAGAATCACCTCCTCCTACCTGCTGGTCATTCTTTTTTTGATGCAGCCCGGGATACTTTTGGCTTTCTGGGATGCAAGCACAAATTACTGGCTCATGTTGAGCTTCTCATAAGCCAACACCCCCAGGTCCTTCTCCTCATAGAATCATTAAGGTTGGAAAAGACCTCCAAGACCTGGTCCAACTGTCCCCTACAACCTATATTACCCACTAAACCATGTCCCTAAGTACCACATCCAACCTTTTCTTAAACACCCCCAGGGGTGGTGACTCCACCACCTCCCTGGGCAACTCATTCCAATGCCTAACTACTCTTTCAGGACTACTCTCAGTCCATTCTCCACCAAGCCACTATTTGTGCTTGGGATTTCCTTGGACCGTATGTGGGACCTTGCACTTGGACTTGTTGAACCTCACAAGGTTTACACAAGCCCACCAATCAAGTCTGTCCAGGTTACTCAGGATGGCATCCCTTCCCTCCAGCATGTCAACCACACCACACAGCTTGGTGTCACCAGCAAACTTGCCGAGGGTGTACTCAATCCCACTGTTCATGTCACCAACAACGATGTTAAACAGCACTAGTCCCAGTACCAACCTCTGAGGAACACCACTTGTTACGGATCTCCACCTGGACATTGAACCATTGTTTGACTCACCGAGTGGTCCATCCTTCAAATCCACGTCTCTCCAATTTAGAAACAAAGATATCATGCAGGACAGTGTCAAGTGCTTTGCACGAGCCCAGGTAGATGACATCAGTTGTTCTTCCCCTATCTGCTAATGCTGTATCTCTGTTGTGGGAAGCCACCAGATTTGTCAGGCATGATCCGCCCTTAGGGAGCCATGTTAGCTGTGACCAATCACATCCTTATTTTCCACATGCCTTAGCACAGTTTCCAGGAGGATCTGCTCCATGATCTTGCCAGTCACAGAGCTGAGACTGACTGGCCTGTAGTTCCCCAGCTCTTCCTTTTTTCACTTTTTTAAAAATGGGGGTTATGTTTCCCCTCTTTCAGTCAGTGGGAACTTCACTGGACTGCCACGACTTCTTAAATATGATGGACACTGGCTTAACAACTCATCTGCCAGTTCCCTTAGGACCTGCGGATGCATCTCATCAGGTCCTATGGGCTTGTGCACCTTCATGTACGAACCTGGTCTCAAACCTGATCTGCTGCAGTGAGTGGTTCTTCATTCTCCCAGCCCTTGCCTTTGACTTTTGGGACTTGGGTTATGAGGCTAGAACTCTTTCCAGTGAAGACTGAGGCCAAAAATTCATTGAGCACCTCAGTCTTCTTCATATCCTGTGTAACCAGGCCTACCATTTCCTTCTGGAGAGGGCCCACAATTTCCTTAGACATCCTTTTATCAGTGATGTACCTACAGAAGTCTTTCTTGTTACCCTTGATGTCTCTGGACAAATTTAATTCTAAAAGGGCTTTAGCTTTTCTAACCAGATCCTTGGCTTCTTGGATGATTTCTCTGTATTCCTTCCAGGCTATCTGTCCTTGAGTCCACCCCCTGTAGGCTTCCCTTTTCTTCTTGAGTTTGGCTAGGAACTCCTTGTTCACCCATGCGGGTCTCCTGGCATTTTTGCCTGACTTCCTCTTTGTTAGGATGCATCACTCCTGAGCTTGGAGGAGGTGATACTTTAATATCAAATTGCTTTCTTGGGCCTCTCTTCCATCCAGGGCTTTGTCTCATATTACTTCACCAAGCAGATCCCTGCAGAGGGCAGTCTGCTCTCCCAAAGTCCAAGGCTGTGAGCTTGCTGTGCTCCTTCCTCACTACCTTCAGGATCCCAAACTGCACCGTTTCATGGTCACTGAAACCAAGGCTGACCTTGAGCTTCACATTCCCCACCAGCCCCTCTTTGATGGTGAGAATAAGGTCCAACACACCACCTCTCCTCATTGTCTCCTTTATCACTTGGAGAAGGAAGTTATTATCAGTGCATTCCAGGAACCTCCTGGATTGCCTATGCCCTGCTGCGCTGTCCCTCCAATAGATATCAAGGTTGTTAAAGTCCCCCATGAGGACCCTGGCTTGTGAACATGAGGCTGCTTCTGTCTAGAGGGCCTCATCTGCCTGGACTTCCTGATCAGGTGGCCTGCAGCAGACTCCCACTATAATGTCATCTGTCCCTGCCCTCCCTTAATTCTGACCCATATGCTCTCTGGCAGCTCCTCATCCATCCCCAGGCAGAGCTTCAAGCCCTCTGGCTCTTCATAGAGCATGATGCCCCCTCCTCATCTCCCCTGCCTGTCCTTCCTAAAGAGCCAGTATCTTTCCATCCTAACATTCCAGTCATTAGGTGAGACTACTGTTGCCCCAGCCCAGGCCTAAACATCATTCTTCTCCACAGCTCAAGACCTGCACAGATCTGTCCTTCTCCAGCATGTCCACCTTGATTAACTGCAATTTCTAATCCAATGTAAGATGGACTTCCAATTTTTGCCATTTTATTCTAAAAATTTCGCTTTTAAAATGTGTCTCTTTCACTAATATATATATATATATATATATAAAGAGGTGTTTTCTGATTAAAGACAAAAGAATGAAGTCACTTGTGAAATTACCACTTCTACAGTAAATTGTCCTTGCCCCCCTTCAATCTTTGAATCTTGGCTACAAAGACTGCAAAAAAAGACATGATATACAAACGCCTATTGAGGTTACAGATTTCTATGCGACTAAAACTTCATGTTCTTTCATGAAGTGTCTCATGAATTGTTACCCTAAAACTATTTCCACATAATTTTTGAATTTCCCACCTCACTGTTCTAACAGCTTCTGAAGCACTCTTCCTTGTATTGTATAGCATCCAATCTAGAAAAAATCTCTGTAGTCTAGTGAATATTTAATGTCTATTTAAAAGACCTGACCACTTTCAGCTTTTCAGTTTCTGATCTTGAAATTAACAACAAAAATGATTTTGCTTAAGTTCCTTCCTCTTCCATAATTTGCATTCTTTATCAATGAACATTAAAGAGTTCGTAAAAAATGCATCATGGACCCATTTAATGTATGTGATTAACTGTTAATATGAGACATTAACTTGCAATGCTTTGATAGAGATGATCATGTACAATTATATTTGATGATGGTAATTCATAATTATCATTTTTTGTCACATTTTTCAAAAACAGTATAACAACTTCTAGGTATTCAAATCACCTGTATATGTTTAATAAGTAAAAGTTGATTTAAGGCCAACTGTCTTAAAGACAGTTGAGACTTCTGGACCACATTATGCAAGTTTCTCCAAAACTTAATATATGACTCATTATCTTTCTCCATTCTGGAAGAGATACATAGAGTACAAAAACAGATGCACATAAGGACGGCTTTAATAACATTTAAACTCCCTCCTTCAAATTTATTGCTAAATTTTATCTGTACATTAACTCAGACAGAAATTTCCCTAAAAAAAATTCAATTCCTTCATTAAGTGCAAGAAAAACTAAGGCCTCAAGATAACAGAGGAGAACTTCAGCTTTATTGGGGTTTTCCTTCTACTGTATTTTACTGTTCTTCATAAATATGTTGCTGCAATACTAATGTTTCAGAATTAATACTCCACTGATGATGCAAAGGAATTATACTGAGGATGGTTAAGATATTACATGATTTTTATGTGTTTAAGTGTTTAGTAAATATTTGGGAAGTTTTGAAAACAAATATATATTTTTTATTTTTATTTTTTTTCTCTTTTGAAAATTCCAGTTTCTGGGGGAAAAAATATTAACAGAATTTGTTGCAATTAATTTCTTCATTCAAAATAGATGTCAAAAGTTAACAATCTCTCAAAAAATAGATTCAGAAAACATGATATTTAATGGATATTCATTTAAAAATTTACAGTTATTTTAGTAGAAATTATCAAGAAGAAGAGAATAAAACTATTAATCTCAGTGCAGAATCCATTGCTCATATAGTTGTATTTTCAGGAGAGAAAGAGATGTATTTACAGAAAATAACTTACTATACCTGAATAGTGAATCAAGACGACATTTAAATGAGGGAGAAATCCGGGAGATATTTTTTTGTTTTATAAATATTTTGCAGTCAAGAAAAAAAAAGAATATATATATATATACACTATATATATATAGTCTATAGAATATATATATATATATATATAGTCTTTCTCTGGACATAGCTTTTAATAAACTTTTCAATAAACTCAGGATTTTTAAAAATAAAAAGAATATACACATACAAGCACACATGCTTAGTAATGTGAATTAATTAGTGAATTTAAACAATATTATAGAAGTAGTTAAGAAAAGCACAAAAATGAAATAAAATGAAATGAAATGAAATGAAATGAAATGAAATGAAATGAAATGAAATGAAATATCCAGGTTATTGTTAGTGTGCCATCATTACAATCTCCCTTTTGCACTATGGTACAATATTTTTTTTTATTTCTTCACTTTAGTAATGCTCCCAGAACTCCTGCCTCATTTATTACATATGGTGGCAGTGAAGGTGGTCTGGTATATTATCTCTGCCAGCCATTTTGTGTTCACAGCTTTCTTTCTTAATTAAATACTTAAAGAGGAGAGGAAAAAAAAATAGAGGCAGAAATTCTTGATAGTGATCAATATGTTCGTGGGTAAAGAGGAAGACCCTGGTTCAAGTTTCTGCTCTGAATAAGATGGTCATGAAGCCATCATCCGACAAGTATGTTTGCAGTCACCCCTCACTCTGCTCCCTTGCTACACTGCTGCCAAGGTTGTGACAAGTTACAGGATCCCCTTTATTTTAGATCTAAAAATCATACTTGTAGGCAGATCTTTAGATGGTGATTGCTATATAGAAGACATCTGAAATACCTATGCCAAAGACCATGGGGAAGTGACAAAGTGATTTTATGAATGAAGCTCAAGTGGGAACCTCCTCAGTGGAAGACATGAAAAGGAGTTTTCTCATACTCTGGATTAATCAGCCTGCACTGAGCAGTGATAGACTTATCCAGATAGCAGTGTGCAAAAGGAGTGTTTGAACCTCATTTCGTATATCCTCAGTTGCCAGAGGTACTGAGCATAATTCTCTGTATTGGCTTGCAAGATGATGTTCCTTAGTTAGAAGCAATGTTTTTTTATACCAAAAGGAGAGCAGATAGGTTGACCATATTAGTCATGGACCAACTGATTTATCTTGTGCCTCTATTCTTCCTTTTTGTAGTGCAAATCAAGAGGAAGACACAATTAAACTCTTCACTTAAAACTTAGAATTATTTTTTCAATTGTTTCTAAAAAACTGTTGGTCAATTTACATGTATATCAGGTTCCTTACACACGGACTGTAACTGCTGTTAGCTGTGAGAGAAATAACAGTGAGGCAGCTCCTATGGGGGAAAAATGTTATCATTCAGCTTTCTAATTATTAACACTATTAATCTTCTCTCTTGCTGTTTTTAGAATTCCAATCAAATTATTTAAAAATTTAGAACCTGCTCCATGGGAAAAAAAAAAATCTTAATTGGGCAGGATGTGCAGATTTTCTATTCATAGTTGAGAGTTCAGGTTAATTTCTCTTTGCCAGTTCTATTGTGAACACGGGGAGTTGCTCCTTCTACTTTTCTGTAACAGTGCAGAAGCAAGAGATCTGGCTTCAAGTCCCCAGAGAGCATTTTCAAATGCAAGGTGATTATAATTATCCATAGGATCTGTGTGTATAACAGCAGTATAAAACTGTTACAAGATGGATGCGTAATTGAAAAAGGAGCCATTCAAGACTTAAAGGTCACAGTAGTAGACGGTGTTATGATAAAGGTCTTAAAATTACTTGAGCATATCAGTCATTTACTCTTAGTCTGTTTAAGTATAGCATGCACCTTCCCACATCCCTTCCCCCATATTCCCCCCCACAATGAGGAGGGTTCCTAATGGAGACAAAGAAAAGAAATAAAAAGGCAAAAACAAACAAACAAACAGGAAAAAAAAAATCGAGGCAAATAAATAAATAACAGTAATAAAAAAGTTTTCACAAGAAACTTTCTCTGGATTAATACACGGGTCATTCTTTTTCTATCCACAAATCCCTGCCAAGTTCTTCTGTTTTAACATTCACAGGAAATTGGCCACTGGTGAGTAGACAGAGTTACAACCAGGGAGCTAATTTTATCCATTTGACTAAAGTACTGTGATGGGGGAATTCTTAGAACTGTGCACAATACAAATGCACCAATGCTAATGGCAAGCAACCTCACACCCTTCACTGCTTATGACAAGAGGGGAAGCCCTGTCTCCCACCAACTCTGCTGGGGAATTTTTACCATTGGCTGCAAAGGTAGGATTTCAGCCAATAATTATGAGATAATTTCAGCATAATCAGCAATAGGGCTCCATCCTTTAATCAGATCACAGTGACAGTCTTGCACTTATCTTTACATGAGGCCATTTTATGAAAGAGATAATACAAGGAAGAAGGGGGAAGGGAGTACTGACATGTTTCTTCTTACAGCAGGATTTCCACAGATATTAATTTAAAAGAATTTTTGCACAGGAAAATAAATCTTGCTTAAAATATTTGAGATTAAATATGATGGCTACAGCCATAAAAACATAAAAAAGCATATTAGCTCTACAAGATGCCTTTTTCTGAAGACTGTGCAAAGATACTTTATTCAGTTGTAAACCGAATACTTAGAACATCTTGCTGAAAATCTGGTTGGATAGAATGAGTAAGCTTTATACCACAGTTCCCAAACTTTTTCATTCATGACTCCACTTCTATTTGCACTTCCAGGCTTGCGTCCAGATTTCTAGTTTGGGAAATGCTTCTTTGAGACCTTGAATTGAAAGCATATGTTGAGATTTAGCCTGACCTTTAGAAATCACAAAGTAGGTGCAGGAGGTGATGAGGGGGCGATAGATGAAGAGGCAGGAAGAGTCAATAAGAAATTCTTTTCCCCACCCACAAACAAAATTTTCTTTTTTTTTTTTTTTTAATTTTAGCTGTGGTTTCTTTTTGAAATGAATCTTCCAATATGTTATTCTTTGTTGTATGCATGTGTGTGCCTATCTGTCAATTTATCAATTTTTCCATTTCCTATGGTTATGTTTGCATCTATTGATCAGTCTGTAGCAAGACTGAAGCTCTCACCCTCCAGGTTTCATAAAAATAAATGTCAAGCACAATTAAAAAAAGAGGGGGGAGGGGGAAGATTATAGTGGGGTCCCCCGTAGAAGATTGCAGGGTGAACTTTTCCCTCACTGGTCATTATAGATTCCACCCTTCTGAGGTCACCTCCAGAGATCCCCCCTCCATAGCAGCACTGCTCACTCCTGCCTTATTCTTCCTCTGGAACCAAGGAGTCCAGGCATAAGAAAAAAGCCACAGCAAGTCAGTGTTTCTTAATCCCCCTGCTCAGAAAATATACATTATTAATCGATATTGTGTTGGTACCTAGAGGCTAAATGTGACACAAACATGGCAGTGCTGGATTGGATGCCAGTAAAGGAAACCCAGAGGGTTCAGCAAGGTCAGGTAAATTCAGAGAGCAGATCTTGCTGGTCCCAAAGTACCTGCCGGCACTTGTAAGCACACACAGGGAGGTTAACGCATGATAATCCCTTTTGGACACACTATAAAGAATTACCAGCTGAACTGCCTCAAGCCAAGAGGAGACAAACTGAACTGGTTCAGATGGTGACAGCAAACTGCAAGAACCCATAAAGGGCCTCTGTTTGCATCTCCATAAAACACTTAGACAAAATTGTTTTAGAGACTGATTTGTGAACCCCTCATCCAGTCTTTTGGTTTCTGCAGCAAATGCCTGTAAACCTAGGCACTCAGTCTAATATACTTAGTCTTGTCCTTGAAAATTTAATTAAGTTTACCAGCATAAAGTGTCTCTTTACTTTGCCAGTGAATAATATTGTACTCTGTATCCGTTTCCACTTTTGAACATTTTCTCTGTAAAGGTAAAATTCAAATATATATATAAATAGGAATAAAAGTCTGCTATAGTTTGCACTAAGATTAAAGACAGAGACATTTAATTTAACATCACCTGATCTCTAGAAAAACAACGAGAAATAAATGAACCTTCATTTCTGCAGCTGTTTTGCTCAATAGCCATAATAATATTGTTGTTAGATATAAACAGCAAACAGCAGCTCTGGCAGAGCAAAAAAAAGGATTCAGAGTTAAGTGCCTGATAAATACTCACAGTCAAATGTTTGCATGTAATATCAGCATTCCTCCAATGCAAATGACAATAGATGACAGCTGTTACTTAAGTGTAGACAATGCTCAGAATGAGCAGGGGGTCCCACCAAGAGGTGAGCTTCAGAACTTTTTTTTTTTTTTTTTTTCTGCCAGGGACTACATTTTAGCAGTTTTGTGAAGCACAGGGAGGGATTCCCTTTGATGCTGACAAGTTAGAAATAAAAAAAAAATAGAGAGATATGATTAAAGAAAGAAAGAAAACAAAAAGATTAAGTCTGAGGTTCTCCGTAGAGCCTAAGGGAACTAACTTAGTTCAAAGGCCTCCGGTTCCTGTAGGCTTTTTTGAAATTCCCAGTCTGAGCACCACATTGCAACACTGATGACTGCAGTTACTCAATCAAGAAGTGAAGCTTGAGTAAGAAGATCACTTCATGAGGTGGCATTTTAAATAGAATTATAGTTGTAACTGCTTCATGTGATCCAACTCTGTTCCCTGCTTTCTATAGGGACCTTCCTGTCACCACTCCACCATCCACAAGTGCACGCAGACACGCACCATTCATGTCTTTCTCCTTGGTTTTGATTCTAATTGGAACAGATCTGCTTTTTTTCTTCCAAAATATTTGTTCCATATTGTGGCTGGCTGCTAGGGAGTTAAGAATGATTGCAGTACTTCTCTGAAGGATACTTTAGAAATGCTGTCTCCGTAAATTTTTTGATCAGCCTGGTCCTGACTGTTCCTCCATACAAACCTCAAGGCAAACAGTGAAAGCAGAAGGTCATGATTACCAATGAAGGATTGCCTATGTGAAAGAAGGGAAAAGGTGTTTCCGATGGATTTAGATACACCACAACACATTGCACCTTCTACATCCAAACCGAGTGGGTGACCTGCAGTCAATCTGATATATGCCAGGTACCTTGGATTTTAAATACACAAAAACCATTTGCATAAAACATTCACAGTAGGTCAGCTACAACGAGAGTATGTTGGACCTAAAGAAAATGTCTTATATGATTAATATGTGCATGAAAACGTTCACCTAATGAACAAAGAAAGAAAGAAAAAAAAAAGTGATGTTTTAGTGAGAATTCATAGGGCATGCACAGTAGGTTGGATGTGTGAGGCTCATGCTCGCTTACCGTAGATGATCCACACGTGTAGGGAATGATGTCTTGGATTTCTCTGGCAGCCTAAGTGGAAATATAGGTCTTACAGAACTTGTTGCCATCTAGAAAGCCAGAAAAATGGGTAAAATCCTCAAAAATTTCCTGATAAAAAGTTGGACTTGTACTTTGAAACATGTACAATAGAGCTGAAACTGGGGATCAAGGAAACAATGCAGCTCATGGGATATTTGTGCTCCAAGAGACAAGGAAAATGATGGAGATATAATACTGAGTTTTACCTTTTTACACATAAGTATGCATTTTGTAAATGTCCACCTTCATTATAGGCGTTAGATTCCTTATTAGAACATCTTTAAGAACAGTTCATAATTCCTGTGCTGTCGTTTTTATCAAGTTTTCCACAATAATCTCACATTTTATAGGCACAAGGAATAATAACTCCAGCTGTCAGAAGGCCTCCTGTAAGAAATACCAGAGCAGCCTGGGCCTATTCCTATTCCTATGAAAAATCACAAGAGGGAAGGCACACTACATCTATCATAGCCAAGTTTTTCACAGAGCTATTAATTTCAAGTATAGCTTAGCTTACTTAACATGATCCTTGGAATCATTCATGCCAGGTTCTTCTTGCCAGGTTGGTTATTTGAATATTTTTGTAATTACAATGTGGTAAACAAGAATTATTCCAGGTTATTCCCCCCCCCCCCCCCCAGTCCGCTCCCCCAATAGCTGTAATTTAAAACGTCACAAAAAAAGACACTAGCCCTTAGCTTATCATTGTGTAAGCTATTTATTTGCAGAGATAAATTACTTTTAATTTAGTTAACCTATGTTTTCTATTTCCTTCATTATTATCTATTTTTCTTTCTTTCCCCAAACTCTTTAAAAGTAACATGATATAAAAAAATAAAATAAAATGGTTGAAATCACAGTATTTGCAAAACATATACAAGATTTCAGTAATTAATTGTATCTCATGGATATAAATTTAAAATAATTACAATGTGCTGTATTTTATTTATTTATTTGTTTGTTTATTTTGTTCTGTAGTAGTTTACAGTTTCTTCCTGCAGAAAACAAGGTTTCAAAAGCTAGGCAACAAAAGCCTTTATCTTTTTCCATATGTTCTATAAATTCTAAGTAGGTCAGTGAGTATAGTGGAACAGGCAATGTAATTGTATTATGCCATGTAGTTGAAAAGGAACATTATTCAGTAATCATGCTTATGATCACAATAAAGACATAACATCTGATAGGCATAAAGCATGAACAGGTACTGGCAGATCATTTTGGAGTGTTTGTGTTTGGGATAGGTTGAAAGTTAAGTCTCTTGCCTCATCATCTGGAAGGAAAATTTACACACACCAGAAGGATCAAAACAAAGGGTACAAAAGTTATTTTCATATCAGTAAATACCGGCGATAATTCAGTTTAGACCTGTAACAGGGATGGGGGTGAGGGACAGTTTTCTTTCTTTTCCTTTCTCCTTTTCCTTTTCCTTTCTCCCTTTCCTTTTCCTTTTCTACTTCTTTCTTTCTGTCCCACCAGTATAGCTCATGTTTTAGAAAGGATCTGAGTTCTTCTGTAGGTTGTCTTCAGGAGTATTCAAATTTGATGTTGTCACATAACTTGCACTGAATTTCCACATTACACATAGTTCCCATTTTGATGATATCTGACCGTGGTGACCCAAGAGAGAACTACCAGCCTTACTTTCTCACAGTTGACCTATATTCTGCATTACTCACTGGAGAAAAGAAAATAAAAAAGTGACATTTGAGCTCCCCCCAAACACCATCCCACCCTCATACCAATCTTACTTATGCTTTCCTGGAGAATTTCTGAATTGTGATAACAACACTAAGCTTGCAGTTGCAGACACGGAAAGAGGACACTCAGCTAAAGTGGAAAAAAAAAAAAGAGAGAGAGAGAATAATGTAAAAAAAAAAAAAAAAAAAAGAGGTGTATCACTTGCATACCAGTGGCAAAACATAAATATCATAAAAATAGAAGAGATTTTAGAAGAGATTTGCTGCAAATATTTTCCCTCTGTTACTGTAAATGTTTGTCTCTGCAGCTTTCTGAGAGAACTGACAATAAATGCACAGGTCAAATTTCAATCTCTTCTCAGGAAATGAAGGTCTTGCTATTAGCCATATATAAGACCGATACTAAATTCTATGTTTTTACAGTACTCTGTTTTACTTGTGTTTGCAGATACTGAATGGTCAATACTATTTTTTGTCACAGCTAACTATTAATGATTTCTTCAAATGATCATTGTCTGATGTATAAATAAATGAATAATTACCCAGGAGAGAATTTCTGTAGTCACAGCTAAAGAAAATGTGAAATATGTCAGAAAGAAGAGAAACTTACATTTGTTAATGAATAAATAAACAGTAAAAAAAATAAAATAAAAATAAATAAACAGACAAACAAAAAACACTATAAACAACTTCCTAACTTGAGTACATAGCCAGATATTAAAGAGTTTGGTTTCGGCTTAATATTAATGCCTGAAACAGATCTGGGAATGAGGTTTTAGGCTGCCTTACCCATGATGGTTATTTTATAAGTCATGTCCTTACAGCAAACTTTCTCAGCTCACTGTATGTGCTTCCAGAGGAAGTTATTTTTTAAAAGTGAAAATGCATATTTTGAATATCAAAAACAAATCAGATTTTTGAAATATGTATAATATCTAAAGACTTGTACATTTGGTTTATATGTCCATATACTTGTATTTCCACAACAGATATATATATAACATTATATTATTTTTTATTTTATTTTATTTATTTTATTTATTTTATTTATTATATTATATATTATATATATATATAACATTAACATTTGGGTTAAATGAATAATTTAAGGCTCAGAATGTCACTGACCTGGAAACAAATTACTATCTTCTAGAATGATTTTTAATATTATTGCTAATATTACTATTATTATTTTGTGATTTTTTTATACCTTTTATTTTTATCTCTATGTGCTGAACAAGAGAGGCCCAATAAGCACAAGGCATATTTTAAACCTCATATGTTTAAGATTATGGAGAACAAAGTAAGGCTACATAAATAACATGGGGATTTGGGAACAAGACCAAAAGCAAATATCAATAATATAAAAAAGAATACAACATGAGCTAAACATTTTTTCTCCCCAAACTAAGAAATAGACAAATAATTACAAGGTAAATTTCAGAAAAGAAAAGAAAAAAAAAAAAACAAACAACCTTTCATGTCAGCTATTTGTTAAAATAAACTAAGGAAATCAAAGTACAATTTATAAATCTGCTTGAGAAGTCTCTTTCATATAGTAACATTGCTAATCCCTGTTTATTTCCTCAGACCAATAGAGGACTCAGACCAATTGATTTCACCATTTAAAACAAAGTTTAAATACCATTCTGGAAAGTTCTCACAAATCTTGATTTTGCTGCAGCTCTGGGTTCCCACACTTGCCCAACACCAAGGAGAGTGGCTTGGCACTTAAACAGTTCTTGAGCTAACCAACAAAACAATATGGATGAGTGCAGGATGCATGTAAAACAATAAGCTGCAGATAGCTTATAAAGAAATAAATAACCTGCAGGTAGATCTGAGACTTGGTCTTGCATCCTCTGCAAGATGCACTTGCATCTTGCATCCTCCATTGGTCAAGGAATTTGTATTAGTGTCATTATCTGTATTGAGGTGAAATGCACACATGGCATAAGAGATTTCATTTGATTGAATTTCCCTGATTTTGGGCTTTATTGTTCCTCATTTTTGGTGGGTGAAGAAACAACATAGAGGATCCTTTTGTTTAGGTGCAATTGACACCCAAGATTGGTTTTCAAAAAAAGCAGAAATCAAACCTAAAAACTGACCAGTTAATTCACTTCAGTCTATCTCTTACTGAAAACAGTGCTAATTTTGCCAAGTTCTTATCTGAACAGAGATCAGTCCATTCCGGGAAAAAGTAAATGAAAATGTCAATAAAATGTAATTTCTATGGGGAAAGATGGAAGAAGGGAAGGGGGAAGGGAAGGAAGGGACGGGAAGGGAAGGGAAGGGAAGGGAAGGGAAGGGAAGGGAAGGGGGACGGGACGGGAAGGGAAGGGAAGGGAAGGGAAGGGAAGGGAAGGGAAGGGAAGGGAACTTGTCTCAAGACAGAATAGTGTTGGAGTCTCAGTTGTGGGCAATGAAAGGGCAATACAATGAAATATTTCTAAAATTCCTGCTGAGAGATTTACAGAATAACATTTCTTTCTTTGGGGATTTTCACCAAATGTCGGCTAATTATTCCTGACATTTATTCTGAGGTCCCATAGTGAAGAAGCACATGACCAGCAAGATTTAAGAAACTAATAACAGCCAATTTAAAATATTTACTGACTTGAACCTTGGAAGGAAGAGCCAGAGGGTTCCCCACATACCTGAGAAAGTGGCAGCTGTGCTATTGTATACCTGGGGGACATCGAAGATAAAAACAGACACTGGATGCTGTAAACCCCCAGTGAAAAGTTTACTTAGTGTACACATACTGCATGACAGCTTTGAGAATAGTGTGCTAGCCTATTTTCAGTATCTGAGCTGCAGTGTACCTAGTATCATATCAGTTTCTTATTTATTTGCATATTGGGACGTTTCAGTGTATTCTTCTGTAGTTATTTAAGTGAACCTAAGAAGATGGTAAAAAACAGACGATTGATTTTTTTTTCTTCTAACAGAAAAAGAAGAATGGATTTTAACAGAAAAGGGATTTTTTTTTTTTTTACTTCAGCAATGTTGATTTATTTAACTTTCATTAGTAATACTAAATATTTAGACAAATCAGAGAAACAAACAAAACAAAACAAAAAAAAAAACTCAGAACTAGATATCAGAGTTAGATAAAAGATCAAAGCCCATTAAAAGAAGAGGCTTGCTGCTGACATGCCATTAAAGTTGCATTGAGGTGTGAGCACAAGGACTTTGTAGTAAGGTGGCGACTGAGAACAATCAATGTCTTGCCTCTGCTGAGGCAACAGTTCCACAAATATCAGCATAATGAGGCACATGCGCAAAGGAAGAAATGTGACAAGAAGCTGCCGTGTGAGAATCCAATGTCTGAGGCCAAAGCTGAGCTCTTCACTCTGACACAGCCATGAGGAGAGGAGAGGCACCCTGCGGCTGCCTCCAGCAAAAAGCATTTGTATTTATTACAAGTGTGTGTGTTCTGTGCTATTCCTTCAGAGATCGCTGAAGCCTGTGAGGTGTGTGTCCAGTTCCTCACTTCTGATAATTTGGCAGTATCACTGTGTCAGAAACTGATATCCCAACTGAAAAATTAAAAATGTTCTTATCCCAAAGTGTTGATGCATCACGATTTTTGCAAGCCAAAACTCAAAACAAATATCAATACACTTAGCTCAATCTTTTTGTTTTGACAACCTTGAAATATTCAATATCTTATAACACTTCCTACTTTAATAGGTATAAGAAATTGTTGTAATAAAATCAGATATATTTATAATGAAAACTATCCTGTAAAAACTACGAAAAAGTATTTTCTCTCCCATTTTGTGTATGGGGTCTTAAAATCAATAAGTCAAATCAATCATTATAATCAGTTTCAGGGTTGCCAATAAGCTCATTTAATGAATAAATAATATAAACCCCAACACAAACAAACAAAAACACTCAAATATTTTGCAAGTAAATTTCTAAAAAGGTTTACCTGCAAAGGAAATTTGTGATGTTTTCCTGGTGGCTAAAACTGTTCCTGTGATCATTCTAATTTCACTGAATTTAATGATGTCACAAATACTCATTTGATTTTCAAGACTGCACAACTACTATTATAGTTGAAACTATGTTACACCATAAAAATGTGTTTATATGTAGATTCAGCAGAAATGACTCAGTTCCAGTGAGGTAGTGATTATACATTTGGTTAGCAAAATTTTCTGATCTAATAAATATAAATATAAAATCTAACCCTGTGCCCTGCATCTATTTCACTACAAATCTACATAAGGTGATCTGTCCCCTCAATATGCAGACCAAGGTTAGCCTTAGCACTCAGGAACAAAACCAGTGAAAAACATCCTAATCCAGAGTACTACCAACCTCAAAGAGCAATTAGTCTTTTTCACTTTTTCCTTTACTGATATTTTAGAAACATGCCTCTGTGATTAAATTTTCATATAATGTTGTATTTAGAAAAATTATTGTAGAATTACTGAAGGATTTTTCAGTTTATTCCTCTTAGTAATTTTTATGCTACAAAGACAAACAACTGTAGGAAATGTTTGTTATGCAGTTGGTAGGGTAACACCATTTTACATATGTTTCTCAGCAATGCATCTCTATGCAGAAAATCAGAGGATCCCTTCAGGGTGTCTTACTCATAATCTTTTATCTTCCAAAAGATTCGTATCAACATGAAACCTCCAGTGCTGTTTCACCTATCATTTTTCTTGTGCAAAAAACAATTTAATTTTTTGGGGGAAGAATTGCCCCAAATTAATAAGGTTTCAACCACTATTTTACAAACTCATGGCTATTTTCTGAGATCTCTGGGAAAATCTATGCTACTTTGGAAAAATACTAAAGGAAATGAATAAGTCATTAATTTTGCATATAGAGTTGTTTATGTTTCATTCCCTGACAAGACATCCTTACACAACTATTAAGACAAGCTTTAATCTAGCAAATGAACTTCTCTGTTCCCCAGCAGGGCAGAGGGCCTGTACCAATGGTCTCAACCAGGTAAATGTACTCTGATACCCGATACATTTACTGTGTTTGTGTTTGTCAGTGCTGTAGAACAGTCGTCATTCAACACAAAATCCCCCAGGGAAAAAAAAAAAGAAAAAATAAAAGTTTTACGGTTTTATAAGAAAATTAGCTTTGTTTTGTTTTGTTTTCTGGATACAATCTCACATTTGTTTTAGAGACATGACATTGCTTTCTCCAAAACTACAATTCTTTTTGCACTATACTGCACTTTTTAGTCGTTACATTTGAAATTACTCTCATGCTTTTGCTATGACTGAAAGTCCAAAGATACAAGCATTACCAAGAAATATAAAGCTGAAAATCTTTTCATCTTCACTGTCTTTGCAGGTTCTAGAAGAAGCACAAGTCACTCAGTCAAAGCAGAGAGCTAAAAGACACAAAGGATAAAGATGATTTTGGCACCTGCTATGCACTGTACCTTCCAACAAAATGCCTTACACAGAACATTGGGCTTTAGATGCCACTTAAAGTGAATGATCAGCAGAAGCCTGACTAGCCTACTCATTAGGGATCTGGCACTCTGGAAAAAAACACGTGGGTGTCAGAAGTCAAACCAGGAGGTGGGTCCTCCCACTGTGAAGCTTCTCAGGGTTCAGGAGCCTGAGGCATTGCTGCACCAAGGGCTGAAACACAGTCCTGCTGACAGAGGTACTCTGGGACCAGAACTGGTAGAGTTGCATCACCGCATATCCCTACGCCAACTGATTAACTTTGATTAAACTGCATTGATTAGTGCATTAAATATTGTATCACAAGTAATTTCATATTAAAAATAGAATGAGCAGCTAGTGACTAAAGAATACAATGTTAGCCTTAGCATGCCTTATAGTACGTATTAGAGAAACAGTGGCAAGGAACAATAAAACATATGTGCTATGCCACTGGTAAGATAATATCACTGTGCACTTTGTATGCAGGATCTCCTCAGCCTTGCTAGCTCCACCTACACTCTCCAGATAGCGATATTGTGTGCTGTGTGGATGTTGAAGATCATGTAAATGCTAGCTCAGGGGTTTCCTCGCTTCTCTTTTCTGAGTCACTTCTTCATGCTTCCTCTTCCCTTTCCCCTCCAATAGCTCTCTGACTTCTCTAATGGGTTGTAAAACCCAGGATGAAACTAAACTATGTTCAGTTCTTTCTATTGCCTAGAAACATACGACCTCACCTCCTCGTTAAACTCTCTAAACATTGCATAACAGGAAATTCTTAAGTATTTCATTTTCTTTATATAAAATGGAATTACTTCCTTTGGAATGATAGTCTCAAATATCAGAAAGGCCTAAAGAATGGGACTTGTGTTTTAAAACCTGTTCAAAGAAGGGACTTGAAGTTGACCCCCCTTTTTTCTAGCTGAATATGCTCAGTATTAATATATGAAGTAATAAAGAAACTTTCCTCCCTTCAGTGTGCAACTCTTAATGTAACGAGAGCACACTGACATGATAAGGACTTCCAGGCAAGATCAGTGAAGGAATAGGATTTATGGAGAAGAAGGAAAGCAGATGTTTGGCATTGCCTAGAAGATAATTCACTCCACTGGTGGAAGAGTACATCAGATCCAAAAAAAAAAAAAAAAAAAAAAAAAAATACTTAAATACCTAACTCTTCCAAAGTAATTGGGAGTTAGTTTCCTAAACATTTTCACATATCTGGCCTCAGGCTTTTCAGGTGATTGTGGAGGAATACAGAAGGTTAAGTGTTTCAATTACCTAAAAGGACACAGTTTGTTAGCCATGTTAGCCATTAGCTTCTTGGCAAGGTGTAATTTTTAATTATTTCAGCTGGATTACTAAAATTTTCAGGCCCAGATATTTGGTCTTGAAGGAAAAAAAAAAAATTCAAGGAAGGATTCTCTTTTTTTTTTTTTTTAAAAAAAAAAAAAAAAACTCTCTTTTCCTCATTTGAAAAACTGTTTTCATTTATAACTTAGCATACACAAAACTTAAATGTTCTGTTGATTGAAAAATTACTTATGAAAGAATACAATTATTTTCTTGGCTGCTTGTTTTGATTCTTTTTCTCCCTGGCATTAGTATGGACCTTCCAGGAATTTGTAGCTTTAGCAAATATCATTTTATTTATGGAATAATTCATTCAGCATTTCAGTTCATTGGTAAATCTCCCCTTTAAGTGTCCTCTGCCTACCATTAATCTCAGAAGTACAGCACTGCAGCAAAGTTAGTTAAGCAGCTTACACAAAGGCTAACTGGCTACATACACAGTCTGGTGCCTTTTCTATGACAGCCTGACAAGCTTGCCTTCCTCTTGAATATCCAGGATTGTGGCTGATTTCTCCACAGAGCAGAAACTCTTCCCCTTCACCCCGTGAATATCAGTTTTGTCTAAAACAGCTTATTAAAAAAAGATGAAAGACATTGGTCTTCAAAACTCTTCTTTTTTAAACCACATTCTCTGTCTGAAATGCCCTTCACCATGTGCCTGGTGATAAAATATAAACTCTATTCAAACATTTTATGTATGTACTTCACGCATTTTAAGCATTTAGACTATTCAAGAGCACTGCCCTCTGCGAGGAAGTGTGGTGTCAGCTGGATTCTGCATATGCTTCTCTATAATGCTTTCATGATAATGCAAATACATACTTCCTCCTTTCTGTCACAGCTAAGCTTCCAAACTCCTGTTCACAAACCTTAGTAGACATAGTTTCATCAAGAATAATGGCAAAGCAAAGGATCTGAAATGTGAGCAAAGTATGAGACCTGTGGCATTCCTGACAAGGAGGAATGTTTCAATGGTGAAAAAACATATACATAAAACAAGCTATTTCATCAGCAACAAAAATAATAAAGACTTGTTTTCACCATCCCTTGACCCTTTCCACAGTACTCAGGTCTTTCCCACATATTCCTTATTACCTTCAATCCTCCTGCATCTCCCATGTGTTTGGCTGGGCAAGTGGCAGCATATGCTGTGACAGATTTACAGCTACACATGTGCTGACTGTCCAAACATATATGGGTGTTGACTGGCCAGCTGGCTGCTTCCTCCTGAAGTGAGTATAGGACTGGATTGAAATGGCTTTTCTTTCAAGGAAATGTTAATGAGGGCCTTAGCTATAACCAGGAACTCATTTTCATAAAATAAGGGGGAACTTGTAATTTTTGAGACTACACCTCTGTCAGATTTAGTTGTATATCTCTATATATCTCTAGAGATATAAATAGATATAAATTGCCAGGGATGGCAACAACAGACAGACAGATGGACAGACAGTATGATCACACAATCCTCATTTCTTTAGGAAACATGACTGAAATAATTAGCTTTTCCTTGAATTCCTGCACCAAGGTGTACTAAAACCTTCATTATCCTTTTATACCCTTACTGCATGATGATAGATATAAAATATTTTTTCTATTCACCAAAAAGCTTTGATTTATTTATTTTATTTATTTATTTATTTATTTCTGCTTTCTCCAAAGATATGCACAGATTTCTCACTGAAGTGAATGAAAATTTCATCCCTGGGAAGAGTAGCTAATTGGGGAAGAGATGCTCATAAATGTACCTGGATCTGAATTAGCCCAAGGATCTTTCCATGCAGTTGTTTAGTGGTTTGATGTTACTTTTTCTAAGAAAAGGAGAGAGTAGCATTAATCATACAGAAGGCAAATTCTGAATGTAAATTTTGGCCAAAAAGACCAGAGAGAAGATAGCTTCCTTGCTGATTAAGCCACGGTAAGCAGTTAAAGCTATTGCTCAAATAAAATGATGTTGTTCTTGGTGGGCTTAAAGATAGTGACAGTGAAAGTTTAAGGAAGCATTAGTAACAGCAGTACTGTGCATAAAGGTGTTCTGCTTAAAATGCTAACTTATTTAGATTATTAACTCCTATTTTATTATGCATACATTTAGCAAAATATAGAAAATAAGATTTATTTTTTTTTGTCTGCACCATCTTTGTAAGAGCAGATGTAAATTCTGACTTTGCAGTTGTCCTGATAAAGACGAAAAGGAATTTTTATGGTCAGTTATGACAGATGAGGTGAAGCCTTGCCTACCTTTAGACATCTATCATGTAGGTATTAACATCTAAGTTGGTCACTATCAAAACCTCTTTACAGATAATGTGAAGAAACAGACATTTGTAGGGTTTGACTGAGCTGTTTTAGACGTTTCCTGTACGATGATATGAGCTAAGCACTAGAATTGTTTATTTTTCCCCATTGATTAGTCATTTAAAAATATTCACCAATAAATAATTTTGTTCCAGATATAAGCATTTTGTCAAACATCAACATATTGATAAAACAATATTAACCAGATTATATTAAAAAAAAAAAAGAAACATTTTTCATTTTTCATTGCTTGTGTTTTCCAACATTTTTTTCTTAAATATGAAGTGATTCTTGTGGCTACAGTCAGCATTGGGTACACCTTAGCTCTTTCTGAGGATTAAGGAGGAATGTATTTTCTGGTGTTTTCTTCAGTATCCTTTTAAATAGTATTAAGAACAAGACAAAGAAAGCTGAAGCTCTGCCTGGGCTTAGTCAAATCATCCAATCACCTCCTCTCCCCCAGTTCTCATCTGTTACTCAGTGGACCTCTTTATGGTCTCATGCCAGAAGAAATCACATTTTGATTTTAGGATGCTCCAATACAGCAATTTTTTGTACAGCATCTGTTTCCATCAGCTCACTTAGCTTTTCTGCCTTGAGCACTTTGAAAGTGTCTGGTGAATTAGCTGCCCAGCGGTACAGTTTCATGCTCCCTCATCAGTGAGGATCTTATTGGTGATTTCAGTGAGCTCGCAAATTTAGAGGGGCTTGAATCTCTGGAGAGCTATTGCTGCAACTCTAATAAGAAGGTGTTGATAGACCTTTGGCAATGCTATTGCAAGATTGGTTCAAGGTTATTCTCTCTTTTTTTTTTTTTTTCACTGTACTTAGGATATGTTATTTGTGCTGCTGGATTTTTGCTGTTAAACAATTAACTACAATATTTTTTTATGCTCTAAGGCAAAACACCCAATCCTTTCCTACATTTACTCCCACTTTATACTTTCAAGCAATCATTTTTTTCTGAGGTCATGACATGTCTTGCTTATGTTCATAAGATTCTCTATAACTGCTCTTCTTTGGAGAAGGAAATATACTTCTGTTCCTCATAAACCTAGTCTTATCTTGATTTTATTAGTGTAAATTAATTATGGGAAAATGATGATTCATCATGGCATACTGGCTATAGAAAATCACATTTATTCAAATTAATCTTGTAGGAGGTTAAGTTTCTCTTACACCACAATTTCTCTATGTCCTTTGACATTTTAACACTCTTTCCCCCTTTATTACCTGTAGGTCAAAATGTATTTCTTCTTACATGCTTTAAGAAACAACAAATCGTATGTATGCAGACAGATTGGCAAATATGCAAGTACAACAAAGAATTTCTTTACATGACTAATTTAAAAGATACTCCAAAAGCTGGATATCTGTGGAGGGGTTTTGTTTCTTTCTCTAGAGCCTTCTGACAAAACAACTGCACTCTGTTTTGCTGCATTTGTAACACCTCTGCCCACTTGTAACTATCAATCAGACTGTGAGACTTTTCATAAAATGTCTTTGATTAACCAAAGACATCGCCTTTGTGTTTATCTGGAATTTGTAGAACATAGCAGGTCTTGTAGATGTCACCTTATTAAATATATATGAAATGAAATAATAAAAAATGTAGCTATTTACTTGTAAACTCATAGATGGTAGTAGAATGAGTGATTTTTTTTTTCTTTTTCTGTTTCTTTTTTTTTTTTTTTTTTTTTAATAAAAGCTACTGTACAACAGCCTTAGGGGAAAAATAAACAGTATTATATACTTTAAGGGAATTTGTCTGTAATGAGGGGAGCTGATGGGGAGGGGAGCATGATGTTTTCCAGGAAAACTTTGCAAGCAGCAGTTTTCTTGGAAACATATGATGCCACAGAAGACAGATGCTTTTGTTTGAAAAGCAGCATGTCATGCAGATGAACATTGTGCTTTAACAAGTGTAATATCTGAAAGGAAAGAGATGTCAGAAATAAAAATCCACCCTCAAAGCCAGTTATGATTAAAAAAAATATTTGCATGTTGCTGCTGTTGCCTCATATGGTGACATTGAATTCACTGAAGGTGTTTGCATCCCCACGAAGTATGGATTATTTCCCATCACACTGGTAGGCTCCCAGAATGCCAAGTTATTTGCACTGTATGAACAGATTGCATAATTATCTGTTGACTTTCTTGAAAGGAGAGTTGGCAGTGGAGTGTGATTAGGTTTTCCAGAGCTGGCAAATGCAGAGGTGAGGATACAGACTCATGAGGACCATACCATTGTAATTTTAAATAATGAGCAGAAACTCTTGGGACAATTTTTTTTTTTTAAACTAAGAGATTAAACACCTCAGATGTGATCTATACATTTGGTTGATTTGGCATGGGATGTTCAGTTGAGTGAATGTCTGTGTTACTACTGAGTTGCTGAACAAAGATGAAAAGGTAGCCTACTAGCAATGTTCTTATTGCCTCTGGAAAATTTAGATTTTGCACAAATCTGTCAGTCTTCCTGTCAGAAAAATTCAAGTCAAATAATTTTATCCCAGGCTTGGTAAATATATTTAAAGGAAACTGAAACCCCTTCTACATGTCTGGTACAATCTGTATCTATTCCTCTGAGTGGTATTAACTATTTCTGTTGTGAGCTCACATCTCATTTCTTCTCTGGTGAGATTTCTAAAAACCTGACAATGCACACTGCATTGAGCTCTCCACAGCAAAACTCAAAGAGAGATTTAGCTCGAGTCTGGAACTGCAATAGCTTTGCACCACACTCTAACAGAACTTTTTTACTGCTATTAGGAGGAATAGTTGATCATTGAGAGAAATGATGACTGAATGACCTAATTTATACAGCTTGATTTTGATCACCTGATAGATCACCTGATTTTCTCCTCAGATGGCCAGATCTTCCAACACATAAAAAACATGAAGTTGGTCAGCAGGAGAAGACTTTGTTAGCAGCATTTTCTCACTTAAAGATCAGCCTGGTTTGATGAAGCTAAACTAAAGTCTTCATAAAAAGGGTTTGTGATACATGGAATGGCTTATGAAAGGCATTATTTGTTATCTCTGCTCTATGGCCTGCGATACCCACCTACTTTTACATATCTCAGAAAAATTACATAATGCTTTCTGGAAATCACAAGTCTATGCTGCATGGTAGAAAAAAATCACCCAGAGAGGGCACCAAATCTGTCACTCTACAAAGACCAAAAGGGATTCTAGAAGTAAGAGAAAGAAAGCCACGCTGAACTGAAATGAAAATCCTAATTTGATTTTTGATTTTTTTTACATGATTTATTAAGAATAATATTGTAAAAGTAATCTAACTCTAAAGAATTTTGAACTATCAGAATTTCCAGCAAAACATGTTGACTGTGTTAGCACACAGCTCATACAGCAACAACAAAAAAACTATATTGCTATATTACAGGTTAGGTGGCTCTTCCTTTTATTTATCTTAAGTGTGAAATATCTTTTTTTCATTTACTAAAAAACAACAAAGTAAAACTATACAAAATTTTTGTATCAGAAAAGAAGCTGAGTTTAGATGTTCACTTTTCTAACTAGAAATGTGCATCTATGGGAAGACAATGTTTGAAGTACAAGATTAAAAAAATACCTTAATATAACATATATTCATTCGATTATTCTTCTGCTATGCTTACTGGTTAGTGAGCAGAGGACTGAGATTCTGTAGATTAGAGATTGTACAATCTCAAAATACTGGAAGTCTTGTTTGTTCAAAAATCTTTGAATTCTTTGAATCAATTTCCCTTCTGATTAGAGATTGAACACTGCAAGGTGTATATGAAAGTAAGTAATTGATTCAGAAGGAAAATCAGAGGTTAAAATTGCAATTTTCTCCAAAGGAAACCTCTCCTGTTTTGAATTTTTAGTAGCTGTCTGTGTATTATTAACAACTCTACTTAGATTTGACAGGCAAGTAATAATGTGGTTATTCATCTCAAAGACAGTGGACCAGAATACATTTCTGGCTCTATAAATGCATTTTAAAAGCTGCAAGACAAATTTCATTACAATAAAGAATGGGGATTTGGTAAATGTAATCTTTGGGGGTTTTATTGGTAGATAAATCTTTCTTTTTCTAAAACTGCTGTTAGGGTTTTAGAAAGCTTAATAAATAGAGCAAGTATTCCCCTATTTATTAGTAACAGTAATGTTTGAAAGCTGGCAGTGTGACATCCATTTCTGAATACACTGTGTCAACCCATCCTGTGTATAATACCACTGAATTTCACCCAGTTACACAGATATGGATCTGGTTCAGCAAGGATGCTTTACCTTTTCTGGAAAAAATAATAATTTCCAGCCTAAGTTAAAGATAAGATAAACCATGGGAACCTGTTCCACATAAAACCTGCTGGAATTTCTTTATTGGCTTACAGAGATGCCCAGCTAATTCACCAGTGTCATTTTTCAAACATCATCTATACGTACAGGTATGTTGACTGCAATGTTTTCGTCTCATAGAGCAATTTTTAGAGAGTATTTTTGTTATGACGAGGTTATCTTTAGGTTTTGATAGAAAATGTAGGTTATTGTTAATAAAAAACAGATTAAATAAAAATATAAAGAAGAAATATATAAAGGGTATCTTAGTACTTTTGACTACTTCTCATAAGGTACATCTCTGACTTTATCTACAAATGGCAACTAAAAAACTGAGTCTTTGTAGTTAGAAACTGACCAAAATATCGTGGTAGCATTTAAACATTTCATTGTTTAAAAGTAAAAATGTTAAGTTTTTGAGCTTCATTAAGCTCTTTCTTTTCTCAAGCATTGTATTTTTCAGAAGTCTTTTTTTTTTTGACGTTGAACTGATAGCTATTTCTTTTTTGTTAATTAGTTTGATTCTAATTGTTCTCATTACTTTTAATTCTGAATACAGACTTTCAGTTATGACTTCAATCTGTTCAAAAACCATACCACCTTGTTTGTTTCAAAGTGTTACATTCTAGAAATCATTCAATACAAGTGTAAGGCTATTAGTAACTACTGAAATAATGATAATTTTACCTCACATGATGGAAACTGTCCTGACTCAAAGTAAGAATGTGGCATATTAAATAAAGGCAATTCCTTAGGAATAGAATTTGATAATGATGTAAATGACAACATAAAGTTGTGGTTTAATGAAAGTTTTGTCCTGTATGTTTCTTAGCAATATTTCTTCTTTACATCTGTCATTATAACTTGGTATTCATAAAATATACACAGGAAAGCAAAATGCTTGAAATTTACTCTTTGCTTTCCCCAAGGAGTGATAAATTCTACTTAGTTGTCTTTAGTCTGTAAGTTACTTCTTCAGCTGAGAAACTACAGCATGAAGGTTTATCTTGTTTTTGTAACGTTCTGCTGGATTGAGTGCATTGTTCATGCCAGTCTATGAGAGAAATTAAGTGGAAGTTACTCTTTAGTTATAACAGGAATTGTATGAAGTCCTAGAGGAGGTGATTGGCTTCTAATTATTTGTCCTTTTATATTAAAAATCGTTAGTCCCATAATACCTTTGTTGCCATAACATATTGCTTCACTTTCCACATTCTTCAAGTGTGTACAGGCTCTTCAGTAGTGAGTGGACAACAAACAGGGATACGGGACAGTGAATGCTAAATGGCAAGGGAAGAACAAATTATTTCAAGCACCTGACTGTCAGGTGGGTATCAGAGAGTTAGAGCCATGGTCCAGAACACAGTTATTAAAGACTCGCTTTTGTTCCTGTTCACCCCAAGCTGTGAGACGATCTGGAAATGTGACACAGCGGAAGCTATAAGCTTTAGACCTTTTGACTTGACTCCTCTAATTCCTACACTCACTCTCTTTTTTGTGACATTTCTAAGCCATTCTCTATCCAGAATAAATAAATAAATAAATAAAATAAAATTCTGGGTCCCTGAAGCTATCAAAAACTTCATATAACTTTCAGAAAGTCATTTCTGAAATCAGCAACAAATTGACCATGAGCCAGCAATGTGCCAAGAAGACCAAGGAGGCCAAATGATATCCTGGGATGCCTTAGGAAGAATGTTGCCAGCAGGTTGAGGGAGGTATTCTTCCCCCTCTACCCTGGTGAGGCCTCACTTGGAGTGCTGTAACCAGTTCTGGGCTCTGCAGTACAGGAAAGAATTGGAGCTCCTGGAACAAGTCCAGCAAAGAGCTACTAAAATGGTTAAGGGACTAGAGAATCTCTCATATGGAAAGGCTGGGCCTGTTCAGCCTGGAGAAAAGAAGGCTCACAGGGGATCTGATCAGTGTGCATAAGTATCTGAAGGGTGTCAAGATTATGAGGCCAGACTCATCTCAGTGGCACCCAGAGAGAGGCAATGGGCACAAACTACAGCACAGGAACTTCCGTCTGATCTTGAGGTAAAAAATCATTACTGTGAGTGTGACTGAGAACTGGAACAGGTTGCCCGGAAAGGTGGTGGATTCTATGGAGATATTCAAAAGCTGTCTGAGCACAGTTCTGGGTAATGTGCTGTAGGGGACCCTGCTTGAGCAGAGAGGTTGAACTAGATGCTCTCCACAGGTCTCTTCCAACCTCAACTATTCTGTGTTTCTGTGATTTGACCTTGTCTTCCTTGGAGCATTTCTGTAACCCATTTGATTTTACCTTTTTCAAACTTAATAACAAATTGTAAATACATGAACAATACTTTGATAAAGCTGCTGCTCCAGATTTTGTTATGAATAAACAGATAAAGATTTTGTTAAGTGATTTTTTTATTCTTTTTTTTCCTGGAAGATTTGTTTGACTCTGTCCAGTTCTGAGAGGTCAAATATCAACAGAAACCGGTAGTAATGTTGATAGGTTCTCTTCACTTGAAAATGTCAGCAAGGAGGCCAGAGAACTAATGTAATGAGTTTTCATTTCTAAATTAAGGTTGGAACAGTTTGATAAATGCTAGTCTGGAAAGTTTCCTTTGCTATTGCCTATACTACACTGGAATAACTTGAATGGCAGGTCTGGCTCATAAAATACAGGGCTTTTCAGAGGTGTGACACTAAGTTTTATTTCAAAGCACATCTCAAAACAGAAACACAGCTATGAACAGCAAGACCTGACAACAACAGTATCTCCTCATTTTTCCTCTGCTCAGTGCAATTGCTCTTATCCTAGCCCTGACCAATTGCTGGCATGTGAACTCCCCAGCCAGTAAAGGCATAAAACCACCTTCTGGCTTTGTCTCATGAGCAGTAATGTTTGGTAAATAGGAAACAAACAAAGAAACAAACAAGCAAAACAAAACAACACAACAACAACAAAAACACGCCAACAACAAAAAACACTACAGCTACAAATCATTTTAGAAGGAAAACAACCTTCTGTGCTCTTTGGTTACACGTGCATCCTGCACATTACAAATCTTTGACAGACGTGACCATCTTCACACATCTATCAGTCTTATAGCTAATTGCAGAATTTCAAATCAAAAGCTACCAATCTGCCATCTCTCACAAGTACTTAACTCTGATAGAAACTAAATTTGTATGACACAATCTCTCTTGAATTCCTAAAATCAGCTAATCTATAAGTAATACAGACAGAAGGCACAAAACACAGTTTATACCCTTTTATCCACCTGCTATCAAGTCAATGCACGTCTGTTATCTAACCTAAATTGTTGGCAGCAAAGTTGGAATGAGCTTTCTCACAGTGATTAGATGTCTCTGCTGGCTCTGACTCTAGTAGCATATGCTACTCGAATATATCTGCCCTGTAAGACCTACTTTATTATGAAGACCTACTATACCAGTTATCATTTCTTAGAAGATCAAACCAATGCAGCCCTCTATTCATGAGGTCAGAATTACAAAGCAAAATATAAAAAAAGATGCAAAGATTTCCAATATCCACCTAGCCAGCAGACCCTCTAATTTTGTATTCTTTAGAAGTTGACTCGTCTCAGGTTGCTTAGAACAGGGTATAATAAACCCCATGAGGGCAATAACCATGGTCTGTCCATAAACATACATTCATAAGTTATTGGATAAATTTACACCCTAAAAGTTAATGAATTATATTATCTTGCATAGATCTGTTCTAATTTTACATATATCTATGCTAAATGTGAGAGTTCTGTTTATCTTTTTGAATTTTCCTAAGATTTTTTATATCAAGGACATCTTGCAATGATTAGATTTAAAGACTAATTGGATGTTCAGAATTGCTTCTGCTGAGCAATGCTTAATATGTTACTACATTTATTATTATTATTATTATTATTCCCCCTTCTTGTATTATAGAACAAATTATGTTGGAACATCTGCTTTACTGTCTAGGAGTTCATTCATTTTTCCTGTAAGTTTCTTATCCTTGCTGAAATTTAAACAATTCCCAAATTTCTGTTTCCCTGAATTTATTTTTATTTTTTTTCTCTATATCTTTGATTCTTGATTTTGATGCAACATTTTTTCTGCTATACATGTATACTGAGATTGGGTAGCTAGAGTTATAACCTGGCTGAAAACCTCCAATTATTTTATTCAGTAGCTTCTTATCACTTTTTTTTTTCTACTATATTTTTTTGTAAATCTTTATATAAGTTTTAATTTTTGACCACAGCTGCACATACAAATGCTTTCATTGGCAGTCCTAGGATTTTCTCTCAAGAGTTTACAGTTTATTTCAAATTCATACAAAGATATATAGTTTATTTCTTCTATTTGCAGTATAAAATGTTTTATTTATCACTGTAACAAAATCCAATCCAACAGCCAATAAGCTCTGCAGAAAGACTTAATGGTTGTTTTATCCATCTGCATTTTAAAAATGGTTGAGTTTCTCTCTGTTTCATTTACTACAATATGTACCAAAATATTTATAATACCAGTTTTATCCATACTTGTTGAAATATGGTAAGCTCACTTTTAGAGAGGAAACAAACTTTAGATCCTCAATATGAAATAAAATCCAGATTATGATACCTTTAACTAGGCTTTGAGTCAAGTCTTGCATGGTTCTTTCTATAGAAGAGATGGCAATCTTGAAATGTGGTAGAATTTTTTTAAGCACTATAGCTGACTGTCACTGGTGTCTGGCAAGGTCTTCACACTGAACTTGCCTCCAGTAACAATTAATCTTTATCACTGTCCTAGACCAAGAGAGACAGGCAATTCAGATATCACAGAGGCTGAATAGCCCTCTGCTGATACATGCCTGTTTTCATCAACTTTATGGGAGCCTAAAACACACAAGTTACTAATTTAATCTCTGCAGTTGAATGTTTGTTGAATGCAGCTAAAGTTTGGCAGCATAAACTCATAACATTGTTTTCCTTTGTGCAGGGTCATTACTGCAATACATCTCAGCGAAGACCAAAAGGAAGGAGTGGGAGGCTGATACTAAAGTGATTTATCCAGCATCTACAGATGTTTCACCAAGAATCACAGAAAGGTTAGCTAGAATAATTGGAATTTTCTTCTGCATAATATATTTTATGTGATCTTAAATTGTTGTAATTCCTATTATTAGTACTGTTTCTTGTCCAATTTTTGTATCTCAAAACAGAGGGGAAAAAAAAAAAAAAGTAAAATTAAGATATTGAAAGGAATTTCAGAATTTAGAGTTCATCAATAACTACATAAATAGTCTTTCCAAAGCACCTAAAGATTCCGTATCTGAATCATGGTAGTATTTATTTCAAAAGTTTTCATCTGAGAAACTCACTACTGGACTTAATCCAGCAAATGACTTTATAATAGGATTATCATGTTTCAAGAACACACAGAAGAAGAAGCTTCCTTTCCCTTTTCACATAGTATTTATTAGATATTTCCTCCGGTGATAGGGAATTCAGGATCATTTAGTTCCAAGAGAACACACTACTTCATGCTATGCTAGAACTTAAGGGTAGAATTTAAGGCTTTTTCTCTGGTGAACCTTTTATTTGAGTGCCCAAAATTCCTGGACTACTTCACAATATGAGCATATTTTATTGACTGAAATTTGTTTACAAATAATTTCAATTTTTCTGCCATTTAGGAACTGAAACAAAGCTTCTTCAAATGCACTCGTACTCTTGCATTGATTTAGATGACCTTTTGACCAGCTCCTTGGAGTAGCTTGAGGGGAGATTTAAGCTCTGATCAAAAATGATAAAAGTCCTAAGAATTTCTGAAGTTACATACTGCCATCTCAAATGAATTCATTCTTCTGAATTCACTGGAGAATCCAATACAAAATCTGTATTAGTTAACCAGTACTGAGACCTGCCAGGTGTTAGTACAAAAGTTTTTGTTGCTATTTTATTTTACTTTTACATTTTTTTACTCATTTTTATTTTACATTTCTCATTTGCTGGTTTTAAAGTATCCAAAAAGTCACAAAGTATCGCATTTGTTTTCAATAAGGAATATGTTTAACTGTTTACCAGCTCATGGCTACTTTAGCTATTCTTGCTTGCATAAGAGATAAGAAAAAATAAAATTGTTCAGAGTCACTCTGTAAATAATACATCAGAACGATACCACTCATCTGAGAGTTGCAGATCTCTTAGTCTCAGTCTTCTCTTATTCATATTAAGCTCACAATCATGAAGCGTCAATTATTAAACATACTTTCAGATTTATCATGAACAAATATTTTCCCGTTCTTCCATCTTTTGCAACCTTTGCTCAGTTTCCAGAATCAGCAATACAAAAATCAATAGATAATATATTTCTTTGCTAGAAAAAGCAGTGTTAGCAGCAGCAGAAACACGACAAGGTCATTCTGTCTGTTTCAGGCTACCAAACATGCACGCTTACCGACACTAAGGACAGGGAACAGCCCTGGATTTCGGCAGTGTGCTCTGCTACTGACCACAGCATATATGTCAACACATAAAGCACATTCTGTGTTATCAACAGGCACATATATATGCAAGCACGTAACCCAACTTACTTTCTGCCTCTGCACTGACTGACTGCTTATTAGAACAGTGGACCTTCCAGATTACTATTCTTTTGCAATATTTTATTATAATAAGTCTTTTTTTGTATTAAAACGACAACAACAAAGCTCCAAATGGGATTTTTTGGATGAATTTTCTGGATTTATCAGATGTATTTGATGACTGGAACCTACATATCTTAAGATCTTACATTTCTCAGCCCAGATTTCTAAATGTCTATATTGTTCAGACTGGATATGTGCAGAAATATTGAAGTCTTGAGAGCACCAAGCTGACTTGTTCCTCTGTCCTACGAGTCTAATCATGATAGCAGGAACATATACTTCCTCCACAGGCCTCAAATCAGCATCCTTGTCCGTACTGCACAGCCAAGACAGATTGCACTTTTCCTTTTCTACTTGTATAACAGGTGAGTAATATACAAGAGACCCAATTCAGTCTCTACCTGTCCTGACTTGCAAAAAAACAGCAGTGGCCCATTTCCTAAAATTTCTGTAAGTAGTGGGTGTGGACTATATAGTCTATCTCTCGTATCTTCCAACTTGTAGTCCAGTTCATATTTTAAAAGATTCAAGCCAAGAAGGACAGAAGGGGACTTGAAATCAACTCCAGTTTAAACAGACCATGAGTTTCTTCTTGACTGTTTCTCGATACACAATCTTGATTATGTCTGTGATGCTTTTATTTATTTATTTATCTCAACCATTTCATTTATGCCATGGAACTACCCAGATTAAATCTAGTTTCAATCTTGATGTTATTTAACCATTTTACTACAGAATGAACACAAAATGAAAGCCTGCCATAGTTTTTATTATAATTTAGCTATGCAGCCCTTAGATCAAAGCTGTCTTGCAGATGTACGCTGCAAGGTATGAATGGGACAAAGTGTGCGTACTTGCAAAAGATCATGAAGTTGAAGTTTATGGATGGTTAATTCCAACAAAATTTCACCTTTGTAGAGAAAGGTCCTTTCTCATCCTTACTCTTTGAACATCACACAAAGCTGTTCTCATATTGTGTCTTTAATGTTGCTTCACTGGGAAAAAGAGTTATCTTCTGAGTAAACCTACTCTTCTGGTCAAACACTGAATATTCCTGTGATACTTGGGGATGAACCAGCAGCAGGAAGGTGATGTAATTACAATGCTGGAATGAGATTTGGGACTCTGCTTAATCAGAAACCTCACTTGCAACCTTGGAAAAATCTCATTCCTATATTTATTTAAAAATTTTTCTTCATAAATCTATGAAAAACTATTTTTTTCCCCCATTACCATTCCAATTGGCATGTATTTGTTTTACAGGAACATCTTTTACCAGTATTAAGAGACTAAGCCTTTTAGAGTCCTGGGTGCACATTAAGTGCCATAGGTAAAAAGAAAGAGTTCATCCCTGTGCCAAGAACAAATAGATTTGGAACAGCAGATGAACTTATTTGTGAGCACTTCCAAAATTATATTTTTATTAATATCTTTCATCTTGGTTGACAGGATAATCCATCATAATTAAAAAGATAACCTAGGTTAGTGAGGCTTTTTCTGCAACAGAGTTGTGAAATCAATTTTTAGATGGCCTTTGTATGTACAACAGAGTTTTCAATGCTTATGAGAGAAAATGTCCCCACTGAACACAAACAGTGATAAGGACACTTTTTTTTTTTTTTTCTCCTGACTAAAACCAGAAAATTGACCAAATAAACTACAGGTCAGATTCTCAGCTGTATAATTTTGAGAATGTCAACAGTAATTGACTGTCATAAATGGTCACATAAATATGCATATTTCATGGAACCATGTGTATTCTCTAGAAATTTTAGCACATATTTTTGATACTAGCCGATAGGTAAAAGGAATTTATTACCAGAATAATTTTTATAAAATAAAAATGTCTGTATGTGCATAGGTTTTATCTGGTACTGGATTTATATCTAAGACAATGTTATAAAAGCATGCCATTGTCACCAAGTGTTTTCTGAGCTCCAGAACAGAGACTGCAGCATCTACAGATGTTCTATTCATCTCACACTCTCTTTATAATTAATGTAGAGAAATAGACATTTTTAAGGTGTAATTCATCTGGCTTGTTTAAAACAACCACTTTAGGATGTGATGAATCACACCTTAGACTACATTGACAGTACTAATGAAAATTCCTTAACTTTAAAGGACGTCCACGGTGTCTGACTCAGACAAATTTAGCCCAGGTAGCCTAATATGGTGGAATGATTATGGCTTCCATTCTTAATTTTGTGAACGCTTGTTTTCTACATTTGGATAATTATGTTTTTTGAGAATTAAGTTTCACTTCATAAATTCATTCACTTTGCCAGGGTCTGGGAAACTTGACTACTCAGAGAATGATAGATAGATATTTGAGCATCAGAATAACTTTTTTAAGCAGATGACTAAGGCATATAGCTTTAGTAATATTGGTTTTAATTTCTCTGTGTGTCAGCTGTTCCATATGTTAAATACAAATTATAGTATTAATCTTATTATGACCTGGTTTTCATTTATTCGTTCAGTTTTATAAAGCGCTTGATAAACTCAAAAGGGTAGAGATGCCAAATATTATTAGCTATGTTATTCCCCTTTATATCTAAGTGAAATTAATGTATTCCCATTACTTATTCTTAGATGTTTTCACTTCAATTTGAATGTTTAATCCTATTCATCTCTCCTTTCTAACTAAATATGATCTTTAACTGTCCATCACCCTGCCTTGAACATCCTGAATTTTTACATCAGTACATTTGTGATTCAGAGCATATCCTACAACACCCTTTCCCACTCTGTATTGAATGTGCCTTCCATATGCTATTGAAGATTCAGCATTGCAAGCTATCATTATATTAATTTTAAGACACTTTTTTTTTATCAACAGATGAACAATCACGATGATTAAAAATGCTTCTCCTCTCAAGGGCTTGTACAGTATTTTACATTCTCTGGCATGTTGATTAGTTATGTTGATTGAAAATGAGTGAAAAACAGAGACAACTTATTAGCCAGTTTAGTTAGCTGCTACTTACATTAATGAAAATGTCTGGATATATGCCCATTAAGAGTACTTGGGAGATCAGAGGTAGAAAAGTGATTCCTTTGCTTCTCACTGCTGACAATTTGGAAAGCAGCATTTCCACAAATGGCTGCTGAAGCATGTACAGCCTCCACAAGGAAACATTGCTGCACAGGAGCCCAGTCCAAACTAGAGCACCCTTGGGAGCAGGGGAGTCATACTCAGCCAGTGTTTGTACTCCCCTTCCCCCACCTCCCTCCTCAACCTGATGGCTGGCAGCACAGGTGCTTTGGCAGCAGTGGTATTTATCAGTGAGAGCAGCTAGCAGCAGCTCCATTACTGCCACTACTAACAACATGCCAGTCTTTCATTACCAGGGAGGTACTGATAGAAATACGTGAAAGCACAGTTAGTTTTCTGAAGGACAGCTTTGTTTTTTCTTCACTAATTGTTTATTTAAAGGGCTACCTCAGAGAAGCTTTAAAGCTGTAAAACTGAATTTCTTATATATGTTATATATATAAATTATATATATATATCACTTCAGCTGACAGAAGGGAGCTTCATGCTGAACACAAAATCCATTCTCTCAGCTTTATATAGCTAGTAAAATGCACTGATTGTCCGTGGTGGCGAGCAGGGGGGATGGAGGAGGGCAAGTGAAATGTTACTATGATTCCTATTTCATGATTGGAATTGTAAGGGTAAAAGCAATAAAGTGATTTGCCTAAGGTGATGCAGAAAATGCCAGGAACTGAATCCAGACCTCCTGAGTCACAGCCCAATGCCTTAATCAGCTGACCATGTTTCCAAGCATTTGGCTTTACAAAATCAGTTGGCCTGATTTACTGGCAAAGTCTTACGATAGTGATTTTTCCCACTACAAAAAGTCAGTGACCTAAAAAAAAAAAAAAAAAAAAAGTATGTGGAAACATATCCTACTGGAGAAATACTGCAAAATAAAAATAATAATAATTAAAAAAATAAAAACGGCAAAAACAGGAAAAAAAGGGATATTAATAGAAACTAGGCTTACTGGTAGTGCAGGACCTGTTTCAGCAACACTGCAAGAGTCAGCTGGCTACAATTTGTCATAAGGAACTGTGCATTAGAATGAAAGACAGAGATGTGATCACAGGGAAAACATCTGCTACTTGTCAGCTGTCACTTAGACAATGGGAAAGGTCTAAGAAAGAGTTTGTAGTACTTTGCTTGTTATTCTTAGGCTGCTGCAGAACCACTTTCTTTTTCAAAATACTTAGCTCTATCTGAGCAAAGAAACTAGATTTCATCCTCACTTTGCTTGAATTCTGCTGAGTGGACTTCAAGTAGAAATATGCCAGAGAACAATGTCATTAATTACAGTAGTTAATATTCAGAATTGGTGAGAATATAATTTTAAAGCTATCTATTAGAATTTTACTTGTTTTCAATCAGACTGCTCCTACTCCATGCTATACATTTATTATTATTATTATTATTATTATTATTATTATTATTATTTATATTATTCCAGCCATTCACTTTTTGAATTATTCAAGAAAATATATAGGTAGAATAAAATATGTTATTATTTTGCTGATGTGAACTTTGAATAATTGGCACAATAACATTACCTATTTCTGACACTTTTGACTTAGACACTTTTTCTGACACTTTTGACTTAATGCAGTTAAGGTGCTGGGTTACTGGAAAAGTCAGTGCATATATCTAAGTTTAAACACAGAACTGCTGAATTAGCACTGGAAAATTCAAATAGATAGTTTTTGCATGTTTACACAGTTTTCCCAGTATCAAAATTGATATTTTATGCTATGTGGTGCCTAAGATGAGGACAGATATTTTATTAGTAGGCAGTTTTCCTTTACAACGTAAGTCCAAGTCATGTTTGAAAATCAGAGATCCAAAAATCACACCAATGAGAGAGTCCTGGAGAAGCATTTTTTCCAAAGCTTTTTGCAATCCTATCTCCACTTCTATGGTTTTTTTTTTTTTGTTTGTTTGTTTGTTTTTTTTGTCTCTTACAAATGGCAGTTGTGATCTCATCTCCAGAAGACAGGTCATGCCTGGAGAGCACTCTCACATTACATGTATCACTGTTATATACTACAGATGCATTGCAGATTTAATTGTTAAATGTAATTTCTTCAGCAGATGAAAACATTTAATTGTGCATCTTTTGGGACACCTATATCTGTTATATATCAGTTCTAAGGTAGATTCATGGAAAGGTGTTAGCACATAGAAAAAATGATCAACAACAACAGTAACAAAGAGCCCTTTTTTTTTATTGGTATTCTGTTGAGACATCATCAGCATACTAAAAGCAGCATATGTCAGCAAGTCTGCAACGTGTGCATTTCATTGTCTCCCAGTTTAACCCACAAATTGTATTTACTGCTACTAAAACATCTATTATGGGAAGTGTTTCATTTTGTAAGAGTGGTGTCCATGTTCTTGGACAAGCTTCTTTTTCTGAGATGCTGCTAAAATCTGCAGTGAGGGAGAGAAAAACTACACAACAGCAACCCAGAAAACAGTAATGAAGAAAATAATTACCTCCTCAGCTGTGGCTAAGGTGGCTGTTAGATACTGATCCTGTAGAAGAAGGAAGATTTATCTGGCAGGCACTACCAGACCAGATGATTAGCAATACATCTCCCTATGTTTTCAAGTGAGTTTGCACATATAGAAACTTTTATGTATTTAGTTCCCTAAAATCATGTGGAAATACTTCATCTACCTGCTGGTGATTAAAGGAAAACTCACAGGATTTGCAGTTTTTTATTAAAATAACAATAACAATAATAATAATAATAAAGTTCTGAAAGAGCTTTGTGATTTAAATATATAACCAAATTAGAAAGACCTTTGGGTAGTTTTGACCATGCCTAATAGGGGGGAGGGGAATTACAATATGCTTTATTTCAGCACTAGCTGGATGCAATGGATATCTTATTAGATTTTGAGTGATTAAAAGTCCGGAAGAATAAAACATTATGAAATAGAGTATAAAGCAAGCTGGAAGTACTTTGAGTAAAAAGAAATTCAGATCTATCTGTGATAGAGGAGAATGGAATAATAATCTGATGTCATCTGCCTGCATCAAAACAGGATTTTCTGTGAGTTTAGAAAAAGAAGAAGGGAAAAAGAAAAGGAAAAACATTATACTTGTATTGTTTTGCACTGCATGGTAGCACGTAAGAAAATAAAAAAGAGAAATGGGCCAAAAGTCATCTTCATGTAAACCTGAATTAGCAGACAGTAGATCAAATTTACCCCTAAAGAATACCCTTCTCTGATAACAAGAAAAAAAAAGGGGGGAAAAAAAGTGCATTGTGAATTAGCATGAATATTAAGCATGGCAAGATAAAAACATATCTCATTTTTGAGCACAAAAATATCATTGTCTAATTTCCTCTCAAATGTGTCATAAATGTGCCTTTTATTCAGTTTTTTGAAAGAAAAATGAATCCCATTACACTTCTCAGTAGTATAGTTATGCAATTCAATGGGGGATGAAATGTCATGATTTAATAAATAGGATAAAGATTAGTAAAATAATCTAATCACCGGTCTCTCTTATTTTCAGTCATCACTGAAGAAGGAAAAGAGCAGGAGAGGAAGATTAATTTGAGGCTTTATGCCGATATGGGTCAGTAGCCCACAGCTTTCCTCTTTTTTGTAAGAGCTAACATGCTTAAGTACAGAGAAGATCACTGAGACTGAGAGTGATTACAAGTGTAACCCACACTTCTTTGAGCAAGCAGCAGTGGCAGCACATTTCACCTTGCAGGTGGCACCTGGGCATGGTGAGGTCTGCTCTGCTCCCAAGAAAGAACGTGGGATGCTTCTGCAGTGTTTGTGGGTACAGTCCTGAGTTTGGCCTTGGATGCTCTGCCTGGACTTAGCCATTCATAGCCATACATCTTTGCGGTTACCCAGCTGGTACCTTCGAAAAACTCATGATACTTTTGGTCCTATGGGATCTGGCTGGACTGTCCTTACTGTTCCATATTCCTTCCAAGCAATGTCACACAGCCCTGGTTGGATAGAAAAGTACCCTGAACTTGGATTGGTTTCAAGCTCAAAGTCTTAGATATTTCCTTGGTTTCTGGATGCCTTCATCTGTGTCCCCCATTGGAGCTACAGAACTCCCATCTACTTGAAGGCCCACAAGCCAGTAAGTACAAGATATGTTAAGCAGGGCTGTGTAAGGCTCTGTCTCACTGTATATTTCTTAAGAGGAACATGTTGTCTGAACGCCTACACCACTATTCCAGGAAGTAGGCATGTTGAATTAATTAGAAGCATTTGATGTTACCCAAGTGAGTCAGGGATTTCAGCAGCCACATATATACCTTCTGCTCTCACACAGTAGAGAGACAGCCTCAGCCTGAACCTGATTTCTCAGGAGTTTTGACCTCCCTTGTGCTACACCTGTCTTCCACCAACATATCCACATGGAGAATCAGATATATAATCTGCCGTGGTGCTCTCATGTGAACTGCCATTTGCAGGTGGCATTTTTCCTGTCTAAAATAGATGTCTGTAGCCATTTTGTTTTTATTGTTGTTGTTTGTTTTTCCTTCTCATTTTGAGGTTTCAATCAGTTATTCACTCTTCAACCTTAAGTTGCCATCAAGTCTGAAAGTCACTGCACAGTCCAGATATACATTTTTAGATCTATCATGCTACTTATTCAGCCCCTGGCTTAAAGATTAAAGGCTTCTTCTGGGTTCACTTCAGTTTTTACAATGTAATTGTCCAACACATTAATGTTTTGTCTCTGTCACTGTGTCAGGGACGACAGGGACTTACAAGACCAGAGTGCTGAGTCATAAAAGACACCTGGCAGCACATCAGACACCAAATCCAGCTCTTAGGAGAAAAACTAAACTGGACACAAAAAAACAATTCAAGATTCAAAATTCTAGAAAAAGTATTTGTGATTACAAATTCCCTAAAGTTAGGGTAAAGATTATTTATTTCTGAACCAAGTGCTGACACTTGGAAGTGCTGACAGAGTTTTGGGGGTACAATTTCAGTAAGGGGTCAGAAAAGCTGAATTATTTATTATTCATATGTGTTGTTACTCCTTAACATTCATCAAAATCATAAGCAGGCATGTGTAAAGCAAGCCACCTGTTTCTTCCTGTTTAATCTGCCATACTTATAAATCATTTACTGAATAAAGGCTTCTGGATGGAACAATGGTGATGTTTACTATAACAGCATTGTAATGCTTGGGCAGAATCTGTGGTCCTTTGAGGTACCTGAACAAGGGCAGTGAATGCTGTCAATGAAAAGCCTGAAGGAGCAAGATACGAGGCAGGCAAGGGGGAAAAACAGGGAAAAGGAGAAGTCAAATGATCATGGCCGTGCTGGCACCATTGCCTGCAGCAGAGGGCTGGAAAACCAGGACATCCCCTGCTATTGGTGTACAAGGAAAGAAGTTTTTTGCTAGGACAGGAGAGAGGATAGAGCGGACCTGAACACAGGTCACATTTTCTTGTCCCATGGTCAGGCTGTACACACTCCTCAGGCTTTCCTGTTCCTTTCCTCCCCACCGATGTCAATTTCCTCTCTGACTCTCCATCCCAGCTCTATCACCTCCACCTCAATGTCCCATTTTCTTAATGAGCTGGGCAAGGATCCAGTTTTTCATGTCCAAGGTGGCAAAATTCAGCTTAGTCCACACTTCACAATGGCCTTCAGGCCACTCTGAAGTTCATTCATGTAATATTTAAAAGCCCTAACAGTCACCTGACACCCTCAGAGCACGTGCAGATGCGTTGGCTCCCTGAGGCAACCCAAGGCAATGCGTTTGCTGAGTCCCAAAAGCTGTTTACCGTGAAAACACAGAACTGCTCCATGGAAATCTGTTGCTGTGCCTTGCATCACGCGGGCACTATGTCAATGTCCCTGCTTATTTTCCTGTTTAATCTACCATACTTATAAATAATTTACTGAATAATGGTTTCTAGATGGAACGACGACGATATCTGCTATAGCAGAAAAGACCTGTGTTGTGCTGCCTGGTCAGAATCTGTGGTCCTGTGAGCTATGTGACCAAGGAAGCTGAATGTTGTCATAAAAAGACAACAATATGTATTAATGATTTATCTTCCTTTTTTATACTGACATTTAAAAGGACCGAAAGTCACTTCCAGAAACTTCAATAAAGTCTTTGTGCTAGTCATGTACAACGAGTGGAAATATTTGAATTGAAGGCTGGATGAGCTGTTGACTTTGGTGAAGTTATTCAAGAGACCTGCTTCATATGAATTTTGGATTCAAAATCAACTGGACACTTTTTACATTAAAAATCATGTTGTTGCTGGACCTCCCTTGGCAAGGTTAACATAAAAAAAAAAAAAAGTGAGACCCCCCAGCTCCATTTTTCAGCTTCCCTTTTACAACTATGTAAAGGCATCTCTCTCCAGGATTCACCCAATGGGTGTAGTTCTCAAGGACACTGTGTGCATTTCTGTAACTATTCAACTGGTTTCAAGCACCTGGATTATCACAGAAATCTCTGAGAATGCAAATCTTTCTTTTTTTTAGAAGAGTCATTCAAAACAACTGCCTATGGTCTTAGCTGGAGGTTGGTGAGGGGGATATCCTGCAAACCAACGTTAGGAATAATTGCAGTGTTCCGTTAGCCTGGTAGGCAGAGAGTACTGCACACCTTGCTGTACGTCTGAGGGCTCCAGAGCCTAACATTAGCTGTGGCACAAGACCTATTTTCTTCAGAAAGGGCAGACCTAAAGGCCCAGCCTGTGAACAGCTGAACAGCTGGCTATGAAGTTTAGAAAACATCTCACCAGTATGATGTGAGCTCCTGTACTTCCCTGAACAGGCTGGGGAACCCTTTTGGTAATCCAGTCCTGTGGATTTCCCTTCTGCATAACTTGTTTTCCTTATGAGTCTCCAGCTTAAAACAATAGAGGAGTTTCCAGCAATAAGGAGATTTTCAGCACTCCAAGCTTAGTCATTTCCTATTACTCAAAGTAAGAAAATGTGAAAGAGTTCCAATTTAGTCTCTGACTAGTAGTCCAGCCAATATTTATATATCTGTTTTCATAAATACTAAATTTCAGAACAGCAGGGTCATTGCCTCCCTATGCAAACAACATGATATTTTGGAACAATTGTTTAAAATGGAATTGTAAATGGCTTTCAACACAACATATTTTGCAGTGGACATTAATGTTTCCATGGCAACACAGAATGCTGTCCTGTTTTTGTTTTGTTTTACTGGATTTTAAAGGAAAACCCTTTGAATAGTTCCAGTGTTAAAGATTATATTGTAACTACTATTGCTACACATTTACTCAAAGCAATAAGAATGTTCAAAAATCTATATTGACTGTAGTTTTGGATATGTAAGCACATATTTAACAACTTTTTTTTTTTTTTTACTAATACTGACAATTATATTCAATTTAGCTATGTCTCAGAGTCGAGAACTTCAGTTAAATAATAAACTTTCTAAGCTGAGAAATGGCATTTATATTGATCAGTCAAATAAGAGACATATACCAATAATTATATTACATACAGACCATGCTGATGTATGATTTATCTCAGTGCCTTTTTGTTGGAAAAGTGTACCTTGCTATTTGGATTTATGTGTAAGTGAAAAAAAAATCCTCTGGAAAATGCTTCAGGCTTTTTGTCATGCTGGACTTTTAATGAGGATTTTTTTTTTTAACCATCATTTCAAAATACATTTTTGTGATCACCTTTATTTAATATTCACATTATTTTATTATACTATTTTATGAAATATCAGGAGTGGCGTTATGGTGTAGTTATGGGCTCAAATAATTGTCTTGCCCTGATTTGCATATCGCTACTAAACAAGAATAAAAGTACTTTTGATGGTGCAATAGAGCCATAGAATGATTTAGGTTAGAGAGAGTATCAGGAGGTTGTTTGATCCAACCCTCTGCTCAAAGCAGGGCTAACATTGTTATTAGATCAGGTTTCATGAGACTTTTCCGGATGAGTTTTGCATATCTCCAGTAGTGGATATCACGTAGCAACCATGTCATAACATGGAGAATAATCATTTATCTTGCCTGTATGCTTCTCCTTATAATGATATCCAATGCAGCCATCCATTTCCTGCTGTCCCTCAGGAGTCCATATTGAGACTGGTACTGTTTAATATCTTTATTAATGACATGTCCTGAGAGCAGCCCTGAGGAGAAGGACCTGGGGGTGCTCTAGGTGAGTGTTCTTGGCAGAGGGGTTGGACTTATTTATCTCCAGAGGATCCCTTCCAACCTCAGCCATTCCATGATTCTGTGATTTTGTGTTGGTGGATGAAATACTGGACATGAGCTAACAATGCACACTTGCAGCCCAGAAAGCCAATCATATCCTGAGCTGCATCAAAAGAAGCATGGCCAGCAGGCTGAGGGAGGTGATTCTTCCCTCTACTCTGCTCCTGTTAGACCCCATCTGGTGTACTGTGTTCAGCTCTGGGTCCCCCAGCAAAAGAAAGACACAGACCGGTTAGAGTGGTTCCAGAGGAGGGCTACAAAAATGATCAGAGGGCTGGAACACCTCTTCTGTGAAGAAAAGCTGAGAGAACTGGGATTATTTAGCCTAGAGAAAAGAAGGCTCCAGGGACACTTTATTGCAAGCTTCCAATACTTAAAGGGGGCTTATAAGAAAGATGGGGAGAGACTTTATTAGGGCCGGTAGTGATAGGAAAAGGGGTAACAGTTTTAAACTAAAAGAGTGGAGATTTAGAGTAGATGTTAGGAGGAAATTCTTCACCCAGAGCATGGTGAGGCACTGGCACAGGTTGCCCAGAGAAGCTGTGGATGCCCCATCCCTGGAGGTGTTCAAGGCCAGGTTGGAAGGGGCTTTGGGCAACCTGGTCTAGTGAAAGATGTCACTGTCCATGTCAGGGGAGTTGGACTAGATGATTTTTAAAGGTCCCTTCCAACCTAAATCATTCTATGAATCTATGGTTCTCTGTTTTCTGAAGACAATAGCAGAGGTCAGTGAGAGATAGATTTAAGCAACATCCAGTTGCAATTTTAAACACCATGACACTTCTTTTATGTCCTCCTGATCATTAATTCCTTCAGATAACCTTCTGTTCCTTTGTAAGCAATGGAGATTTTGCATCTAATTCCTGTAATTCCCTTTTTATCATCTTTTCTGTCTGTAATACATCTAAGAAAATGAAAGTGATTTTTTTTTTTTTTTTCAGCAATATTTCCTGTGAGCTCCTGGAACTTAATCCATATCTCAACTTATCTCAGTTCTACCTTGAGTTTATTCAGTTCACTTTTGTAAATCAGCATGCTCCTTCTTTGTGCTGATGTGTCTTTCCAGCCAAATTCTTTAAATATCAGTTCTTTAGCAAAATTCTAATATAGTGTCCTAATTACTAATTAACAATATTGGAGGAAAAATATTCCTTACTTTGAAAACTTTAATCATTTATTTCTACACTAGTTTTAGAATCTGTTTTCCAAGTGGAACTCTACAAACTTCAAGCAATAGAAAACAGTTAAGAAACCTCCTCCTGAGACTGCAGAAGCATAAGCAGTCCCCACAATCACAGAAATCATGAGGTGAAGCAGGATTACTGTATTACAGCTTGTCTGAACACTTTTTCCTACAGTATGCCAAAACAAGATTAGAACAGCTGATTTAGGGGTGTCTGAAACACATTTTTTTTTCCGTATCAGTGTCTTATCATATGATTACAGAAAAGCACATGTCCTAAAACCATAACAAATATTCTTTCATAGTTCCAAGCAGTCCTTGTTCTTTAATCAGATGACAGTTATTTGATCTAAACATATTAAACCAGAACAGTTCATGTGTTTTCCTTCTCACGATTACTGTATGCTTTGTAAGGAGCCATAAACTACTGCAGATATGGAAAGTAATTACTAAATACAACAAATGTAGTAGATCACCTAAACTGAGTAAATGTCCAGTATTAATATGTAAACTAGTTTGCTTCTAACTTCTGATGTGAGCATGATGAAAACCATTACAACAATAATTATTCAATAATTATTTTAATATGCATTTTTAATGATGTTACTCTTTTTGTATTGTTTTCTATCACATTCACAGCAGAGAACTGTGTATGGGTTGATGAATAAACATATGCTTAAATGCAGCTGTTTCACTATTGCAACAAAGCTAGAAGATGTTTTAAGACTGGAAAAGCCAAAAATTAGTGTGAAAACAAGGTAGTCCAAGAAAAGGCTTCCCCAGCTCTTAATTTCTCAGATCATGAAATATGATTTCATTAATTATCACATATGGGTAGTTTTCTCAAATTCATGTATAAAATAAACCCAAATTAGATTTCTGGTCTAACTGCACTGACAACAAAACTACTCAGCATTAATGTAGTTACTATATGAGAAAAACAACCAAAAAACAAAACAAAACAAAAAACCTGTGTAAATTGAAAAAGACATAGAAACCTACCTCCAAGACAGTGAGCTTTTCTCCAGAGTGGAAATTGCCTTTGGGATATTTGGTTTGGCAATACTTCTTGTAATAAGAAACAGTTCCTAATTTGATGTTAGGTGCTATTACGTTAGAAATAATTATTACTTAATACTTTCACTTCACATACAACATAGAAATCATATACAAAAAAGGACAGATATAGAATCATAGAATCACATAGAAATATAAATAAAAATTCAACTAAAATCTTGACTATTTCACCCTACTGGGCAGGATTTTCCAAATGTCTGTTCTTCTGGAATAGCCTATGAAAACACGCATTACTTCTGTTTTCTTGCAATGTCAGGCTTAATCATGTAAGTAAGCCACTGAAGAGTAAGAGCACTGATTTCATGTTACATTTTGGATTTCTAAACGAGGCACAAAACCAAAAAGTTCCCACTGAAGACAAAAGAGATTCTTAACATGGCATTCATCTAATCTGATGCATCTTGTCAAAGCTGGGTTTTTTTGTTTGTTTGTTTGTTTTGAGTGCTCTGTAAGATCAGTAGAGAAATCAACAGTTTCTGAGGGTCATCTGAAGATAAATAAAAAAATTTGTCAAAGTTTCTTCCCTTCTAGTAGTATCGGAAAGCCATAGGTGAAATTTAGGCAGATGAGTTGAGGAGAGATGAATCTTCAAGAAGTGTTGGATTAGGTTTCATCTATGATGGTGACATATTTGTTCTCATTTAATTTGAGTCTGTACCTCCAAGAAGACAGAAAAGTTAGAGAAAGACAAAAGGAAAAGTTAAAATGATTATTTTAATAGTTTGTGGTATAAACAAAATACTGTACAGTAGAAGTATCTATTTTTTACAACTTCTTGTTCAGAAAACCAGAATAGCCTACTGTGTAATGGTCTTTCCAAAGTTACAACAATAAAATTTCATGGTGTCATTCATTGTCACATAATCTGTAGTTATTTCCATACAATATAAGTAATGTTAAAACACCTTTCTCTTCCCACACTGAAAACTTGTATGAATCCTCCCCCAGTCCATGCTTGTTTAGAACACATTTTTATAGCAAAGTTGTAAACTCAGTAACGTACGGTGATTTGTCTTGGGAATACATACCCAAGAGTAACTGCAATGATAGCAATATGGCAGGAAAAGAAGAGATCTGGACCATCTGGGTGAAAATATGTGGCTTTGAAAATTGTTTAGAAAAAGTTGACATATATCTGGATGTGAAAAGCTCTGAATTCAGCTGAGAGTTTTGTCACTCATTTACTCACTGACTTTCGTCATGACATTGATAGTTGATTTTCAGAGTCACATAGTGCTCACATCTTCTTTATAGTCAAATAACTAGGGAATTAGGCTAAAACTTGTTTTCCCCATCTGAGGCTGACATGCATTCAACAACTATTTAATAACTGTGGAACAAGAACTAATGGGTTCTTTAGTTATCTTTGCCTCACAGAAGTCATTTAGAGAAATAGTCAAATTAGCATAACCATTGCAGAGCCACTTCCCTCTCTCAGCTATGCTATTTCTGATCATAATATGAACATAATGATACAAAATAATAACCCCCTGCCTGAAACTGGGGAGCATTTGTTATATGCAATATTCAGTTAATTATAAAAAAAGATTTGCTTCCTTGCTCAATGTTAGTAATGTTTATATTCTTGCTCAGATAAATATAAAGTTAAAGGTGAACTGCTGGTGTTTACAAATAAAGCTTGTTTACCACCACTGAAAGAAAATGCATGCTTTTGTGTCTCATTGGAAAGGCAAAAGAGAACAGGCTGCTAAAAATATAAAAATATATTCTTATCAGTTGTTGTTGTTGTTTGTTTTTATGATTTGTTATTTCTCTAAAACTCTTCTGGTATTTATCATGGGATAAAGGGGGCAAAAAAAAATCTTTACTGGAAACTTTGAAGCTTTGATGTTATAGATGATATCAAATAGATCTGCTAAGCAAAATAGTGTCAGAGTTCTCAAAATAAGCCGAATCCAGAATTTTCATAACGACTACAAATTTTAATGTGTCATTGTTCAAAATATTAAGATGGATTCTGATAAAATCTATGATGATGTTCAAATAAACTCCAAGGAAAGTCAGACAAATTTCACTGCTTTTTGTTTGTTTGTTTGTTTGTTTGTTTTGTTTTGTTTACGAATAACAGGGTTTCCCCAGAAGGTACATGAGCAGGTAATAGAGAACAGAAACTTGGGATCCCACTGGTGGCTGAAGAGGCCTCTGCTTTTCAATGTTTCATCTTTATTTGTTAGTCAAGAAGTTACCATGAAGTAAAACACTTCATGGTGGCAACTCAGGTGCTGGTAGTGCCAGCTCACATGGTTTATCCATTCAGCACTGCACAGTTGACATACTTTCACATCACCCCAAATGTGTCCTCTTATACCTATATTCAGTCATATTTTCCAATATCTTAATATCTTTTTTTATTGCGGAGACCAAAACTGTACACAATATTTGAGGTGAGGCTGCACCAAAGCCAAACATAGTGGGAGAATCCCCTCTTTTAAGCACCTGGCTATGCAGAGTTTGATGCACCCCAAAATGCAGTTTGCCCTCTTGGCTGCCAGGGCACATTGCTATCTCAAGCTGAGCTTGCTGTCAGCCAGCACCCCCAGCTCCCTTTCTGCAGAGCTGCTCTCCAGCCACTCATCCCCCTGTCTGTACCTGTGTCCAGCATTTCTTTGTCCCAGGTGCAGCACCTGGCATTTGCCCCATTGAATTTCATGTCATTGCTGATTGCCCCATGCTCCAATCTATCTAGATCTCTCTGCAAGGCCTCATCTAATGTAGTCTAAGGGAGATTGTTTATTTTGAAACGTTAGAGAACTGTTCAATTAAATCAAAATATTCAAGCACCCTGCATAAAATCAGTTCCCCATCCCATGAGTGAGGCAAAGATGAGGAAAAGCGAGAAATGTTGCTTCCCCATCCTACCCTCCAGTACTATGCAGAACAGTCCCACATGACATTCTGGTTTCCATATTCGAGAGAGGTGGATTTGATGGGTGGAACATTCAGTGGATAAGGAATTGGCTTGACCACCCAGAGAGTGGTGGTCAATGGTTCCATGTCCAAGTGGAGGCTGGTGATGGGTGGCATACCTCAGGGGTCTGTCCTAAGACTCGTACTGTTTACTATCTTTATCCGTGACATAGACAGAGGGATCGAGTGCACCCTCAGCAATTTTGCAGATGACACCAAGCTGAGAGGTGCAGTTGATACAATAGAAGGAAGGGATGCCATCCAAAGGGACCTGGACAAGCTTGAAAAGTGGGCCCATGTGAACCTAATGAGGATCAACAAGACTAAGTGCAAGGTGCTGCACCTGGGCCAGGGCAATCCCAGACATGAGAGCAGACTGGGAGAAGAACTCATTGAGAGCAGCTGTGCAGAGAAGGACTTGGGGGTTCTTCTTGTAGATGAAAAACTTGACATGAACCAGCAATGCATGCTTGCAGCCCAGAAGGCCAACTGCATCCTGGGCTGCATCAACAGATGAATGGCCAGCAGGGGAGGGAGGTGATTGTGTCCCTCTGCTCTGCCCTTGTGAGGCCCCACCTGGAGTCTTGCATCCAGGTCTGGGAAACCCAGCACAAAAAGGATGTTGATCTGTTATAATGGGTCCAGCGGAGGTCCACAAAGATGATCAAGGGGCTGGGCTGAGAGAGCTGGGGCTGTTCAGCCTGAAGAAGAGAAGGTTCTGAGGTGACCTTATCACAGCCTTCCAGTACTTACAGGTAACCTATAGAAAAGTTTCTCTTTGCTCAATCAGATAATGACAGGACAATGGTTTTAAACTAAAATAGGAGAGATTTAGAAGGAAATTATTCACTCAGAGAGTGGTGAGGCACTGGAACAGGTTGCCCAGAGAGGTTGTAGATGCCCCATGCCTGGACGTGTTCAAGACCAGGTTAGATGAGGCCCTGAGAAATGAGCAACCTGATCTAGTGGGTTGCATCCCTGCCTATGGCAGGGGGGTTGGAATTTGATGATCTTTAAGGTCCCTTCCAACCCAAGCCATTCTATGACTCTATGATCTGCACAGGAAGAAAAATCCCTTTTGAAAGATATACAGTAAATGTATTTGTATCCATCCCAGATGCACACAGTAAATAAAAGATCAAACTGTCATCTTTGAGTCAAGGTGATTAAATCCCACCCTTATCTAAGATAGATTTTAGAATATTAGGAAACCCTAAAACTTATCACATGTCTCTGAGATACAATGTCTCAGCAGAAATCTAAGGGTTTGTGTTATTAAAGGTAAACTGCATTAACAGAAAGTAGAAACTCTTCTAAGAGGCAATCTAAGAAAAATTTGGGGGCCTTTTTAAAGTTTTGATTACCAGTGAAATCATAACAGAATATCACAACCCAGATAAAAAGTCACGTAACAAACATCTAGTCTGAGGGAGCTCCCTGCTCCAAAAATCAAAGTCTCTCTGAAAACAATAAGCATGAAACTGTACTTAGGTTTTACTAAGTAACAAACTGTTACAAATCAGCACATTCTCTCTCCTGCTTTTGTTTCACAGGAGAACAAAATCCAAAGTATTAGTTAAATGTATGTAGACTCACACTGCTCCCAAAACAGCAAAAGTGGAGGAAGCATTGCACAAACTTGAGAATGCAGCAGAGGTGTCAAAAATGTGGAGAAAAATGTAAAAGAGGAAAAAGAAACAAAGGGATCTCCTTCCTGGATTTTTCTGTCCCCAAAGTGGTTTGGGGACCAACTGCAGCAGCCTGGATGATGTGCCTGGAGGAAGTGATGCCTCCATGTGTCTCTGTGCCTCTCCGTTCAGTAAACCTCACAGTTAGGTAAACAGATGAAAGACCTTTCTGATGCCTCTTAATCTAAGATAAAGCTACCTGGACTTAGTCCTATTTAAAAGTGGAAAAGACAAAGAATGCCTACAGATTTAATCTGCTAAAGAAATCTGATTTAGCACGGACACATTACTTCAGCAAAGCAACCAACAGCACAACTTATAATCAAACTTGTGAATATCCTTCTCTCCATATACACATAACTCTTTTCATTTATATATAATACTACAAATAAGACAGAATCCTTCCATGCCCTACAGGAAAAAATATGACATCTAATTATGGGAAGTACCCATTACCAACTACAACTGAGTAAATATATCAAATGACTATCAGAGAACAAGAGACATGCCAAACTATGAAAAACAGATACCTGGCTGTAAGTGTTATAAATTATAACATAAATAAAGCTTACCCAATTTCTTTAGCTATGTAGCAATATCCTTACATGAGAGGAATTGTAAGAGCTCATTTGTGCCTTGAGAAATTATGTAATGGAGTTTATAGCTCCTACATGTCCAATCACTTCTCATGATCATTATGCAAAGCCCTGCCTCTCTCTAATATTTTTCTGGTATTCTGGGGAGCTTTTAGAGAAAATTCTTCCTCTCAGATATGTCCCATGGATGTTTCTTCCATCCACCTGAATACATCAGTCTATATTCATACACCCTGTATTATACGGTCTCCACACAGAGATCCTATGGAGAGCTACATGTTCTCCTGAATCTCCAGCCTTGATGGCAGAATATTTCTCTTAAATTATTGATGGTTGACTGCTCTAAAAGTACAACATAAATGCCTCTGGAGGTATTATTTGTGCATAGTGAATGTGAGAATCTTTGCAGCTTTGCTTACCCATGCTTAAGTTGCTAGAAAGGCTAACATTTGCACACTTATTTATGTGCTACCAAAATATTTCCCTTCTGATCCTTAGCAGTATGACCACCCTACAGAAGAAAAGCAAGCAGCTCAGAAAATTCCTACAGAAAAACAACATCTTACAAACTGGAAGTACAAAACCTCTTTACTTATCACTGAAGAAAGAGGCAAAAATACTCAGTAAAAAGAACTGAAATCGTAAAAAGAAACAGACAGACACACACACACACAAAAGGAAACAAAGTTCAATAATGAAAAACACATCCCTTCAAGTATGGGGAAATGAAAAATGAAGAAACAATAGACAATGCTTTCTGGCCTAATACAATCAAGTCCTAAAATCCACAGCTAAATCCACAAATCTTACTTTTCTTCATCAGTTACATTTCTCGTTTGTTTACCTCATTAACCATTAAGAGAGATTTAGTAAGGTTTGTGGGCTCTAACAAATGCCTCCAAAGCAGACTTGATTTAATTAGCAGACAAGCTTTATGATATGGTTGTAATGGACTTCCTATTTGAGATAATACTCTTTTATTTTATCCTGTTGCCAAAATAATCCACATAGTGTACACTAGTCTAAATTCCATATAAATGCCTGATTTTCTAGCACCTTGAAAATTATGATGAATCTTTCCACTAAAATTAATAGGCTTTTCACAGTGTTCAGGGTCTCAAATGCAACCTGAGCAAGAAAGCACTTTTATAGAAGGTCAGTATTAGCTATTCTGCACAGATTTTTTTTGATTAATCCCTGGGGGAATGATTAAACTAATTAGAAATGGTGAAAATGATAACTGAGAAGTGCTAATGCACGGTATAAACAAGTAAATTTGCCAAAAGAAGTCTGACTGAAAAATATCACTTCAAGACTAGCTGATGAAATGTTTTGATCCACTGTGGAAGATGTGGATTGCACCCCCCTACATGACAGGTGTTCATTGGCAATGTAGTAGAGAGACTGAAAGTGGAACAGGCTCAGGGTTACCCCTCCAAATAAAGGCAGCATTTTAGCAAAGGTGAATTTGTGTTTAGGGGTAAAATGGAGGAACCACTTTACCTTCCAGTGCATACCTTCACTGCCTTTTTTGCCATCTTCTGTCCAAAGCATTTCTGTCTCCCTTTCTGATGTTTTGCAACTCCTCTCCATCCTCTATATGCACAGGAGATATCCCTTACCCAGGTCTTCTCTATCTTACTCTTAATTAGACCCATTATTGTTTTTCTGGGACCACTGGAGATCCCAGCAGCAATAAAAAAGTCTTTTTGTTAGTCATTCTCCAAACATATACAAGAACTATACTGTGTGTTGAATAGGTCAGTAAGCAAATGTGAAAAACTAGAAGCAAGTAGCTGGGAAGAAGATGAAGGCATGGGAAAGAGATTTTTCTACTAAACCAGACAGTGAAGGGTACAGATAAAATAAGGAGCTGCAAAACTGCCTCTTTCTGTTGCTTCTGTGATTACATTCTTCTCCCATATTTCATACACATTCCTATGAAAAAGAAAAAGAAAAAAAAAGGAGAAAGAAAAGAAAAAGAAAGAAGGAAAAGAGAAAAAGGAAACGGAAAAGAAAATGAAAAATGAAAATGGAAAAGGAAAAGGAAAGGAGAAGAAGAAGAAGAAGAAGAAGAAGAAGAAGAAGAAGAAGAAGAAGAAGAAGAAGAAGAAGAAGAAGAAGAAGAAGAAGAAGAAGAAGAAGAAGAAGAAGAAGAAAGAAGAAGAAGAAGAAGAAGAAGAAGAAGAAGAAGAAGAAGAAAAGGAAAGGGAAAAAGAGAAAGAGAAAGAGAGAGAAAGAGAAAGAAAGAGAAAGAGAAAGGGAAAGGGAAAAAGGGAAAGGGAAAGGGAAAGGGAAAGAGCATTTAGAGAAATGGTTAAGCTGCTGTGAAATATTAAAAGCATTTGAAGACTTGTTTCCTAAAGGAAAACAAAGAATGTGGGGCCAATGCAAACTAATACCAATCAACATACCATTCACTTAATGGGGATTTGCCAAACTTCTTAATAGTATAAAATATTCTTATCAAAAACATCATCTACACAGGTGTAAATGACTTTGTCCTCATGGTGAAAAGAGTGCAAAGATTATGAGAAGTGTGCAAAACACCCGAGGAGAGGGTTCAAAGAGGACAGAACCAAGCTCTTTTCAGTGGTGCCCCCTGACAAGACAAGAGGCAACGGGCACAGACTGCAGCACAGAAAGTTCTGTCTGAACATGAGGAAACACTTCTTACCATGAGGGTGATTGAACCCTGGCACAGGTTGCCCAGACAGTGGGTGGAGTCTTCTCCTTGGAGATCTTCAAATGCCTCCCAGACATAGACCTAGGCACCTTGGTCTGGGTGTACTTGCTTGTGTAGTGGGTTGGACCAGATGGACCTAAAGGTCCCTGCCAACCTTAACCATTCTTTGATTCTATGATTCCTTCTGGGCAGAACTAAATTCACAAATACATCTGAGTTTTCAACTGACAAGTGACAATGGTCCCCAAAACCTCTGTGTCTCTCTCCCTCTTGCCAACTTAAATTATTGTGTGGTGTTTAGAGGTAAAACAGAGGAACCAATTTACCTTCCAGTGCATACCTTCACTGCCTTCTTTGCCATCTCCTCTAAACATCAACTCTTAAGAAATAAATTATTACATTTGCAATACACCGTGAGATATCTTTAATGCACATTTACCCAAATTTCTGACTATTCAGATTCAAAGCAAATTTCAGCACTCCCAAAATTTGTTTTCATTTGAAATCATAATTCTTTTAAATTTTCAATATATAATTAAAATTTGAAGTGATTACATTTTCTGATCTATTTTATTTCAAAAGAAAATCCTTTTTTTTTTTTTATTTTAGATCTTTAGTCTGATCTTTCTATTATTTTACATCTATTTACCATTGTTCTGAAATATTAAGACATCTTGTATTAGATGAGAATGCAAAAACAAAAATCATAAAATGACACCCTATTGAAATTCCAGAATTGTTAATCAAAATTCCAACATCTTATCTTCCTCTGAAAATGAAATTTGTTTGTTTTTCCTTAGAAAAACTTTGATCAAAATTGATGCATTGTTCTAAGCATTTCAGTTATAGCAATCCTAACCAATTATTTATTATTGATAAATAAACCATTTCATGGATAAATATTAGACCCAATATATTCCAAAACTATTGGAAGGGACTTGTATTGCACAGCATAGGCATTCACACCTTTGAAAAACAGCATACTGCTTTTCCTTATGTATCCAAGTATGACCATTTTTTACCAGATTCAGAGTGTGGCTCTACAATATACATTGGCAACTCAGAGGTAAAAAGATGTAAAAAGTAACAGATGTTTAAAGGTGCTGTGATATGTTCTTCCTACTGATAACCTTTCTCACTCAGCTCTGAAAATATATCTTCTGGTTTTGGGCATCTATGCTTAGAAACATTTTTTTCTATAATTAGTTGTAAAACCACCATACAGTTACCCAAAGCTCCTGGCAAGTTGCCCATGTGGTCCTCTATCCCGCAAGTGGTGGGTTCTCACACCCTTCTTCCCTGGTTCTCCCACCCTTCCTATAAACATTTCATTTTACCATAAGTAAAACCTTCTTATGGCTTGCATTCTTTGCGTTTTCAAAGGCAAAAGAATTGTAAAGCCTTTGTCAACAGTCTCATTTACTCCTTACAAGAAAAGCCAAATATACAAATTTCTGGAAAAATATTATCTCAGCAGAGAACGCTTCCTAAGAGCAAAATCATTTGATCTTGATCCTATGACTTCTTATGTGAATGGCAGCCTTGAAGTCAACACTATGACACAATAAGACTGTTCATGAGCTAGGTTTGAAGATGTATGATCATATGACTATGTATACTACACTAGTTAAAGCAGAGATTTTCAAGACAAGCTGAAGCACTTATGCACCTAGAACCAATCAAAATTCATGACTTCCTTCCTATGTCTCTTGGATGACTTTGAAATTAATAAAATAAAATACAATAAATCATGTTTTAATTAGGTACCTTAATTACATCTAATAACAATTATTATAAACATTAAACACTGCTGTAATACTTCATTTCTGGACTTTTATATTTTCATATGGAAATATCACCTATGTTGTAAATTTTTATCTTCTTATAAAAGACATCTTACAAATTAGTATGAGAAAAGCTGATTATATCATCAAGCAAAATTAATTCAGATAACAGATAAAAGTCATTTAAATATTCTTGAATTTTCATTCACTCCAATTTTGGGGTATAAAATGTAGAGGATTTAACTGGAATGTTTGTGGTTTTTTTGTTTGTTTGTTTTGTTTTTTTCCCCTTAGGTGAATGATTTTGTGTCAGTGCTTTGACCATATCACAATGGAATTCATCACACACAATTTCAGAGGTCTAGAAGTTGGATATCCAAGTCTAAGATATTCTTATTCCCCTAAAGTCAGTAAAGAGACACAGGCATCTCTAGAGGGCAGTTTATCTGATCTGTCCTAGACACCTGTCTCAGAAAGAGATGAATCGTTGTCTGGAGATGGTATTTCTCTGCACTGACTATTAAAAGAGTGTATAATAACTGTCTTAGTCACTTTGTAACTTAGTTCCCATGTTAGATGCCTAAGCTAGGGCAGATGGATCTCTTTTTAGGTGACATTTTTACTTTTAATACATGCCAGGTTCAAAAGAGCAGCACCAAGCAAATTAACGTGTTTGTCTGCTGTTCCTACTATATATATATATATATATATGTATATATATATATATATGAACATCTGTTTTGGAAGCAAATAAAATTATTTCTTCAGATTCTTTCCTTAATGTTGTTTTTAGCAAATTTCTCCTTATATAGTAAATGCCAGGTATCTCTTGAGATGCTCCATGCAAATGCATGCTTGCCAGTCCTTGGAAACCTGTTGTATCTTGATTTCCCAGTCTTCATGTTAAAGCAGTGTAATGCCAAGGTGCATGTACATGCAAGCAAGGAATGTAATAAACTACAAAGTGCCAAATTAAAAAAAAAAAAAAGCCACAGGGAAAAAAAATATTTTTTATAAGAGAACACGGAGTGCTACAGGCTGAAATCTTTCAAAAGCAAATGTACTCCACTAAAAATGTTCAGACATGGGAAAATGAGTAACATGAGGTTTTGATAGTTAAGAGACTGGAGCAAAACATTTTGAAGAGTGTTTGTGGAGTAACTCATTAACTTTCTCTGCCTGTTTTGAAAGGTTATATGGATTGTTGCACTACTGGCCTTTCACATCTGGTGCTTAAGGTTTAGAACTCCCCTGTTCAGCTTTTGTGACTCTAAAATCTTGATTACAGCAGTTATGCTACAATAAAGAGGAGAATAAAAAGTGCCTGCCTCAAAGCAGCCATAGGGCTTTGTAAGCAATAGAGACAGTAACCTAGTGAGATAAGGGGGAAGAAGAGGATTAAAGGGAAGGGGCAGAGATAAGAAATTCTGTCTTTGCATTAGCTTTCACATGTAATATTTAACGGTGTGCAAGGTTCGTTTTCTACTGTTCTCTTTTCTCAGTTTCATTTTGTTCTACCATGCATGAACAAGAATTGAAAATATTAAATGACTACTGGCAGGACCAAAAGGCTTCTGCATCACTATTGTCATTTTTGCTGCTATATATTGACCATAAACCATTGAAAGAAATTTAGGAAGCCTGAGGGGGCACCTTATCTATTGTTTGTAAGCCTGGGGTTTGCAGACATCAGAAAATACCCTGCAAATGAAACAAAAACAAAACAAAACAAAAAAAAAACTAGCTCATCAAATATACTTATAGATTCCTATGCCTAGGAGCAAGTAAACAAAAGCAGGGGTAAATACAGGTGATAAATATGCAGAGTTTAGTTTGCCTTTATTCCTGAGTTAAAGAAAACCTCTGTAGCAATGCTACAGATGACATGCTATTGTGTTTTGTTTTGGTTCCAAAAAGCTGGGAGGCAGGAAAGAGGTGGAGGCTGGGAGGCCTTTTAAAAGTTTGGAAGGCATTGATGTAATACATCAGTCTGAGCTGGTACAAAATGTGTTATTTTTATAGTGCTACATGAAGATATTTGTCCAACCTGTTTTTGAAAACTTGCAAAGTTCATGATTCCACACAGAATCGTACGCTGGTGTCACAGTATCTTACCTAAATCATCTCTGCAACAATAGGGCAATTGCTTCTTGCCACCCCCAGTGAGAATTGAACTGATAGATCTTTACATGTTTTAAACACAACTTTTGTACACTTGTACACGCTTTATCGATACTATGATCATTCTCTCTGCATGGCCACCTGAAGTTCCCTCTCTCTTTTGCCACCTGAAGTTCTTTTTTTCTTTTTTTCTTTTTTTTTTTTTTTAGATTAAATATAAATAAATATATATTTCTGGCTTTCCTTAAAGGAAATAAACCTCTCATCTTAGTCAATATTCTTCTGTAGATTGTCTCTGTCTTGTCGATATCTTTTCTGAGGTGTGGTGTTCAAAACATCCCTTCTGAAACTTCTTAATTTCTGAGAAGGGTGGAATAATTATGTCCTTGTCTGATATAGGAGACTTCTATTAACATATCCCAAATGAAATTTGCACTTTGCAATAACATTACTATATTGATTCATATTGGTTTGAAATGCACTGTACCACTTGCATCCTTTTCTGTAGTGTTGATGCCTCCCTTATCTTCTCCAGTCTCTATTTAAGAAATTGATTTATTTTTAAACATAACGGATTTTAGCTCAGCCATGCAGGTGCTATTCTTAAAGTTCTCAAAATTCTACAGTACTTCTATTGTACCTTTCTAACTTAATCTTAAATCTTTACTTGCAAAATGGATGAAAGATTCAATTACTGTATCAAATGTCTGAATTTGCATCATTTGTTCCAAAAGCATAGCAAATGCTCACAGAGCAATCATGGTGAGCTTTCAGGGGAAAGAAAATCTGCTAATTACAGAATCACAGAATCACAGAATGGCCAAGGTCGGAAAGGACCTCTGAAGATCATCTAGTTCAACCCCCCTGCCAAGCAGGATCACCTAGAACACATTGTGCAGGATGGCATCCAGGTGGGTTTTGAATATCTCCGAAGGCGGAGACTCCACAACCTCTCTGAGCAACCCGTTCCAGTGCTCTGTCACCCCCACAGTAAAGAAGTGCCCCCTCATATTCAGCTGGAACCTCCAGTTTGTGCCCATTGCCTCTCGTCTTGTCACTGGGCACAACTGAGAAGAGACAAGCTCCATCCTCTCGACGCTCTCCCCTCAGATATTTATATACATTGATGAGGTCTCCCCTCAGTCTTCTCTTTTTCAGGCTAAACAGGCCCGGTTCTTTCAGCCTGTCCTCGTACGACAGCTGCTTCAGTCCTCTCATCATCTTTGTAGCCCTCCTCTGGACTTGCTCCAGTAGTTCTATGTCCCTCTTGTACTGGGGAGCCCAGAACTGGACACAGTGCTCCAGGTGAGGCCTGAGCCGGGCAGAGTAGATGGGGAGGATCACCTCTCTTGACCTGCTGGCAACACTCTTCTGAATGCAGCCCAGGATACTGTTGGCCTTCTTGGCCACAAGGGCACATTGCTGCCTCGTGGTCATCCTGCTGCCCACCAGGACTCCCGGGTCCCTCTCTGCAGAGCTGCTCCCCAGCAGATCAGCCCCCAGCCTGTAGTGGTGCTTAGGGTTATTCCTTCCTAGGTGCAGGACCCTGCACTTTCGCTTATTGAACTTCATGAGGTTCCTCTCGGCCCAACCTTCCAGCCTGTCAAGGTCCCTCTGACACATTCTAATATATTCACTGAATTCAAAGTCACGAATAGAAATAACATTTGTTTTTATTTAATTTCCACATTATTATTTTATTTATTTGTTTGTTTGTTTGTTTATTTTCAGATTTTCTGAATTTTGGGAAGTCCTGTGGATTGCTCACAATGACTCAGGATGGAATAAGTCTTCCAGTTTACAAGTGTACTGACTGCTACATCAGAGTCATTATTATACTGAACAGGCTTCTGAACAGATCTCTGTAGAATCTGGCTAGGAGTACTCATCTGGCAGGAAACTCCTGTGGTTTACCAGCTTCTTACACACCCTTCTTATGGTAATATATAGGTCTTATTTTGTTATGTAATCTTCTTACATACACTTATAAATGCAATAGGGCAACACATTCTTTATGGCTATTCCAATAATACAACATCTTATTTCAAAATTTAGGTTCATATGTACTGAAAGGATTAAAGAAACACGGTGCCTGACTCAGTGCATTACAAGTGAAGAAAAAATCACATGTGAAGTCACAGTAGCATTTTACAGAGAAAATTAGTGGAAGTTTCCAGTTATTTGTGAAAAACCTGAATTGTGGTACTACTTGGAGGTGGAACTCAATGAAAAGGTTTACTCATATTGTAATATTGTCTAATCTACTTTCTTCTTATTTCCATAAACTCATTGCCTGGCATGGAAACATTCATTTGCACATGATTGTTCTCACTGCATGCAAAATTTTTTGGCAACAAAATCTATCTCTACAGAAAGATCTCTGTGATCTTTCCAGCACATTTGGAAGCAGCTGACAATGTAGTTTCTATCTATTATATTTAATGTCTATGTTTCCAATCACATTTAATCCATTTTAATAGCACTCTCTGCAACTTCACGACTTTGTACTTTTATTTTGTTAGATGTTATGGGTTAATTGAGTTCATCTAAGCTCAATGTTTTGATTGAAGGTCTCCAAGAAAAGAATCAAATGTTATAGGGAAAACTACTGATGAATCAGTATGATGAATTCTAATACACAGAGAACTACTGCCATTGTTATAGTGAAATGTGCTTTCTTATAAGATGATATAGATCCTGGTCATACTCTACCATTTAATTACAATAGACTTGTGAAAATAATAGTACTGACTCTAGTATTGTTGCTAAATTGTGGTGCTGATAATTGGACTGTGCTAATTTAAATATTTCTTGAATATCCATACAAAAATATTTTAAAATTTTCATTCTGAATGTTATGTCATGCATGTGTATGTTTCTCTTCAGAAAATCCTTAATGTGAATATTCTGTAAGCTGCTAAGTTTCAGTTTTTTTATTCATCCAGAGAGACTGACTCACTCCACATCGCAAACTACCACATTTCACAAGATATCCCTACTACTGGACTCAACATCCTGTATTTGACTAAGTAATTAAGTATTAAATCACATTTAATTTTAATGGCTTAGGCTAAATAGGCATTTCAAGTTGCATATGATAACTGTTTTGTCGTCACCACGTCTGACCTTTATGTGGTAGACATATTTTGTCAATGGTAATTTTATGTTTATTTCCAGTTCATTGATGAAAATATCAAATGCCATATAACACAAGTATTGTGTGTATGCACACTAGGAGCATCCCATTAGATGATTAATCCCCACAGATGACTGATTTTTTCAATGTGTTAGTTATTTTAAAATCTCTTTAATATACACTGTATTAATATTATATGGCAATAATATCTTGACCAGAATGTCAAGAGAGAGAACTATTTTTAGATATGTCTATAGTTTTCATTAGCATTTGAAATATTTCTTCTACAGTTTATGCAACCAAAGGTCACTTGATTTTATATGTTCCATCTTTTGCCAATTACAGTAATGCTTGCAATAGCCAATCAATAGGAAAATTACTATTGACTTGAGCAGCTGTGTTTAAAAAAGGAGAAAAAAGGACAAAAAAAAAAAAGAAAATTTACAATTTTGTCTATAAAAAGAAACTTTACTCAATTTTTTTAACAAAAATATTATGTAAGAAAAGAGAAATATAAAATTCAATGGAGAAAAAATATGTAGCTTTTTGACTCCAACAGTTTCAAATTTTGAAGACAGATTCAGCTTCATTGCTTCTCCTCAGGTAACTCAGAGCCATGTCCCCACATACTAAAATTAACTCCACCACCTCTCTGGGCAGCCTGTTCCAGTGCTCCTTCACCCTCACCGTGAAGAAGTTCTTTTGCATGTTGGTACAGAACTTCCTGTCATCCATTTTTTGACCACTGCCCCTTATCCTGTCCCCACAAACCACTGAAAAGAGGTTGGCCAAATCCCATTGTCTCCCACACTTAAGATATTTGTAAACATTGATAAAATCCCCTCGCATATTAGAATTATCAGAAATTAATAATATATCAGAATTAATCTATGAATAACAGGATCACATCTCAACATGTTAAATAAATAAATAAGTAAATAAGATAAAAATCGTTATAATTTTAATTAAAAAAAAATGTGTCTAAAGAGGTACATAACTATTCCTGGAAACTCTCCAGGATATCCCCTGTGAAGTGGGGGTGGGGAGGGAGAATGTTACTTTTTTTTTAAGGAAAGTGCAGAACTTGGAAATAGCATTAGGCCAGCTTCTGCCATCCCTACACCTGCTGAAAAACAATTTTAAAATAGCTCCTCTGAATTGCAGTAAAAAGCCACTGCTCAAAGGAGATCCCAATGAAGACCTTATAAATTACGGATTATGCAGATACATACTAGGAATGTGTTTCTTGTCATATGCAGGAAGAACATCCCTATCCTCATCTGCAAATATGTAAGTTGAATCCTTTGAATCCTTGACCATTGACTTCCCCCATTTGTTGAAAAACATTTTTTCTGCAGTAGTTTAGAAAGCTGTGCTTTCAAATAGGTCATCAATGCCCTTAATCTTAATTTAATATGTATCAACAGTCTATCTAGATGGCAGATTTCAAATTGGTGGTTACTCAAGCTTTTCTATTTAAAATACAATGTTATATCTTTAATGAGGAAATCACTGCTGGAACAGCTGCAATATTAATACTATAATTTTAGTTTTCTTACAGATTTTTTCCTTGATCAAGTATCTTCATGTATGTGTATCTCTGAAAACACTTTGAAAACAGTAATAATGGCTACTTTGTGGAAAACGAACATTTATATTCCTTCCTGGATTTGTGCAGAATGATACATATGATACAAATGATACATGATCCCACTCACAGATGTGATTAGTTAACCTCAATTGATGTATTCTGTAATGGTTTCCTTGAAAGTATTGGGATAATAATGAAAACACAAAGCTTTAATAATGAAGCTATAAAGAAACTTCCATTGTAAAGAAACATTGCACTACATTACCTCTCCTTTGGACAGATTGTATCGGATGCCAAGTCATCTACTGTATTGTAAAATATTGTGTTTACCTTCTGGGGAAATATGGAAGATTGCAAATAAAACTTCAATAGTAAAAAAATAAAAATAAAAAAAATCCATGACTCATTTGTAAATCAGAATTCACTAGAACATCCTAAACTCATGTTTGGATGTTTTTTAACTTCTTGTAGGCCATATATTATCTGAGTATTTTCATGTGTATATTTGTAAATATTTTTGATAAATTAGTGGAGTTACAACAATAATAAAAGCGGTCTGTTGTATATGAATAAGGTACTAATAAGTATTTAGGATACTATTGATTTACACATGATGTGTGCTTTCGTGAGCTGCTTTTAATCCAAAGTGCTTAACAAGTCCTTCCTCTGTTTCACAATCCACAGATCTGAAAGGAATCAAACTAAAAACAAGTGTGACGTTGCACTACCAGAAAAACTTCTCAAAATAAGGAACTGCCTTTTATGGCATCTCTAGTGCATAAATCACTGTGTTCAGTGATCAATAGCATGAAGCTGCAGAAGGATTTTGATATTCAAGATTCAATTTTACATTTATTTACATGGGCCTCCTTTTCAGAGTGCAAAAACTCTTCAGTGCGTATTGAAGATTCAGAAGAAGAAACTCTAGTCTCTGTAGGTGGGAACTGAGAAAGTATGTTGTATATAAATTTGACACAGGTTTGAGTCTACTAAATCACCTCAACATTTGCAAAAACACTCAAAAATGGGGAATAAAGCCACTCAGAAAGGGCTATTGAGGTGAAATTCAGGCTTAGATCGATACAGACACAGGAACAAATTTCCATTTGATAAATTAGAATTTTTGGGTATCTCAGCTGTCCTGTGAGAACTGCTTGTCTCTCATCTTCTTCTAGCAAACCAAAAGGTAGACTTACAATACACCTATACTCAGATGCATCTGAGGAATTTGGGTTATCCCTAAATTACGCTGAATCAATACTGTTCAAATTTCAGATTTACATGTCAAGTGCTTGAACACTTCTGCAGATCAAGGTTTAAATGACTAACATATTCATATTTACATACATGTTTATATGTGTGTACATGTGGTGGGTGGGGTGGGGGTGTAGGTGCATGTGTATATGTGTCCTCATACTTAGATGAACTGATAGTTTAGTAGCAGAGTTTGGAATTGAATAGAGAGATGCAAGATCATAGAATAGAATCATAGAATGGCTTGGGTTGGAAGGGACCTTAAAGACCATCCAGTTCCAACCCCCCTGCCATGGGCAGGGATGCTACCCACTAGATCAGGTTGTCCAGGGCCTCGTCCAGCCAGGTCTTGAACACCTCCAGGGATAGGGCATCCACAGTCCCCAGATCTGGTGAATTAATCTGAGTTTTCCACTAATTAAAGTGTGTGGCTTCTGAAATATTGTTGGTGGAACAGAATGATTTGACCTAAAAAGCCTTTTGAAAATATACCTAGTCATAAGATTTGGAGGTAGGGAAAATACAGAAAACCTATATGGCAAGGAGGGGAACAACATCTCCAGGGGTAAAGACAGGAGACAAAATATGCAACATATTTATTGCATTATCAATGGACTACTTAGTTTCTCTACTATCTAAATGATATTGATGGAGGTATTTGCAACCTCAGTATTGCAAATATTTATTACTAGTCTAGTCTGCTCTGTCAGGCATTGAATAACATTCCCATTCCCATTTTCAAGAACTATGTCTAATCTTTGTTTACACTAATGCCTCCTTTGTTGACTTTTAACAATTATGTGCCACTGACAATTGTTTATTGTTGTTTAATTAGGAGGTGGATTATTCCCATGTTTTAATGATCACTGTTCAACAACTTGACAGAAATGTTATTCCCAAAACAACCAAGCACAAATTGGCTTTGATTTATTTTACTTAATCTTGTTATGATTGTATTATAAGCTCTCCAAATTATATTTTTTTATTAATTACAGTATCTCACAGTTTCAGCTCAGTAATTTGTACCAAAGAAAACAAATATAAACTGTCCATACTGCTGAATTCTGTATCTTAAAAATAAAATAAAATAAAATAAAATAAAATAAAATAAAATAAAATAAAATAAAATAAAATAAAATTAAATTAAATTAAATTAAATTAAATTAAATTAAATTAATAAAATACATAAAAATGTTAGGTAGTAAACAAATATGTGCAATAAACTGATCAGCATTGACTCCAGAGCTGATTTCTGGTTTGCTAATATGAAGTATCCTTTTACTTTATATTCTTAATGATACAGGTAGGCTAAGTGTTAGAAAATAGGGCCATCATTTATTAGGTTCTCAGTATTAGATGTAAAATTTGAAACAAGAAATTATTGATAATAGACATTATAAATGCTTACTGTTATATGGAGAAGGGCATGACATATACTTTCATTAGCCAATGCTAGCATTTATATTTTCTCATGAAATATTGATGATCACTAAAATAATAATGAGAAAATACTGTACAAGCTAAAATTTGCATGAGATAGAGCAGCACACATTTTCACATGCAATATTTCACATAACAACTGAAAAAAATTAGGCACATTAAAATAAATACTGTGTCTAGGCCAGGTGCTAATTGGACATATGTAAATTGGCTATCTCCTGTGCTTTTCTGAAAATACATGTTTTTAATATAATGTTTTTCTGGAAATTATTTTATTGTCATATTCATCCTTTAAGCTGCAAATCTAATCAACACAAAAAAATGTTAAAGACAAAATTGAAAGAAACAGTAAAATCTAGAGTTAAGAAAAGACACAACTGAAATGTGCAGTTTATAAATATTTTAAAAATTTAAGTCAAATTCACGTTTTGTTCTGGTTTTCAATTCATACCTGGGGCTGGGGCGGGGGGGGGGGGGGGGGGGGGAAGGGGGGTTATTCTGTAAATGTTACATTTAAGAAGTTCTGACTGAAGTTGTGTTCATGGAGTCTGAAAGGAACCTGACTTTTACCTAGATGAACAGATTTATCTAGCATCTCTCCTAAGTTTTTGAAGTCCATTACTGTAAAACAGTCTTATTGCATAGATTATTCAATGCCTAGAGACACCACAGGTGACAAAATTTATCTCATTGCTGGCCCTGTTTTAAGTATCAGGCTGTGAAGCTCCCAAGAATCTGATGCCCCTCTGGCTGGGGTGAGCTAGCCAACAACTGAACAGCGTTATGCCAGAACCCTGCCTATATTTTGTTAAAAGATTTTTTTTAAACCAGCATATTTTTATGAAGTGTTTTGCTTTGTTGACTCAGCCATTTCTGACAGAATGATGCTGAAATGCAAAATTTACAGCCCAATCTATTTATTACCACTTGCTTCTATCTAAAGCATTTGAGGAATCTGCTTCACTCCTCTGTGGTGTTTCCAGAGGTCATGCAAGACAGCTTCTTTCACTCTTAACATTTTCATAGAGTTGAATAAAGTAGTTGCAGGAAAGAAACTCAATTTCTAAGTATTTAAAAAAGCTTTTAGTGATGTTTGTATAGGGGAAGGATGACACTAATCAATAATAATTTGAAAAAAACAATGCAGTGTGCATCATTTAAGGATAAATGAATGAGACACATGAAAGTTTCAGCCTTCATTTTGAAAATCTTGTCCCTTTCTAGTAGTAAACATTTTATATTATAGTCACTCTAAAATATCTTCAGACTCTTTAATATCCAAAGATAATATTTTCAAAAGCATTTCTTCAGCACTATGAGGACTTTCTCTAGGGTTTGAGATCCTAATTTAGTTAGGCCATCTGGAAATTCCTGCTCAGGAGATCAAAACTAAAAACGACACTCTTAAGTTTTTCTTTACTGGTTCTCCATCCACCCCCAAAGCTGTATCCAGATGCCAGTTATGCTTGCACAATTTTATTATAATTTCTGTAGACATGCTATTAACCCTTTCTCTCTCTTTTTTTCTTTTTTTTCTTTCCACATTTCTGGCCAAAGAGTTAAACATTCTCTCTAAACCTAACCTTAAAGATCTTCTACATATTTTCTACTTCTTCTTTCATTTGCAAAAATGATATAGTTCTCTGTATGAATAATGGCCATGAGGTATTAAGAAGGTAAGCTTCAATATGGACCAGACAGAACATAATTTTTCTATTGTCCGCAAACATATTGCTTTAGTTTTTGATGACTATTAACATATTTTAGTACATCATTTTACTTCTCAGATCCACACTGCTTAGGGCTGATGAACAGTAGGCATTTATAAGTAACATTAATTAAAAAAAAAAAAAGTCTGGGTTATTTGTTTAAAAGGGTAGTTCATGGTGGGGACAAAAAATAGTATCCATGCAATAGATCCATGTGTAGCACTGTCAGTTTATGAGGACATGAATACTGCAGTTTCTACTTCATAACACATCTTCAGATGTTTCTCAGGAAAAGGAAAGTGCATTTGATCATAATAGTTACTGAGATATTCGGTGTTTATTTAAAGGGTTCCTGAGGTAGTTGTGTAATAAAAATAAGGCATTTGAATTGCTGCAAAAACATAATAAAAGCTAGCAGTGTATTAATTCTTAAGAAAGTGCTGTACTTGGATAACAGATTCTACTGCCCTTGAGTTCAACTTCAAAATTCACATTCACTTTGGTGGTAACTGGACCAGACTGTTTTTTAACATGGAAATATAGATGAAAAGTAACAAGGCTTCCTAGGATCTCTTTCTTCCAAGAAAATGAAGTCAGCACAGCAAGATTTAGTCCTACATATGCTAGAAACTGTTCTATTAATTTTTTTCTGAGAACACTGATAAAATTTTGAGCCAATTTCTTTTCAGTAAAATAACAAGGAAAAGTCAGAAAAATGAATCCCTTTTCTATTTACTCATACAAAAACTGAAGCAGAAATGTATTGTGTATAAGATTATTTAAATATGTGACTACATTATGTAACAGGAACTTGAAAATGGAAGATAAAACGTAAAAGACACTATTTAACTTTTGAAGGATATTTCTAAGTTCCTTAATCTTCTCTCTTAAGTCTTCCAAAACACTTATTAAAATGTGCCTGAATTATATATAATTAAAAAAAGTTCTTTTTCATAATGACCAGTTTTGCCATTACGGTATCTTACTTTTTCCACTTAAAAAAGAAAGAAAGAAAAAAAAAAGTTACATATTTTCCTATCACCTTCTAATCATACATAAACAGTTTTAGATCATTGAGTTTATTGAAATACTACCTGACAATATTATGCACATTCCATACGTGTATGTGTTATGTATGTCTATGTGATATATATATATATATATATGAATCTAACTACATATGATATCAATGATAAATGGAAGTGGCTTATTAATCATATCACTTGCCTTGTAACATTAGTCCATACTCCAGTTTGTTATATTGAATCTATCTACACAACAGCTTTACAGTCACCATGAACATTAAAAAAATAAAAAAAAGAATCCATAAATAAAAAGAAATAGGATTAAAAGAGATGGGGAAAAAAACATTAGTATTATCAGGTCAAAATCCAGATATTGGTGTGTCATAGATTCCACTTGCAGAATTGTGTCATAGATTCTACTTCCCAAGATGTTGCAGCCTGTTGGGTTTCTTGCTATAGGGTTTCTAAGACAGGCTTCATGCTTCTAATAATTAGTAACCTTTTGTTTCTACATCAGGACTAGATTAAGCTCATTTATTTTTGTCCCAGCACTTACTTTAAATTTGCCTTCTTTCAACATGATGTTTGTAAACTCAGGGTATTTATGAAATACGTTTTAACTCTTATTTTCCTTAAGGTAAAAACCATCACTATGAGCAACAATAACAATAACAAAGAACAAACAAATCCTCTTTTAATTTCCCTTTGTAAAACAGGTCTTTCACTTTGTTCATTCTGGTAGCCCCCTTATGTACATTTTCCAGTGTGAATGCTGTTCTTCTGAACAAAGTAAACTAGAACTGTTCATGGCACTGTACCACTGGCTTTTTAGTACTTATCTCTATTTATTTGACAGCCCCTTACCGAATACTTTCTGGGGATACAATTTTCTGTGCGTGTTCACATGTCATTAATGGTTTACTGATGCTTCTGGTTCATATACCATCCCCAGTGGATAAGTGGATAAGCTGACAATTTCTAACAACACTTTTTGCTATTTATTATTACATGCAAGAGCTTTCATTTTTGTGCTTTTTTTTTTTTTTTTCCCCCCCTGCTTAAACGTGGATCTAATAACTGTTGTTCTGAAGGGATATGGTGTCATTCCAAAAATTTAATAGAATCATTAAGAATATTTTCTACCAGACTTGCAATAACTTATAGTAATTCTTCTTGCATTCAGAAATGGACATTACCATTTACTTCTTAATCAGCATGCATGTAACCATCTGAATATCATCATAATGCCAGTTAATTAGACTCTCTGATTATTCACATATGTATGTTATCTCCCCTCTTTTAGTTTAAAACCATTCCCCCTTGCCCTGTCATTATCTGACTAAGCAAAAAGATGCTCTTTGTATTTTTTATAAGTTCCCTTTAAGTATTGAAAGGCTGCAATAAGGTCACCCTGGAGCCTTCTCTTCTTCAGGCTTAACAGCCCCAGCTCTCTCAGCCTTTCTTCACAGGAGAGGTGCTCCAGCCCTCTGAACAACTTGTGACCCATCTAACAGACCCACATCCTTCTTGTGCTCTGGGCCTCAGGCCTGGATGCAGTACTCCAAGTGGGATCTCACAAGGGCAAAGCAGAGGGACACAATCACCTCCCTCCCCTGCTGGCCACTCCTCTGTTGATGCAGCCCAGGATGCAGTTGGCCTTCCTGGCTGCAAGCACACACTGGTGGCTTATGTCAAGCTTTTTGACCACGAGAACCGCCAAGTCCTTCTCTGCACAGCTTCTCTCAATGAGTTTTTCTCCCAGTCTGTCCTCATACCTGGGTTTGCCCCAACCCACGTACAGCACCCTGCACTTAGTCTTGCTGAACCTCATTAAGTTCATGTGGGCCCACTTCTCAAGCTTGTCCAGGTCCCTTTGGATGGCATCCCTTCCTTCTGTAAAAAGGATCTGCATCCTTGTCTAACTTGAAAATTGCGCACATGATTCTATCTCCTTTCAAAGTTAACATTAGCCTTCTTATTTCATTGCAAATTCCACTTTGGCTTTCTTGTAAATTTCTGTGGTCAAAGATCACTTTATCCTTTATCTTCATTTCTGTGCAATATCTAACACAAGTTTTAGCTATTTTTACTTTATCCTAATGTTTTCTGACCTCTAATGACTACCTTTTCTAATTTCCCATTAAATTTTCAAGCAGCCTTTTAAATGTCTCTCTTTTTTTTTTTTTATCAGTCAGTTTTCTTTATTTTTCCGTCTCTTTTCTTCATATTGGAAATCTGCTTTACAGATTTATTTTGTGCTTAGTATTTCACACATTTAAGCACAGACAACTCATGTTATTTCAGCAATTTCAGCACAAAAGTCTCCTTTCTCTAAGTGTCTCTCTTCTCTATGACCCTGCTGCTTACTAGAATTATACATAATGCACTAAAACTCGCATTTTCTCAGTGACTAATTGGAGGAGAAATTTGTCATGTCAAGAAATACGCTGGATATTTCAGCATAATTTGTTCAGTGTAATTTCTGCTCTAGTCTATTTTGTGAAGTCAATCCTGTCAATAGGTAATTACTTCAAGTAATTAAAGTTGCTTGTAGTAGAGTCATCTCACTATAGATATCTTTTTTATAGATACAAGAGTAACAGGGCAGGTTAAGGAAGCTAGAGCAGAATTACAACCTCTTTCATTCCTTCTTGAATGAATATTGACCTAACCTGGTTTATTTCATCAGTCATCATTTACTTGTTTGCACTTAGTTGCATAATTAGTGTCATTCAATCTCCTCTCTTCTCCACTGTGTCTTTTTAAGTTTCTTCCTCGTTTCCACATCTACTCTTCCAGTCTTCCTATTGTATCACATTCATATGTATTAGCAATTACGCAGGATCCTCAGTTTGGTTCATCAGTTTGTATATGTGGTGGTTTTACTCAAGTGGGCAGCTGAGCTCCATCACAACTGATCTCTCACTACCCATCCTTAAAGGGAGAGGGGAGAAAATAAAATAAAAAGGGCTCAATGGTTGAGATGAGGACAGGGAGATCACTTAACAATTATCAACATGGGTAAAACAGACTCAGCATAGGGAGATTAGAGAAATTTATTGCCTATTACTAACAAGTTAGATAAATGAGAATCAATAGAAAGAAACACCTTTCTGCCACCTACCCTCTTCCACATCCTCCCCCCGAGCAGTGCAGGGGAATGGAGAATGGGAGCTGCAGTCAGTGCCTAACGTTTCACCTCCACCACTCGCTCCCCCACAGTCATTCTCTGCCCCTGCCCCAACATGGGGTCCCTCCCACGGGATGCCGTCCTTCCCGAACTGAGTCTGGGGGGCTGCCCACAGGCAGCAGCTCTTCAAGAACTGCTCCAAATATGGGTCTGTACCATGGGGTCCATCCATCAGGAACAAACTGCTCCAACATGGGTTTCACATGGGCAGCAGCTCCTGCCAGCTCACCTGCTCCTGCATGGTTCCTGCTCCACGGGCTGCAGCTCCGGCCCAGGGCCTGCTCCTGCGGGGGCTCTCCATGGGCCGCAGCCTCCTCCAGGCCACATCCACCTGCTCCACCGGGGGCTCCTCCACGGGCTGCAGCGTGGAGATCTGCTCCGTGTGGGACCCATGGGCTGCAGGGGGACAGCCTGCTCCACCAGGGGCCTCTCCACAGGCCGCAGGGGAACTTGTGCTGCGTGCCTGGAGCACCTCCTGCCCTCCTGCTGCACTGACCTCGGGGCCTGCAGGGCTGGCTCTCACTCCTCACTCTTCCAGCTGCTGTTGCCCAGAAGTTTTTTGTTTGTTTGTTTGTTTGTTTGTTTTCCCTTCTTAAATATGCTCTCACAGAGGTGCAAAAAACTTCGCTTATTGGCTCAGACTCTGCAGGTCCCTTTGGAGCCGGCTGAAACAGCCCCTTACTTTACATGGGGCAGCTTCTGGATTCTTCTCATAGAAGCCACCCCTGCAACCCCCCACTACCGAAACCTTGCCACATAAACCCACTACACTATAACATAACAAACAGTATCGTGCATCTAACATAACTCCAATTTGTCAAAAATATATGACTTACGAAGAAATTGGGTATCATGAGAGGAGGAAAAAGAGACATCAAGATCATTTTGAACTTTATAAACCTTTCAATTTCAGGTGTTCGATTAAAATGTATATTCTAGTCACTTCATATTTCTTCAGTCTTATAATTCATATATATACTTATATACTTATATACATATATATACTGCATTATAATGAAGTAAATTAGTCAAATTTTATGTTTTTCCAAACCATCATCTGCAATTATTTGTGTACCCATCTAACTGATCTACATTGACCCCTGACTGTAGGTTTTCAGAATCTCTTGGCAAGTTACACAGTAAGATAATTAGATGTTGAAAAGAAGGGTAAATATCAAAAACTACTGCCACCTGTCCTCTTTGTCTCCTCCACTCTTATTTTCTTCATCCACATATTTGCATGTGTGAGGATTTCAACATATTTTGAAATCCCTTCCCTTCCCTTCCCTTCCCTTCCCCTCCTTTCCCTATGTACGTAAAGAGAGAAAAATAATTTAAAAATAGATAAAGTTATGCCTTATTTGTTTATCTGGGATATTAGTTATGAGCAGCTATTTAATCAATACATTCACTTAGCTTGGAATGAAATGTATGGCTTGTACTAACCAAGAGAAGCACCAAATAGAAGTAAATATAAAAGTATATATGAAAAACAAGATTTCTGATATTTAGATTCAGTTGTCTTTGCAATTCATTAGAGTCTGAAAGTGTCTCACAAGAGGACAGATTCTGATGGGAAGAAGAGAGGGCATAGGTCACTGCTTCTTGTCCTGCAGTTGTGCAGTTCATTGGTACTGCTCAGAGCCTTTAAGCCTGCTTGCATGTTTAGCCTACACACCACAACTTAGTTCCAACTGAGGCACTCTGAGGCTACTCCAGTTCATCCCAAATATTCCAAACATTCACTCAAGGATTGTCTACCTCTTACCCCATTTCAGGGAGAAGAGTTTTTCCAATGCACAGGCTGTCCCTGTCTTCTCTGTATACTTCAAAGTGACATGAGTAGCAATCTTTGTCATTGAACCCAAAAATAAGAAAGATAGGGAGAGGGAGAAAGAGTGAAGATAATCCATTTCTTCCATCAACATCGTAGTCATCAAAGATAGACATCAAAATATACGTATTCAAGATCCTAGCCTTGAATACCCAAAGAAAAGCAGCAAAGAAACTCTAGTGGGAGTCCTTGAGAGGGCCTGCTTGACTATGAGCTTCAAAAGCCAAATGGAAGAACTGATGAAGTCAGAGAGCACCTGTTGAGAAAGACCTCCTAAGCACATAGTAGACTACATAGGCATGACTCAAAGAGCAGTCACTCACTGGATTCAGAGTATGACTAACTGTTAATGCAAGCTTTTCAACACAAAGTATGAGTCATCTGCCCAGACTTGGACATCCAAAACTTAAACATTTGAATCTGAGGAAATTACTCAAGATAGCATTCAGAGGATAAAACGGATGTTTCCATAGCACAATCCATTTTAAGATAGGCATCTTACTGGGGCAGACAACACACATACTTTTTTTTTTTTTTTTTTTTTTTAAGTGAGCGTACAGTGACCCAATTAGACTAAGCCAAAGTGTCTTAACCTAGGTGAGATAAATCCCACTGATAATACTTAACATGTGAAACTGAGACAGCTGTGGTAGGTCCTCTGTCACCACTGTGTGGCAAGGTGCTTGTTTCTCAGCACTAGTAAGGGATTATTCCTTGCTATTCCTTATAGAAGGTAACTCTGCTCCTAGATCATGAATCTGATTTAACCACTTAAAACTAAGACCAATAACTGTACCTTGAGCATTAACTTTTTGTAATCCATAAACAAACATAGAGAAAAGACTCCAGTAGCAGAACTGAGAAGTCTGAACTGGAAACTTCAGTTCCATATACAGTGAATGGAAAGGTGTTTGTGCCTTAGAGAGAACTTCAAAATACCTAGAAATAAATGAATGGAATACTTCATATACAGTTTATGTAGTTTGTTCTTAATGCAAATGTATAACTTTCCAGAGGAGATAAACTCTAAGATCACTCCCATTCCCACAAGAGTGTCTTATCCTGTTCTACAGAACAATGCAACAACTTCCTTTCTGGCTTCATGAATTTGCCTTCCTTAATCCTTACTCTAGTCTTACTTGTATGTTAACTTTGAGGATACTTGCATGGGTTGTGTATTTGGACTTGACTAGGTTAACAAGAAGACTGCTTTTCCCTTTTCAAATGAATGGAAAATTGTTCCAGACCCCTTTTTTTTTTTTTTTTTTTGTAAAAAGTGAGCTCTAGTCTTGGAATTAGTATGGCCAGGTGTTTTCCACTAAGTTAGTCTTAAGAGTAATCTGAAGGGCTAGTTGTGAAAATGGAGCAAGAATGAATGTTTCTATCTGCTGTTCGGAGCAGTTAAAACATACAGGTGAAAAAGTTTTGAATATTTTTCCAAAGTATCCAACTCCTAATGTTAAGATAATTAGTTTCAGTGAGATGTGAGTTGGCTTAGTTCTCAGAATGTGGGTTGCCTCTTCCCGTACTGCCTCCAGAGGAATGTGTGTTGGAGTAGGCAGATAATAAAATGCTGCAGATGGGAAAGCCTTGAATAAAGCAGTTATCGTGTGCTAGGCAAGCATTCGTAAAGAGTGCAACTCTTTCAAAATAGGGTTCAGTGTTTCAGGTTTTTCCAGTTTCACATTGTTTTATGTGACATAATGTCTTTAATTAGGTTAGCAAAGGCTGAGATAATGTCTGTGTTTGGCAAATGTGCTGTACAATGCCCTAAGGGCTTCTCTGTGGTGCTGAGCAGCTTCAGTTCCTGTGAATGCTCAAGACTGCAGACTGAAACCTCTATTCTAGGCAAATGATCATTGCATCATTAGTAAGCAGTTAATTACTTTCTCTTTTATCTTAACTGGATCATGGCTTTTTTGAAGGTTTTATACTCTGTTTTCTCCCACTTGTCTGTTTAAATCTTGAATGAGAATCTCCACTGTGTATTTACAGGCTATTGAGCAACTTGTCCCAGGAAAGCAAAGACAGACATTGTAGTATATGTGTTCTCCTTGGACTAATGATAAATAAAATATTCAGGTGGGTTGCTGATGAGGATAATACACAAAGAATTTCCAGGTATTTACTTGCACTTCCTCGTATGGATACTGCAACATTTTCAGGAAGCGTATAACAGCAAAAGTAGAAAATGAAGCAAGACTGACAAAACTCAAATAACATTTTTCATTTCTATTTTGACCTAGAAGATATCCCTCTCCTCCACCTTATTTTCATTTTGCCTGCTTAGCAAAATATTTATAGCTTATGCAGTCTTGAAGGCTAACTTCCATTCCACATGCTATATCATATAAACATCAAATTTACCTTTTAAGGTACGTGAACTCATTTTGACTTAGAATGACAGTGTTCAACCATCTGAAGTTAAGCACCTGCCAAAATGTTTTGCTGGATCAGGTTAAGTAAGAAGAAACATAAGCTTTACATATGGCTTTCAATTTAACATAAAGAGCATTAAAAAGAATATATGTGCATATAGGAATCACACTCATGCACTCATCATTATATGATGGATTTCTTTTTCGTTAAGAGAAGCAGAAGAAACAAACTTTTACAGCAATACTCCATACTGTCCACCATGATAAAATGGTAGGTTAAATTCTGGGTATGTTGCTATGATTGCTAAATTGATTGGACATTTTGCCATTTACCATAATGAGAATAGGAACTACTTTTGTTTTAGAGAATGATAAGATCCTTCACCTGTAAGTGTGCTCATCAAACTGAATGCATGACAAGGAAAATACCTAAAACCTTTGAATCCAATATGAAAGAATGAATTATTAGCCATGCTGTTAAAGGATGCTTCTATTCTGCTAACAAAAGGCCTTACTCAGAGAACTTGTTCCAGCTGTTTGTTTTTAACCAGCCTTCTGTAAATCTAGTTCTATTAGGTGACATGAAAAACTAACGGATTGATCGAAAATGTCAGTCTCTAGTTTTAATTTTCATTTATGCTATTTTAATATGCCACTTTAATATTTTATACTATTTTATTGTTATTTATTATTTTATTAGTATGTTTATATTAATTATGCAGTTTCAGTTATGCTATTTTATATGTTAATATGCTATTATTCAATTTTCAAGTATGCTATAAAACTAAAGGCTAATCTCTTGATTTTATGTAGGGTTAGAAAAATCTCCCTCTGGGGAGATAGTGAATATTAAGAAATACAAGGTTCCCATTCCAAAAATCAAGGAGCTATAGAAAACAATTATTTTAACTAATATGAACTGCTTTCAATGGACCAAGAGTATTACAACAGTAGAAGAAACTTTTCATATTTAGGGGAAAAAAATAAAAATAAAAAAATAAAAAGAATGTCAGGAAGGTGTTTTTTATTATTATTATTATTTATTTTTTATTAAATGGTTCTGCTATTTAAGATTTGGATGCCACCTTACCCTCTGCAACATCATCCTATACTTAGGTCCTATAATAACGTTTGGGATTATGACTGAATATAGTCAAGTTCCATCAGGTGATTAGGAGCGTAGGCCCTAAATCGTCCAAAACCTTCACTTTCCCTAGTTCTCTCACTCCCCGTGATCCATTTCACATCACTCATCTGTGATCCCTTGTCCTTCATGTCTTACTTTTCCTGATATGGTACGGTACGTTCCCTTTACTTTCCATTCCCATATACTTACAAATCCTTTGGCTGGGTGCTCAACCAAAAAGTGCAAACTGAAAAACAAAGTGCTAAAGATCAAACAGGCAGTTGTGGAAGTTGCTACATTTTACAGAATCATACTACCAAAGACACATAAAGACACATAAATACATCATGCCTGAAAAAAAATAAAAATCTTTTAAGACTGTAATGGAAAGAGCAGGCTACTTTTTGTGAGGCATAGAAACAGTCTGCACATGGGCAATTGTCATGATGCAGTCAGAAGAAGGTGAGAGAGGGATTTGGAAACACCACGTTTGAAGGTTTAGACCTAGGACTGCCCTTGCTCACGGCAGCTAGATTATTAATCAGTTATGCTAATTGTTTCTAAACAAAGGTAGTGTATGCTTTTCCTGTGCCACAAAATCAGTATCCTCTAAAATCTTTTCTTTCTTTAATTGAACAGTCATTTTTATAAATTTTAAACAAATAAACAGGTTGGAAGTGCCCTCTGGAGATACGGAAGAGCAAGCAGAGCATAGGTGAGATCAAAATAATTGTCTACAAAGATCTGAATAAGATTTAATTTCATATATTTTAAATGGATTCTTGAGTTTGCAATGAAGATAAATGGGAGTTCATGTACATGAAAATCCCTTAAAATAAGTCCATATTACATTAAGATCCAGATGATGCATATAGTTTAAGTACACTGTGAAAAACATTTAACGCTGTTATCTCTATTACTACAATACAGCATGGCTGTTTAACCTTCAAAGAGTAATTTAGAAATAAATTGTTCTTTCTTTTTTTAACTTTTTTTTTTTTTTTTCGCCTTGCAGGAGACCAAAAGGATCATAGCATCTTCTCTATAGGATGGATTACAGTAGTCCTTAATTTCAGTTTATTTTTTCCCTCATATCAGTATTTCAAGAATACATATATTCATACAAAATAAACATTTTGTTTAAATACAGTCAGTGCTGTGCTAAAAATAACAGGAATTTTTATTGTAAAACGAACAGTAGCCATAGAAAAGAATTCTTAGAAATTATTAAGAAAAGACAAAAGTTTTAAGGGCAATTAGAACCTAATTAGAAATAGAGATGCTATCAGTATAATAATAGTTGCCATTTTATTCATGCCAATGCATAATTTCTCTCAGTGATACAATGTGCTTCTGTCCCGAAAGCATGCACTCATAAATTGCTCACAGCAGTTAGTGGTTGAATTAGTACAATAACTGTGTTTTGTTTTCTGTAACTAGTTGTCTTCTAAGTACTGATCTGATCACTTAAATTAATCATTAGGAATATTTATGGAAATTAGCATCAGTTGCCAAAGAATTCATTATGAGAAATAATTTACATTTGAAATAAAATGTTAAGTACGTAAAACCACCTTGATATCAGAATAACGCTGCATGTGATAAAAGAAAATAGGAAAATTCGTAACAGGAAAAATATTTGAAAATACTTTTGAAAATGATAAAAGAGTAATACATTACCCAACATTGAGGTCATGGGCATCGTAACAGTATTTTTTTGTTTGTTTGTTTTTTGCTTTCTTTGTTTGATATAATTTTACCAGGACAATACTCTTTGCAAATAAGATATTTAGAAAGTGATCTCTTGAATGTCAGCATATCATTGCTTAATGCTTTTAATCATCTATTGACTATAGGAGACTGAAACATGGCAGATAAATTCTTGAATGTAGCCAGATTATAATTATTTCCTTCTCTTTACATTCTCATAATATTGTTACAATCCAATATAACCCTGTATCAGCCAAGAACTTTGGCTTTAATGTAATCAGAAAACATGGAGTTAACCTGATTTATTTTTTTTTCCATTTTGATGACAAGCACTAGGTAATCAAAGTTTTAGAACTTTTTAGAAGATGTTCAAATATCACCAAACAACATTCCCAGTAATGCAGTATATATTAAAAGGATTAAATAATTTTTCCTTTTTTATTTAAAACATCAGAGAATCCCCCCAAAGTCATGTTACTTTCAGAAAATATGTGACTTCACAAACACAGCCTTCAGTTCAGTTAATCTGCAAGTGATCATGGTTTCCTTAAAATAAGTATGTTACATTGTTATATAAACCACTGCAATCTAGATCATATACTTCATACAGATTGGAGTTGAAATCTTGTTATAATCACAGTCAAATGATCTTCCCTGAAGGACCTTTGCTTTACTTGAAATGATAGCCATTGATAAATGTATTTATGTCATGGTTGAGAAATAGGAAGAGGGATTACAGTTCAGGATTTTCTGGGGGGGGCAGATTTCACTGCTTTACATCCAGACTCTGCCACTGTTACAGCTGGCTAACACAGTTCAAATTTCTAGACACACCAGGCCATCCTGCTGGCTCAGCCAAAACATAGACAGCTGCATCGTAAACACATAGATGTGAGCCAGACTCCTGAAATCCGTTTATAGTCAATGGAATGAAGTAGGAATTTTTATGATCTATTTAAGGGAAATGTCTACATAAGTCAGTCCTATCTCATTCAAAAGCAGTTTGTTTGTTTGTTTGTTTGATTGTTTGTTTGTTTGTTTTTCCTTTAAGGATGGAGCCCTGAATCTTTAGAAAATTCACTCTTCTACCATTTTCCCTCAGTTTCATCACCTCTTTGCTGACCACAAACTACTGAAGAAATTACACAGTAACACATCAAAACTTTCTGCCATTTGGAAGAAACATCTAGGTGTGTCATTTTTAGTGGTTTTTCTCTTAGTTATTACACCCACTTATTCAAGTTCTTATTCCCTTATTCAAGCACCTCATTATTATGAGATGGGAGATTGCACTGGTAGACCAGACAAGAGGAGCATGATTTCTTGATCCCAAGCTGTAGACTCAGAGGTCTGTAATGAACAGAGTTAGATTTTAAGAGAAAGAGTACGTTGTCCAAGAGAAAAAAGCAAAACAAACAAACAAACAAAAAGAAAAAAAAAAAAAGTAAGTCTGAATAACAAATTGTAAGCTAGAGACTACCTTAACAAATAGAACATGGGTTTCTTCTCATAAAAGTAAGTAGTCCAGTTGCTAAAAGTTGAATGCATTCATTATAGCTCACAATATCTGACCATTATAACTTTAATTTGAACAAACTTGCCGAGGCGACCGGCTCCGGGGCAGACGCGTGCTGCAGCGGAGCGCGGGATCGGGACAGGCAGGGCTATTTTTCGGGCATCGAGCCTACGTGAGGGAGCCGCCAGGCACCGGCAGCCCTCGTGAGGGAGGCTGCCGAGGCGTAGGCGGGGCCAGCAGCGACAGCGTCAGCGACAGCGTCAGCGACAGCGTCAGCGGCGGGCCTTTTAAATCGGGCACCACCGCCTTTTCAGAGCCACTTGCCGAGGCGACCGGCTCCGGGGCAGACGCGTGCTGCAGCGGAGCGCGGGATCGGGACAGGCAGGGCTATTTTTCGGGCATCGAGCCTACGTGAGGGAGCCGCCAGGCACCGGCAGCCCTCGTGAGGGAGGCTGCCGAGGCGTAGGCGGGGCCAGCAGCGACAGCGTCAGCGACAGCGTCAGCGACAGCGTCAGCGGCGGGCCTTTTAAATCGGGCACCACCGCCTTTTCAGAGCCACTTGCCGAGGCGACCGGCTCCGGGGCAGACGCGTGCTGCAGCGGAGCGCGGGATCGGGACAGGCAGGGCTATTTTTCGGGCATCGAGCCTACGTGAGGGAGCCGCCAGGCACCGGCAGCCCTCGTGAGGGAGGCTGCCGAAGCGTAGGCGGGGCCAGCAGCGACAGCGTCAGCTCCTCCCCCCGGCCGTTCAAAGGCAGTCCTTAGGGAGCGCGAGCGACCAGGAGCGCGGCGAACAGGGCCGGCAAACAGGGAGTGACGCGGTGGGAGTGACGCGGCAGTTAGCGAGGCAGTTGGCGCAGGCAGGGCGGAGCGCTCACACCCGCCCTTAGGGACAATTCCTCTAACGGCACTCTCCTGTCAGCTGGGCTACAATGGTCTCCACCAGGCACGGTGCCTTCTCTAGGAAGTCAGTGCACACCCAGACCGACTGCCCGTCCAAACATGCGGCAGTTCAGGTCTCAGGATGCGGGGAGTGCCTGAGCCTTTTGCTGCCATCGGCGGGAGGCAGGGAGACTGCTTGCGTGAGGTGCGAGCAGGTGGACGACCTGGTCCGCATGGTGGCGGAACTCAAGGAAGAGGTGCAGAGACTGAGGGATATCAGGGAGTGCGAGCGGGAGATAGACTGGTGGAGCAACTCCCTGCAGGAGCGGAGGGAGAGGGACCAGGGTGAGACGCCCCAAAGGGGGGTGGACCCCCTGCCCTGTTGCCATCGGGCAGAGGGAGGGGACCTGCGAGTTGAGGAGGAATGGAGACAGGTCCCTGCTCGACCTCGCAGGAGATGCCCTCCCCTGCCGGCACCGCCTTCCCAGGTGCCCTTGAACAATAGGTTTGAGGCCCTGGGGCTCGAGAGACCCGTGGGTGAGGATGAGGTAGGAAGCCTACCCGGGAGGATGCCTGAGGTGAGGAAGTTGACTCCACGCCTCAGGACTGCCTCCACCAAGAAAGAAAGAAGGGTGATTGTTGTGGGCGGCTCCCTCCTCAGGGGAACGGAGGGCCCTATTTGTCGGCCTGACCCCACACATAGGGAAGTCTGCTGCCTCCCTGGGGCCAGGGTCAGAGACGTTACCAGGAAGCTTCCAAACCTGGTTCGCCCCTCTGACTATTACCCGCTTTTGATAGTCCAGGCTGGCAGCGATGATGTTGAAAAGAGAAGCCTCAGGGCCATCAAACAGGACTATAGGGGGCTGGGACGATTGGTGGAGGGAGCGGGAGTGCAGGTGGTGTTTTCGTCTATCCCTACGGGGGAAGGGAGAGGCACGGAGAGGACGCGGAAAGCTCATGTGGTTAATAGGTGGCTCAGAGGCTGGTGCCAGCATAGAAATTTTGGGTTTTTTCACCATGGGGAGCTTTACTCGGCACCCGGCCTGATGGCCCCAGACGGGTCTCTATCTCCAAGGGGAAAACGGATCCTAGGCCAGGAGCTGGCGGGGCTCATAGAGAGAGCTTTAAACTAGGTAAGAAGGGGGACGGGGCTCAAACAAGGCCTGTTGGAGCTGTGCCGGGGGAAACAATGGCTAGGCCGGGGAAGAAGGCGATGGCCCAGCTGAAGTGCATCTACACTAATGCACGCAGCATGGGTAACAAACAGGAGGAGCTGGAAGCCATCGTGCAGCAGGCAGGCTACGACTTGGTTGCCATCACGGAGACGTGGTGGGACCGCTCCCACGACTGGAGTGCTGCAATGCCTGGCTATCGGCTCTTCAGGAGGGACAGGCAGCACAAAAGAGGTGGTGGCGTGGCTCTCTACATTAGAGAATCTTTTGATGTTGTGGAACTCCAGGCTGGGAATGATAAGGTTGAATCCCTGTGGGTTAGGATCCGTGGGAAGGCCGGCAAGGCTAGCATCCTGGTGGGGGTCTGCTATAGACCGCCGAACCAGGATGCGGAGACGGATGAGGAGTTTTATAGGCAACTGACAGAAGTTGCAAAATCGTCGGCGCTTGTCCTCGTGGGGGACTTCAACTTCCCGGACATATCCTGGAAACACAACACGGCACAGAGAAAGCAGTCTAGGAGGTTTCTGGAGAGCGTGGGAGATAGCTTCCTGACGCAGCTGGTCAGTGAACCTACCAGGGGTGGTGCCCCGCTAGACCTTCTCTTCACAAACAGAGAAGGACTGGTGGGAGATGTGGTGGTCGGAAGCTGTCTGGGGCAGAGTGACCACGAAATGGTAGAGTTCTCTATTCTTGGCGAGGCCAGGAAGGGGACCAGTAAAACTGCTGTCTTGGACTTCCGGAGGGCTGACTTTGAGCTGCTCAGGACGCTGGTTGGCCGAGTCCCTTGGGAGGCGGTTCTGAAGGGCAGAGGAGTCCAGGAAGGCTGGGCGCTCCTCAAGAAGGAAATCGTGATGGCACAGGAGCGGTCCGTCCCCACGTGCCCAAAGATGAGCCGGCGTGGAAGAAGACCGGCCTGGCTCAACAGAGAGTTGCGGCTGGAGCTTAGCAGAAAAAAGAGGGTTTATAATCTTTGGAAAAAAGGGCGGGCCACTGAGGAGGACTACAAGGATGTAGCGAGGCTGTGCAGGGAGAAAATTAGAAAGGCCAAAGCTCATCTGGAGCTCAATCTGGCTACTGCCGTTAAAGACAACAAAAAATCCTTTTACAAATACATCAACGCGAAACGGAGGACTAGGGAGAATCTCCATCCTTTACTGGATGCGAGGGGAAACCTAGTTACTAAGGATGAGGAAAAGGCTGAGGTGCTTAATGCCGCCTTTGCCTCAGTCTTTAGCGGCAATACCGGTTGTTCTCCGGACACCCAGTGCCCTGAGCTGGTGGAAGGGGATGGGGAGCAGGATGTGGCCTTCGCTATCCATGAGGAAATGGTTGGCGACCTGCTACGGAGCTTGGATGTGCGCAAGTCGATGGGGCCTGATGGGATCCACCCGAGGGTACTGCGAGAACTGGCGGAGGAGCTGGCCGAGCCGCTTTCCATCATTTATCGGCAGTCCTGGCTATCGGGGGAGGTCCCGGTTGACTGGCGGCTAGCCAATGTGACGCCCATCTATAAGAAGGGCCGGAGGGCAGACCCGGGGAACTATAGGCCTGTCAGTTTGACCTCAGTGCCGGGGAAGCTCATGGAGCAGATTATCTTGAGGGTCATCACGCGGCACTTGCAGGGCAAGCAGGCGATCAGGCCCAGTCAGCATGGGTTTATGAAAGGCAGGTCCTGCTTGACGAACCTGATCTCCTTCTATGACCAAGTGACGCGCTTGGTGGATGAGGGAAAGGCTGTGGACGTGGTCTACCTTGACCTCAGTAAGGCTTTTGACACCGTTCCCCACAACATTCTCCTCAAGAAACTGGCTGCTCGTGGCTTGGACTGGCGTACGCTTCGCTGGGTTAGAAACTGGCTGGATGGCCGGGCCCAGAGAGTTGTGGTGAATGGAGTCAAATCTGGTTGGAGGCCGGTCACTAGTGGAGTCCCCCAGGGCTCGGTACTGGGGCCGGTCCTCTTTAATATCTTTATCGATGATCTGGATGAGGGCGTCCAGTGCACCCTCAGTAAGTTTGCAGATGACACCAAGCTAAGTGCGTGTGTCGATCTGCTCGAGGGCAGGAAGGCTCTGCAGGAGGATCTGGATAGGCTGGAGCGATGGGCTGAGGTCAACTGCATGAAGTTCAACAAGGCCAAGTGCCGGGTCCTGCACCTGGGCTGCAACAACCCCAAGCAGAGCTACAGGCTGGGAGATGAGTGGCTGGAAAGCTGCCTGGCCGAGAAGGACCTGGGAGTATTGGTGGATAGTCGGCTGAATATGAGCCAGCAGTGTGCTCAGGTGGCCAAGAAGGCCAACGGCATCCTGGCCTGTATAAGAAGCAGTGTGGCCAGCAGGTCGAGGGAAGTGATTGTGCCCCTGTACTCGGCTCTGGTGAGGCCGCACCTCGAGTACTGTGTTCAGTTTTGGGCCCCTCGCTACAGAAAGGACATGGACGTGCTCGAGCGAGTCCAGAGAAGGGCGACCAAGCTGGTGAGGGGTCTGGAGAACAAGTCTTACGAGGAGCGGCTGAGGGAGCTGGGCTTGTTCAGCCTGGAGAAGAGGAGGCTCAGGGGCGACCTCATCGCTCTCTACAGTTACCTGAAAGGAGGCTGTAGAGAGGTGGGGGTTGGTCTATTCTCCCACGTGCCTAGTGACAGGACGAGGGGGAATGGGCTAAAGTTGCGACAGGGGAGTTTTAGGTTGGATGTTAGGAAGTACTTCTTTACCGAAAGGGTTATTAAGCATTGGAACGGGCTGCCCAGGGAGGTGGTGGAGTCACCATCCCTGGAGGTCTTTAAAAGACGTTTAGATGTAGAGCTTAGGGATATGGTTTAGTGGAGTACTTAGTGTTAGGTCGGAGGTTGGACTCGATGATCTTGAGGTCTCTTCCAACCTAGAGAAATCTGTGAATCTGTGAATCTGTAAATGTTCCTCAAGCCACAGCACAATAATCATATAAACAAGTTCTTATATACATAGTTAGTCTCTTTTATTCATTCAGGTACAATCTTAGAAATTTTCTTACTGTGAAAAAGAGCTTTGCCTCTTATGTTATTTTCTTGGAGAGTTCTTAGCTATTGTCACTCCTGCTGCTGTTACTTACAAGTAACAGCAGCAAATAGTGCCAATGTTTTAATGTCTCATGCCAGAATCATCTACACATCTACACCTGCAGCTGGCAAAGGTTACCAAATATTCTCCCTTAATTCCTTCATCAGCATTGACCATTTGGTTCGTCACCCCAGGTTGTATAAACTTTTGTGAGAGCATTTGTCTTTAAGCACCACTAAGTTATTTGTAGAGTAATAGGCTTTTAGTTCTAAGTTGAAAATGTATTCTTGGCCTTACAGTAATAACATTGACTCGAATATTTTAAATGCCTCTAAGTAGCTATGGGAATATATTTGTGAGTTTTTATGACCTTGACTGAAGGAAATATTTTAATTGTGATTTCAGCATGAGTTTAGACAGAGGATTTCCAAGGAAAGTGAACTCTTAATCAATGATTCGTCTTTATCTACAGTAATTGTTCTTTCAAGCAGTTTATCAGATAATATTTCTGTGACCATCTTCTAATTCCTGTTCAGAATGTGACTCCCTGAAAAGGATGGTTTGATATGAAATTGCTATCAAGAAGATAAATAGTGACTCTTGCAACCCATCACACCTCAATGTAAAAAAAAAAAAAAAAAAAAAAGATCCTGGAATTGCTGAGCCAGGAATGCTTGGCACATTTCCCCAGAGTATCTAAATTCAAATCTTCCTGAACGACTTTTATTAACACTAGCAATATGAAAGATTAAAAAAAGGCAGTTTGCTAAATATTTGCTTTGGATTCATTACTTAATTCTTGATAAGTTCTTAAGATTTCATTGGAAACTGTCCAGTAGGATGTGGCTATATCTTTTATTTAGTTGTCAAAGCTACAGACAGCTAAGAACATTGTGTGAGTAGTAATCTTAAGCAGCTAAATGGCAATTATTCAATTAAAGCTGTCAGTCCTGGTTCAGTCTCTATATGCACCAAATGTATTTCATTAATTTGTTTGATATATTTGTTAAGAAATTAAACAGTAAAGAAAGTCACTGCTGGATAACATATTCTTTCTTAGGTACCAGTGAAATTAGAAACATGAAAGTGTTGAAGTTTCTGGCTTCCAAGACTGGAGAATACTCATTTATCATCAGAACTATTCTTCCATTTTCAGTCTCCTTTGGCATACCTCATTCTGAAGTACTTTATTCCTTCCTTAGCTAATATCTAGGTACCTGCATCTGTAAGTAGCTACTTCCTGAGAGATAACAAGCAATATACTCCACTATCCCTACCGCTTTCCTCTCATTTCTTTATTAGTCATTTTATTGTGGATATCCTCTCACCTTTCCCTATTAAAAGTATTCAGACTGGATCCTCTTCATTCCCTAAGTCCTACTCCTTCTTATATTTTATCTTGTCATAGTAAACAAGTAAACAAGTGAACTTATTTATTTATTTATTTATTACCACTGTCTCTTAGCAAAAAATGAAACCTGGCTTGGATTTTTTTTAAGTTTTTGTCTTTTTTTTTTTAATCAGAAATTCTGTAATTGTCAAAAGAGAAACTTTTCATATAATATTTTTAAGAAAACTGACAACAAGATTTCTCAGGTTCAAGGTAAAATTTCACATCTAACTCAACGTCAGAATCATGTAGAACACTCTTAGTTACTTGTTCTGGAAAAAGAAGGAGCATGACCAAACACCAATTTAATTCTATACCTTCTGCATCCAGGTGAGTATATTTACCTGGCGTTGTGACTTGGATTCTTAATTCCCTGCATTATTTTCCTAAAAATTATAATAATAAATGTAAAATTTTATCAAAATTTCCCATAATCTTGTTGCTAATTTCATTCTGCTCTAATTGTATTTTAGCTTCCTTCCTCTTTACTTTCTGTTACAGCAGTCTCCAATTTATTGTTTCCTTATGCAGTAATGTCCCTAAGATTGACTTTTTCAATGACTTCCTATTTATTTATACATGTATTCATTTATACAATGTATACTATATTTATGCCTAAGAGCTCATACTAAGTTAGATACATTTTGTCAAGAGCTTTTTTTCTCATTCTTTCTCTCCTTTTATTTTTCTTTTTTTAATCATAATAATCTTTCAGTATTAGATGATATGCAACTTTAGGCAGTTTTTCTCTATAACGTATATCTACAACATGTACCAGAGTTAAATAAAAGTAATGCAGTTCACAGAAAACCTCCTGGTCCTATCACTGCGTCCCAAAGAGAGACGAAATTTTCAGACAATAGAAATCTTAGTGCCCTAAGGAAAAAACAGAGAGAAAACACAGTCTCATTTCACATTTCCAGCATTCCTCAGACCTGTTGATTAATTTCCAATATCTAATGTGAATCCTACTTTTAGAAGTGTTGGACACAATTCTTATATTCCAGAACAAAAAGTAGGCCAGTTAAAAAATAGAAGAAATAGATTATGATTTTTTGAAGACTTCCTTCAGGAAACTTTGGAAACACTGAATAATGTCAATAAATGTTTTCATAGCACTACAGATATTCATAAAATTCAAAAATTTCACAGAGGAAAGAACTCTGAAGTATATCACAAATACTTTATTTTCTAATAATACAGTACACTTTAACATATCTTCAGCATATCTAAGTAACAAGTTACCCAATTCAGAAATATAAGCAAAAATTCAGGACATCCAGGAAAGGAACAATATATTAAAGTAACCGTAGAGCAGGAAAAAATTAAAATCTTCTTTACACACACTCACACACACACACGTATGTTTAAAATACTCAAGTAAGATTTTCTTCCCAGGGTCTTTTTACCAACTTGTAAGCCTTGAAGCTCAAAGGCTTTTTTATTTTATTTTTTTTTAATTTAATTTAATTTAATTTAATTTAATTTTAATTTTATTTTATTTTATTTTATTTTATTTTTTATCCTAGCAATATCAGTTGGTATAATTAAGGATATTATCTCTCCTTTCAAAACTCTGTCCGTTGTTATTATTAGGCCAACACAGCACTTAACTAACACCAAATTATGGAAAAGTACTGCTCAGAATGGCGCTTCAAAGGCAACACAGATAATATTGCCTGTGATTATGCTTGTACCTTCGATCACCTTTAAAAATCGAAAGTCATCTGTAGCATCACAGTTCAGATACTTCAGACATAAACAGAAATCGGTTAGCTGTAAAAAATTCTACTTAGAGCTGCAAAACTTGATACACATACAAAGCATATTTTCCACAGTGATAAATACAAGTTACATATTAAACTCCCCACTAGTTTCCATAATATCACTAGACAAAAAGAAAAAAAAAAAAGATATATATGGATATATATATGAATATATGTATATGGATATAGTGAAATGATTAATTCTATATAAATTGAGATCAGACACTTCTAGGCTAATTCAGCTGAGTTCTTTTAAAAATCTACTTCAGGCAGATAAGAATTGACTATATTGATTGATCCACCATAATAACAGTGGGATGCCTATACAATTAAGTCAAAGCAGATGTCCACAATTTAGTCAGACTAATCTCATCCCTAGTGACAAATGTCATCTTAGACTTATCTTTAGAATCACATTTTCCTACTGTTTACAAATGTCATGTTGAATGACAATTCAGAACAGTTTTTGGAGAAGTATTTCAAACAGATGAGATGTATAAAGAAGAGTTATAAGATTTTCCTGTTTTGGGATTGTATAACTTTATTTATTTAATTATTTATTTATTTAATTAATAATAAGGAATAAAAAATGTGGAGTTCAGTTACAGGAATGGTAGTGGTTTTTGTCTGTACTTTCCCAATATAAAAGCTTATAAGAGTAAGCTATAAGAATACCTTAAAAAGGTAGTCTTTGAAATTACTTTGGGCTGCTTTTCAATGAAAATAAGAATTACCTGGACCTTTCCTCAGTATTTGCCTGGCCTCTCTTTGCTCAGTAGCATGGTGTTACCATGAGACACTTGGCTTCACTTCCATTGTTAAGACAGTGAAGACAGAACATTTTTTTCAATGAACAACTGTGGCTTTAGTCTCAGTGAGAAATATGAGAGATGACAAATGTCTCCAGAGTGCTATTCCACCTTGAATGTCTCTGTAGTAGAGGTGTTTGCTCTCTGCTCTCAGCCAAACAAAACGTGTTTTGAAAAATTGTGACAAAATACCTACTTACCCTAAAATGTATTTTCCTGTTGCAAAAAATAAATAAATAAATAAATAAATGAATAAATTCTTAAACTTTTATTGCCATCTCTTTTTTATATAAAATTGCTTTATAGAGATGCTGTTAATAAATACAAGGAAGGGTACTGAGGTACTGTAATGAAGAGTGCCAAGATAGACTACTGGCACAGAAATTCTGATATACATGGCAAAAATTTCCTTTCATATATCTTTATAAAAGTACATTTTAAATAGTTCTAGCCATCGCTGCAGCGAATGTTACATTTACTTTCTTTTGCCTTTAGAAATCATTTTTAAGCAACTAGATCTCTGTATTCTTTTTTTTTTTTTTTTTCCTAAATAATACACCATTTACTTGCAAACAGCATAAATATTTTGGAATCGATATCTGAAACTGATGAGTGTCTTCATTTTGAAAAGAAGAGTGGCAGTTTGTGCCCAATATTCTTTCTGAAAGTTTCAGAAGGATTTTTAAGATATAATCACAAATTATAATTGTGTCATTACGCATAATTACTCTACACCATTACATAACATAATTGGATCAGTTCAAGTTCTAATTGCATGGTTAGAGAGATTTACTCTAAGTATGTTTGGGATATAATTACACTAATTTCATAATTCTGGGACCCGCAGAGTCCAAATTTTGTTGGATTAATATTTATTTTTGTGGTTCTGTCTCGCAGCAGGAAAATCTTAAGATCATATTTTGCTTGTATAATACATTCTATTTGTTTTCACCAGTATGCTATTAACCTCTATTTGTATTTGCAATGTGCTAATTTCTATCTGTATATGCAAAGATTACAGTATTACTTAGTCTATAGCAACGTTAAACCAGCTAATACAGGCTACCTCGGCCACTGGTCTAGAAATGAAAAATAAGCAAACACAGTGGTCAGCACATGGCAAGAAGCAGATGGGCAGAGACTAACCGGACCAGAGCCAGCTGGTGTGCAAGTGACAGGGTCTGCTTCACAGTCTTGTGAGGGTGCCAGCACAGAGAAGCTGATGTGGTATTACTGGGACACTATTAATATCTCAGTACTTTAATGAAACATCTGTGGGTGGGCCTGTGGCAGCACAGACACCACCTGGAATATTGCTGGCTTTAGAAGACTGAAATTCATCAGTCAAACAGCAAAAATCTGACATTGACCTTACAATATTGGCATTAAAAGTAATCAGATTATGTTTTCTATTCTGTCTTTTGACTTTTAAATGACCATCTGATCCTCTTCTAATAGTCATTGGCATACGACAGTTTCAGGTTGAAAAGTCAATATGGTACAGTTTTCCCTATTTCTTCCACTTGTTTCTTTAAGCTAGTGGAACTATATTCATTTCCTTTTATTATCCCGAGTTTTCTAATTTCTCCCTGTGTCTATAGCAGGTGCTAGAAAATGCTCGCTTTATATCCACAAAAGTATTAAAGCATTAAAGGTGTTTGGTTTTTTGTATTCTGTCTTTTCATATCTGATAGTTGAAAATACTGCTAAACCAGGGTAACTTGGAAAAAGTAATGCTACCAGAACTACATCAAATAACCAACAGTAATAAATGCATGTATTAAAAATCAGCATCATCTTCAAAGCAAATCCCAAAATGATTGCAAGTCACTGAGATAGACTTCTGATACACCAAAGACTTGATTTAGTTGTTCATAAAAAATCATATAAATCACAGACTAGTTGGGGTCGGAATAGACCTCTCGAGATCATTCAGCCCAGTCCTTCTGCTCTGAGCGAAGCCAGCTAGAACATTCTGCTAGGGATATTGTCTAGTTCAATTTTTAGTATCTCCAAAGATGGAGACTCCACAGTCTCTCTGGACAATCTGGTCCAATGATCATTCTTGATGTTAAAATGTTCTTCCTTAAGTTTAAACGGAATTTCTGCCCATTTCAGTTTGAGCCCGTTGGCTCTTTACCTTTCACTAAGCATCAATGAGATGAGCCTGGTTTCATCTTTAACCCCTCCCATCATGTATTGATATACACGACTAAAATTCTCCCTGAGCCTTTTCTTCTCCAAGCTGAACATTACCATCTCTCCCAGCTTCTCCTTGTACAACAGATTCTCTAGTTACTTAATCACCTTTGTGACCCTGCTATGGACTTACTCCAATATGACTAGGTCTCTTGTCTGGCCTTGGGGAGGCCAGAATGCACCTGACCAGAGCAGAGGTCAAGTGTCATCTCCCTTGACCTACTGGCAGAAATGCTGTTTTCAATGCAGCCCAGGAAACAACTGACTTTTTTTTTTTTTTTTTTTTTTTTTTTTTTTTTCTGCAATGGCACATCAACTGAGTGTCTATGATAACCCACAGGGCCATTTCTGCAAAGCTGCTTTCCAGTTGGTTTATCCCCAGCCTGTCACATGGGGTTCTTCCTTTCCAGGTGTAGGACTTAAACATTTTCCTTTGTTGAAATCATGATATTCCTGTTTGCCCATTTATCCAGCCTGTTGAGGTACCTCTGAAATGGCAGCACAAGCCTGTGGTGTATCAGTCATTCTTCCCAGTTTGGTATCATCTGCAAAGCTGTTGAGGGTATACTCTGTCCCATCATCCAGGTCATTAATGAAGTTGTAAAACAGTATTGGACTCAGTATCAATGACCGAAGCACAACCCCGGTAACTGGCCTAGAGTTGGACTTTGTGCCACTGATCACAACTCTTTGAGCTTTGCAGACAGTTTTCAGTCTATCTCACCATCTGTATATTTAGTCCATACTTTATGTACATGTTCATGAGGATGTTATGGAAGACAACGTCAAAAACCTTACTGAAACCAAGATAAGCAACATTCACTGTACTCACTTCATCCACTAAGCCATTTATCTTATCATAGAAGGCTATCAGTTTGGTCAGGCATCATAAATCCATGTTAACTATACTCAGTCACCCTCTTGTCCTTCATGAGTTTGGAAATGGTTTCCAAAATTATTTGTTCTATCTCATTCCCAGGGATTGAGGTGTCTGAATGACTTGTAGTTCCTTGGATCCTCCGTCTCGCCCTTCTTGAAGACAAGTTTGCTCCAGACCTCAGGAACATCTTATGGTTGCCATGACCTTTGAAAAACAATTGAAAGTAGCCTTTCTAGTTAATACATTCAATGGATACTTGACAACTACACAGAGGAGAATGTAGATAACCACTTAAGGGTGAACTGAATAACTGTCTATGCTCCATTGACTATGCTGACTAAATTTTCAATCACCACAAGACTATATTTGACATCTAAATTCTCTTAGACACACATGTGTGGACAGGTAAAGATATTTATCTTCATGCATAAGCTAAATGACCTGCAAAAGTTATTGTGGCACCGAAACTTTTGGCAACCACTGACTGGTTAACCATGATCTGATTGCTATTATTATTTTTTTTGATCCTCCAAAATATACGTCTGTACCAAAAAGCCATGCATAATGGCTTATGGCATACTAATGGTTCTCATCCTCTTTGAGTTAAATTCCTTTTTTTGCTACTACTGCTAATTCATATTCAAAGGCCATGTGCAAGAACAATAACTCACCTGTGCCTCCAGCTCCAGCCTCTGCACACAGCTTCTGGGCCTATAGATCATAAGAATGTCAACATTTCTTCCATTTTCCTGCTAGCATGGCCATCTTTTGGCCAACTGGTGCAGAAGAGTTGGTCAGTATATTTGGGATCCAGAACACATGATTGAGTGCCATTAGAGCCACCACACAGACCAAGCACAGGAAATAAAAGTGGCACTTCAGAAGATCTTGAGAGATCTCTCTCAAGAGAAAGAGGCTTATCCAGCTTCTGTGCTCCTTGGGCTTTTGTGTACAGCATCTTAGGTTGGGGTTACGAATGAATTACTAAACTAATGAGAGGAAGTATTTTAGTTGGCGTAATCATAATTAATCAAGGTTGTTGATTGTTTCAGGCTATTACAGGTTGTTTTAGACTATTGTTTTACCTATTTAATACAACTTTTTAAATTATTAATTATTTTTATTTTCTATTAGTTTAGACTATTACAGAAATGTCTTGATACTGGTAGTTTTATATATATTAATATATGTATGGTTCATTGTATGTAAACAGAGAAAACAGTATCATAATGCAAGTGTTTCTGCAGGTTAAATGGATATGATTTTTTTTTTTTCTTCCAAATTAAAAAGAAGAAATCTGTTCTGAGCCTACTTTTATCTTTTTTCCTTATAATTACCATTTTGTATAATGGATCACAAATCCTAAAATAAATAAATTTGCATCTATGAATCATTATGTTTTGTACTGTAATTAAATGATAATCAGTATAACATTGTACTGCCCAAAGTAGTAAATAGCATTTTCAGGTAATTAAATGCCATAGGATAGTTTAAGTTTTGACCTTAAAAGTCATTTAGTGTGAATAAGAAAACGCTCTTTTTTTCTGCAACCATATTTTTAAAACTAATCAGGTGTAAGAGAACTCATTGGAACAAATGGCTGTTTTCAGTTGTACATTAAAACTGTTTTTTTGCTTGTTTGTTTGTTTGTTTTTTAATTTTATTATTATTTCCCACACACACCCCACCACCCCACCCCCGGATTCTTTTCAGCATTTTCTATGGCAAACTACATGAAATTATGAAAAATCAAATCTCATAAATACTATATTGTCTACATCATCTTCCAGGTTTCATCTGTAGCAGATCGGGAGTTTCTTCAATTTGCTAGGTTTATCCAGGGGGGAAAAAAAAAAGAAAAAAAAATACTCAAGGAATTGCATATTCAAATCTTAGAGTACCCAATACTCTTCTAACCTGAACATTACATCTGGAAGGGAAACACCTTTTAGAGATTAAGCACTATGGATGAGGAGATATAGACATTCTTTCTTACCAAACAAAGGTAAAACAGGCTTGTTTGTTCCCTCACTATGTTTCCCTCTATCTCTAATCTCATATTCCAGGATGATGCTCACATATTAAGAGTGTTTAGTAATTGATATCTTTTGTAAATGGACTTAATGACAGCTAATTATTTTCTGTTTGGTAGTGATTGTTATTATTTGTTGCTTTTATTGATATTCAATATATATCTCAAGAAAAACTGAAGCCACATTATATCAGTTATTATAGAAATTCATAGAATGAGAAGATCATTCAGGAGAGTTTACCTTCTAAATGGCCACAGCAATTGAGTAGGAAAGGAAATGGAAGAACCTATGGTCCAAAAAGATTCACAGCAGAGACAGAATTCATAGAATCATAAAATGGTTTGGGTTGAGAATTGCCATTGTTTTTCTCCCAGCTTTTCTCTACTATATTCTATAGTCTCTCTGATTTTAATGGTCCATTCCTTAGAGTTAGTGTGTTCCAAATCTGCCATTAAGGCTAACCTGATGAAGGAACATGGTACAAAGTACAGCAAAATGTAAGGATACATTGTGTTTTCTTTTAAAGATATACATCCATCATGCCAACCAAATGTAATTACAATGAAAGTATTCTCTTTAGTTCTAAGCAGCTTTCTCATGAGTACTTACATAGAAGGCAATAGAATCTGGAAATGATAATCAGTATCCAGGCCAACAGATGAAAAAAAGGAGTTTTTCTTCTGAAATAGTATTCAGAGGAGAATGCTCTGAAAGATGGAAAGAGAGCAGTAAGACGAGAATTAATTCTTATCCTCAGAAAGGTACAGCATATGGAAACCTAGATTAAAGCTTTCTGAAAGGATGTTGGCTTTCCTGACTTTCTAATAGGCTTATTTTTCTTTTTTTTTTTTTTTTTTCTGATTCTGCCAGGCTGCCAAATATGGTGGCAAGCTACCAAATATACTAATAATCTGGCTGTCTACAAGGTGCAATGGTGATCTTAATTAAGACCCACAAGTGAAAGCACAAGCAGTAGAATGCAAATTGCAATATTCAACTGATTATTTGTATAAGAATGGAAATTTTCTTCTCTTGATTAAATTCATCTTTAGAGCCTAAATTTGTAATTTACCATTTCTCTGGTATTTTGAGAACAGTAACTAGAATGAGCAGCTTGAATATCTTTTATTCCAGTGAAAATCATGAAAACTAGCATAGTTACAAGATTCTCCATGACTTGTAAGTGACACTAATAATATTTCTAAATGTTTCTAATGTTTGTTCAGTTGACACACAAAACCAATTTATGGCTTTCTTTTAAACCCCCCAGACATGGAGAGCGGCAATGACTTCAAAGTATACAGGGACTGTGAAATTTAGTCTGATTTAAAAAGGGTCCCTTTATGCTCTCCAGTAACTAGTAAATCTCAGTAGACACTGCACCTGATGAGCAGATTTTCAGCATGCCAACATATTATATAAAATCTTGTTTTGATCTGGGTACACTGAAATTTACTTCAGCTGGTACTAATTACATCAAAACTTCTATGACAAAAGATGACATATCGTATAAAACATAGCTAAATCCAGAAATATCTGTTCACACCTAAACAGGTTGTATAGCCATAGGCCTTCCACAGAGATCGTCTTCAATTTTGGCTCCTGCTACTGTTTGAGGCAGGTGAGAGAATGGACTTTAGACCTGTAGCACTACCAAAAGCTGACATATGCTGGAGGATTGCTGAGAGTTGTCAGCTTCTTTGATGGCATCACCCACATAAAACAGATGGAAATATGGTTGTTAAATTCCTATACATTGATTTCCTGTCTGTGGTATCAGCTAACTAAACAAATAAGAACTTCTAAACCATATGGTCCTTCAACTGGCTCTTGATTTCCTACTCTAAGGAAAGGAGAAAAGTGAGCTTTATTATACAATATTGATCTGAAAACCCCTTTTGAGAAGACGCTACCAAGGTTATTTTCAATATTACTTCCTTATACGATGTTGATGAAAAACAAACAAACAAACAAACAAACAAAACACAAGAATTCTACACTGCACGTTGGTTTTAGTGAGGACAGCTGGGGACTCTATTTGTTTATCTGTCATGGCTGTGTGTTGTATTTTCAGAGCAAGATTATAGTCTGGCCAAGAATGTAATTCCTGAAGAAGGTAATACCTTCACATAAATTCAGAAATTGATAAGCTAGCAAAATTTAGTTCAACATATTGATTCTGATACACTTTAGGGAATTATAAAAATATTGACTGAAAGTACACTCTGAAGCAAAGTCCCTATTACATATCAGTATACGCTATGAAATTCCAACATTCCAACATTCCAACCTCTTCCATAATGCTACTTTGAACTTTTCCTTATGGCAAGAATTTGTTGAGCTATAAATTGGGATCCTTTAAGAGAAAAAAAAAATGCTGTCAGGAAATCAGAAAATATTGATGTAATAGTTTAATTTGTAGGAAAATAAGTTATAAATATTTGTTCTCATTTCAAATGATAGCAGGATGGGATTTTCTAAAAGACTGTGGTTGTCCTAACTTTGCCTCCATGGACTGAAAGGATATGAGCCAGCGGTGTGCTCAGGTGGCCAAGAAAGCCAACAGCATTATAGCTTGAATCTCAAATAGAGTGGGCAGCAGGAAGTGATAAAGGAAGTGACCAAGGAAATGATTGTCCTGTACTCGGCTCTGGTGAGGCTGCACCTCGAAAACTGTATTCAGTTTTGGGCCACTCACTACAAGAAGGATATCAAGTTGCTGGAGCATGTCCAAAGAAGGGAAACGAAGCTGGTGATGGCTCTAGAAAACAAGTCTTATGACGAGCAGCTGAGAGAGTTGGGGCTGTTCAGCTTGGAGAAAAGAAGGCTCAGGGGAGACTTTATTGTACTTTACAATTACCTTAAAGGAGGCTGTAGCAAGGTGGGGATTGGGCTTTTCTCCCAAGCAACAAGTGATAAGATGAGAGTAAGGATAAGTACTAGGGGAGGTTCAGGCTGGATATTAGGAGAAAATTCTTTACTGAAAGGGTTTTGCGGCATTGGAATAGGCTGTCCAGGGATATGGTTGAGCCACCATCCCTGGAGGTCTTCAAGAAACATGTGGATTTAGAACCTAGTAGCATGGTTTAATGGTGGACTTTAGTACTAGGTTAAAGGTTGGACTAGATGATCTTTGAGGTCTTCTCCAACCTGAATAATTCTATGATTCTATTATTTTATGATTTTTTTTTCTATGCATATGCTGTTGAAAATATCTTATAACAGGCCTTAAAAAAAAATTTACAAGTTTTTTTTTTTTTTTCTCACATCTGCTTCCTTTTCTCACATTTGTTTCCTGTTAAGTGAAAGGTATAAATAATACAAATTTTGCTGGATTTGTTCTTATAAGAAAGAGAGTGTTAAAGGAATTGAATTAGCTCAGAATTAAAGTTTTTCTTTCTTCAGGCATAGAAGCGCTTTTCCATAACTAGTGTCATTGCATCTTTCAGTGGTCAAGAAAAGGTATCCTTACAAATTTGTACTGAGGTATCTTCCCTCTGTAACTGAACAGGCTGAGAAGTTAATTTGTTTCTGTTTAGACTGAGAAGTCAGCAGCTATGACATGCTCTCCTGTTGTATGTCTGACCCTGTTACAACTTGTCTGTTATTAAATAAAATCTCTTTTGTTAGTTTATCTTGAATGTGAATCCCTGTGGTCATGGCGAAGGCAAATCTGATATAACAGCTCATTGGAATTCAGGAAAACATTCTCTCTCTCTGTTTTCTTGTCTTGGATGAGCACTGACGGTGACCTGCCTTTTCAGGATATTCACTGTTTTTAACAATGGAGACAGTGTTCATTTCTCTTTTCCTGCAGTTCAAGGCAAGTTCCTTAGACAGGGTGCACTACAGGTTCTTTAACTGCAATTACAGTTAATAGAAGTAGTCCATAATTTTTCTGATTGTTTTCACAGAAGCCCTCAAAGATCAACAGAGATCAAGGCTGCAGTGCCGAGTTCTGATGAATCACCAGAAGCCATCAGACATCAGACTTTTCAAACCTCATGAAAAGTCTAAGATAGAAAGATACAAAGCAGAAAAATTGTAGGGGGAGTAAGTAGGTAGCCACATGACATGACTAGCCAATGTCATGCTGGGTCTCGGACTGGAAAAAGAGCATCAACCAAGTGACGTATTATCAGAAGAACAAAAAGATTCACACATATCCAGACACTCAAATAAAAATTAAAAAAAAAAAGGGGGGGAGGGGGGACATCAATGGAGAGACAAAGAAGAAAAAAATTATGAGTTTGACAGTATGTAGGAGGAATGGTAGTAAGCAGAAGAATATAATGTCAAAATAAAACTTAGAAAAAAAAAACTATTTAGGACTGCTTCTTCATATATTCTTTCTGGCCTGAACATGCTTCAACATTGCTGAGGCCTTATCAGTAGAATTTGGAGGCAAGAGGTTTACAAGTCCATATAAGATATCAAAAAAGGAGGGGACCTACATAGATCCTCGTACCTTGTAAGAAGCTAACCCCGGAAAAGGTATATAAAAATGGAAAGCTAGTGATCAGAGGTAGGAAATAATTAAAGCAGTTCAGAATAAAGCAATATAGAAAAAACATTTTTATTTGGCACTTACAGATTTTTTTGGGGGTGATTCCTTCTCCTCCTCCATCTTTTTATTCTTTTGTCCCCTCAGTAACCAAATTCCAAATCAATTACTTTAATGTCAGCATGTTAATTTAGAAAGCAAACACTTCCAATATAGAGTGGTAAGAAAAAAATTATATATATATATATATAAAAATTATATTTTGTAAAAACAGAAAAATAGTTACCTATAACTAGTAAACTAATCATCCTAATAGCCTTCAAATAGTGTTAGTCAGCTGTAATGTTACAGGTATGAATGAAAATGTCCAACACAGTGCCTCTACATAAAATTTGTGCCTCACCTATAGAATTCCTGAACTCTATGTTATCAACGTATTCAGGTCCAGGAGCTTGATGTTAATGCTCAATACAGAAAAAAGAAAAAAAAAAAAAAAGAAATAAAAAGAAAAAAAAGAAAAAAAAAGCTCTAAAATTTGGAAACTGCTTCTATATGTTCATTGGCATAAAGGAGAAGTAGATTGTCAAAGAGAACATCAGCAGTCACCATCTGTCAGACCATCTGTCTAATAATTTAATGGAGTTGGGTTTGATTGTCCAGAGAAGTTTTGTTGATCAGAGACCATTTCTTTAACCAAATGCATTTCCAAAAAAAATGAAGTCATGAGGAAAAAACATGTGCACAGATTACATTAATTTTGTCAACAAGGCCTGAGAAATGGCTGCTGCTGAGAATAAACCATCCAGTATTGCTACTCTGAAGCTGTGTCTAGACTTAGGACCATGCTCTGAAGCCTGAAAGCTGTACGCCCTACTTGAGTGAACCACAGGCCTATCTGGGCTATGAACACGGTTCCTCTTACATAGAAGCTAAAGAACAGGAAGTTGGGCTTCTATGGGATTTCTTTGAGCTGTAGATTTATCTGCAATCCAGAGATTACTAAATAACGTATATCCTGCAGAGGGAACTGGAAAATTCTCCTAAGGCTATCACACCCATAACCTAAGGAAACCCCAAGGGTACAAAAGTTCAGGTTTTTTTCAGTGAGAATCATGTCCATTTACTAAGTGCTAGCCCTTCAGAGAGGAAAGAAATCAATCGTCTACATAGCTGGTACTTTATTCCTGTTTTCTTTGCAAGTACTCAAATCACTGGTTGTGCTCTGAATCAGTCCGAGAAGTATCAAAAGACTGGAAACCAAAGGATGTTGTCAGTGAAGCATCATTCAGATAGGAAACAGTCTGTGCCTCCCAAAGAACCCATTAATACAGAGCTTTTTTTCTGTCACACAGCTGTGACAAAGATTAACTGATTTTGTTGCTCCATTTGACCAGCATTGACTTGTGCCATGGATGCCTACCCAACTAATAACAGGCCCACAACTGCTTGTTTTCTGTTTCAGACTAGCTCAGCTGCGTTTACTTAAATGAAGTGATACTGTGTAAACAAATGCCAAAATTGGTACTGGGAAGCAGGAGCTGGATTGACAACTTTGATAGACAAGTAAAGACTAGAGTTATTATTGCTTAATTGCCGTGGCAACTAAACATAGCCTTTTTGCTGAAATAATATCATGGTAACACCTTACTCATTATAAAAAAATAATAATAATCAGTCAACCTAGAATTGCTATCGGGGTTGCACTTGAGTGAAAACTGTAGACTTAGAAAAGAAAGGTTAATAAAATACACAGAACAGAAAACAAGGTTAGAGGTGATGTTTTGCCTGTGAGGCGTTTTTCAGAATGCAGAAGAAAAAGATTAGCTGTAGAGACAGGATGAGCAGTAGCTCCCTGGTTTCTCCTTTCCACCATTAACCTTTTAAGAGTCTTTCAAAAGTGCACAAAAGTCCCTGCAGCTATAACGGTGTCTTCAACCTTGTTATCTATCCCAACTTTCAATATATATTGATATCAATTATTTTTCTTGTGATCATTTGAAGAAGGCATAAATTGTAATTGTTTCACATCTTTATTAGGAATATGGATCTCTGAGTAATCTAACTGCTTTTAATATGCTTCTTTTCCAGCTACTGGGAATATTAAATGTTTGTGAAATAACAGCTGTGGTACTGATATTTCTCTTAATATGTTATTGTATGGCTACCTAATCTAACGCAATTGTGAAAAACCTTTATTGATTCATTTTGACCTATTTTCTTCTATTATTTCATTGTTATATTAAAGTACAGACTAATAGAATGCACCATGAGAAAAATAAAACGCTTGATCATCTCAGAAATCCACTCCTACCATTGTTAGCTATGTATCTCCATATGTTACTTTTTAATTTTTTATAAGCTTTAAAATAGCTGAATCTAAAGAGATTCATTTATTATGTTATTCTCTACCTTTTAAACATTTTGCATGCTGAGAACTACACAGGAACAAAGAATAATAAAGCTCAAAATTAGTGCACTTTAACATATAGCAGAAATAAGATTATATATATTTTTTAAGTAGAGAAGAAGAAACAATGACTTACTGTTTTAACTGTTAAGCAATAGTTATCCACCGATTCTGGTTAACTTTCTTAAGAAAAGTCATATACTTTGAAGATCTGGGGTAAATATTTCATGAAACTGAGCACATACTGTTTCATTAATGCATTAAGGAGAACATTCAGTCCATTTGTCTTTTCAGATTGTTAATTTGACCACAGATTTTTTTTCCAAAAGAGTGCAAATTAGAATCTTGTGATTTTTCTTGGTAGGAATTCATTGGCTTATTACTATGACTAGCTTAGTTTCTGCTGGTTTTTATTTTGGCAGAAGAGTTTTACAGATCCTAATACTCATAACCAGGCCTCATTTTTATCATTATTATTTAAATAATACTGTATTTCCCCTTAAAATATTTTTTTTCTTATTCATTTTTTTACAGTTCAATGAACATCTTGGGTCCAGAGGTGCTCTGAACAACATGAAGAGCCTCAGTTTGGTCTAATGTGTTATGCTATTCTGAACAGTGGTGTGCCAAATGAACAGGGCTGAATACTTATATTGAGTGTCTTTATAAAACAATTTATGAAGCCTTAGATATGGGTGGTAGTAGTACCACACAAAAGGTGGCAGCTGTGTATTTTACATTTTTATATGCATTTTGCCAACTGACTTTAATTGGGTTTTACATAAAGATAGAGTTATTTTCATATAACTCAGAGTGTCTTTTTACGGAACAGATTAAGATTCAAAGTTTTGGTATTTGTGGTAAGAGAGCTATCAAATCAGTAGGCTGCATCTCTAAATTTTTAAGAGAAGACAGAGATATTAGCCCCACTAAACACTGCCAGTGAAATAAATTTTAAACCTTAAAATACACCTTTTGTGCAGGCAATCACTCACATTTCTCACGTTCTTTTCTTCTAAACATCTTTGTGGCTTTCTGTGCAGTGATACACATTATCCTGCACCCTCGCACTGCTCTGGAAGCTTGGAAGAACAATGTCTAAACAGTGAAAACAACTTTAGTGTTCATCTGCATTCAGAGAAACGGCTGCCATCCATGCACTCAGTTAGTATGAGGACACTGAATTGACACATTGTCTTATTCTTTAAGTGATATTCACAAGCAGTAATTTGTCTGTTTGTCAGTTTAATTTAAAACAATTCTGATTCCAAAAAGGATTTACTTTTTTTTTTTTTTTTTAGTAATATTTCAACTTCAAACAAACAAAAAACTTTAGTACTAAGAGCAGATAACTGGGGAGAGATCCTTTTGAATTTCTTGCTCTATGTCCATTGTCCTCTAAGCATTCTCTACCTGTATCTGACATCAAGAAACCCTAGTCAAAACAAACAAACAAACAAACAAACAAAACCTTTGTGTTACATGATAAAATATTTGTGTCATGCACAGGATATATACCTTTGAAAAAGCAGTTCTGAGTTGTTTTTACATCTGAAAAATATTTCTCTTTGATTGTTAAAATACAATTAAACCCTCCTCACACATTGAATCCTGTGCACCTTGTCAGTTTTGCCTTGCTCAATAATTTGAAAGAAAATTATGTTGTGGATGGGTTTTCATTCCACAATTATATGAAAATGTGACATAAATTTTAACTGACATGTCAGAAATAAAGTCAATTTCCAACCCATTTCAGCGCATTATCCACTGTTATGCAAATGACCACTAGGTACCTAAAGATCTCCAATCCTTCTCAGTTAATCAATGTTTACAGACACAAAAATAGGCTAATAGTTCTCCTAATTTGGACCATCTCTCTGAGCAAGGTAATAATGACAAACAAAATAACAAAAGCATAAAAAGGAAGTAGTTTCTGCATTCCTGGATAGAACAGAAATGTATATAGATATATATTCTATATATTAGAATTTATACCTTTTTGAACTAGATTATATTACAACAACAAAAACAGAGATTGCAAGATTTTTTTAACTTGATATTATATCTTTATTAATTTATTAATGAACAAGGGAAATATATCATTGCCATATAAAAAAAGGACTACAGTGTATTTAGGATCACATAATTGACCATAGCCACTCCTGATAAATAGAAATTAAAGTTTCTAATGTTTCCTTTAGAAACAAAAACAAATGAAAAAAAAAATTATTACAGCATCAGCTGGAGCCATTGGTAAGAGTATTTAGCAAAACACCAGTATGTCATAATGTTTCTGTTCCTTAAGGGTTATTTTATAGTTAAACGGTTCCCTGGACTGTCCATCTCTTACAAGGATGTGATTCTTACCAGCAGTACCCCTAAGGAAATAAAGGAAAACAGAAGATCCTATAATTTTTCTGTTCTTCCTCTGGAACCTTAACTATAATATGTGACTTCAGCTAAAGTCTTCAGAAAAAGAAATTGATAGCCTGCTTCTTTAAAATCTTGATAATGTTATGATTACTTCTAGACTATTGTTAATCAGAGGGAAAGTTGGAAAGATTCTGTTTTACATTGCAAGGTCTAAAATTATTGTAAGGCTAGCTGTGTGGCTGTCTTGAAAATGTTGTTTCCAAAACTGAATGATTGCCTCAACCTAACTATTCAGTGCCACATTAAACATCATTTTCAAAAAAAAAAAAAAAGGGGGGGGGGGGGGGCGGAGGAGGGAGAGTGTTAACATTTTAGTCCTCTTCTCATTAAAGGTAAACATAATATCCCTTCCTGATAGAAAAATGAAAATTAAATAATTATGTATTAAAACCCTTTTCAGGCCAGTAAAATGGAGTTGTTCAACTGTTTGATTTATAAATGCAGAATCTATGTATCTCAGAAATCAAATGACGACAACTATCAACAGGCAAAGAGTGTACTCTATTCTACTTTTCCAGTGTACCATCTGTATATCTTCACTCAGTATAAACTCATGATAGAGAATACAGGTCGATGATGAAACCATACTTTGGAGTTGTGTCTAATGCATCTTGGCAAAAAGATGAATTTTGAAAGCTTGGGAAAGGAGAGAAGTGTAATCATCAGACTAATCTTTTGAGAATCATTATTAGCTCAGAGAAACCATTAATTGTCTTTCTAAAGATGAGACTATTGTTAGTATACTTGTAAATATTAATTATTTCCAATGGTTAGGAAAGACATTGAGAGTTCAGTAGTGTTGTTTTGTTTTTGTTTTTGTTTTATCACTAATAAAATTGTAAACTAGTCCTTTGGCAGTGTATGATATTTAACAAATTTCATGAAGTTTCCATGACATTGTATTATGCTAAATAAAAGTTTTCTGACTTTGTATGAGGTAGTACAGGCAGTAAAAGGCCAAAGGTGTGTTACATGTACACATATTCTGTCCATAATTAGAAATCGAGCAAAAGTTCTGTAGTTGTAATAAATCTCAAAATCTTTTCTTTACAAACTTTGAAGTTTCATGCAGAAGTGCTCAGAAACTTCCCAAATAGTGTGGATTGAAAGGGTGTCCCAGGAAGCAATCTATGAGTTTTAACAAGTCACATAATTTCTGGTGTCCTTAGGAAATATTTCCATTAAAAAAATAATCCTCTTAAGGGTGAGAAGGTGGTGAATCAGATTAAAATTCTTCAGAAATATCATTTAGTGCAATCCATTTCAAGACAAATCAACCAAACTCCAACCACAGTGTTATAGCTCTGTAACAACAACACCATTGCCCATTTTCTTCTTTGGCCAGGACAAGAGTCAATGGGCACAAACTGAAACACAGGAGGTTCCATCTAAACACTGGAAAGCTCTGGCACATGTTGCCCAGAGAGGTTGTGGAGTCTTCCTCCTTGGGAGGGAGCCAGCTGGACATGGTCTTAGTCACCCTGCTCTGGGTGTCCCTGCTTGAGCAGGGGTTGGACCAGATGACCTCCAGAGGTCCCTTCCGACCCTAACCATTCTGTGATTCTGTGATTCTGTGAATATAAAAAATAATGGGAAATGCTCAATACAAAGTAAAGTATTTGGATATAGTAGCTGTAAACGAAAACACCTCTTTTTAAGATGCCTGTGAAATTGGAAGTTATTGTACATAGCAAAGTAGGGACATCTGCAGGGAGTTGTTAAAAATTTATTCTAATTTTTCTATGCTTAGCTATAATGTTTCTGGAGTACACTGCTGGATTTCAATGTAGCTACACTTCATTGCCCACAGTGTGTTGGAAGTTTACATCAAGGACTAAGGACTTGGGGGGCGGGGGGGTTGTGTGGGGGGTGGGATGTTTCTAATGCAGTGAGGATAAAACAGCCTCTGTTAGGTATTTCCATTTCCTGAAAAAATATCCATCGTGGATATTTCATACACGTTGCTTTGTATCTCCCACAAGCGATCTGAACAGTTTTCAGGTGGGACAGAAAACCCTTTTCTCCTGACTTCACTGTCTGTTCTGCTACCTTTTTATAAAGGTTAAAAGCTTTTGTATGTGCAAAAGCACACTCTAGAGACCTTTTCTACACTAGGGCCTCATATTCTTTATAATATACGTCAACACATTGATGTACAAAGGCCTGTGCCTAACTTCATTTCACACATTTCCTTCTGCCAGATACCTCCATTTCTAAAGAAAGAGCTCTGAATCACTCAATTTCTATCTTTTGTCCAACATCAGCATACTGTCCAGCCACTGGTAGAAGCAGATTCCCCACTTCAGTCTCTTCTCTCTTTGGCTGTACTGGGATGCACAAGCTAATGAACTGATTCTTCACTTGTCAAGTATACTCTCTAACCACAAGGAGGTAGTTTCTTCCAGGGGACAAAACATGAAACTGCTTGAATAGAATAGATAAAAAATAATAGATAAAAACAATTGTACTGTACTGTTTATGCCTAATTCTTTTATGAGTGCCTAAGATGTCTAAATAGATTCCGATCTATAATTTCTGATGTTTATTCAAAGGAAGTGGTTTTGTAGGTGCTATTTGCATAAATGTACTCTTCTTTGTTATCAAAACCATTTCCTGATTTTGGAGAAAGCAAGCTCTTCAGAGATGAGCATATAAGATAAGATAATTTCTATGAAAATATAACCTCTAGGACAAAAACAAAAAAAAAAAAGAGAGAGAGATACTTTGCCTACTTAAAAAGAATTATTCATCTGTACCTCAGCAGACCTTGAAAGTCTTGAGATAAATTATGCAGTGCTACATGTGTTAGGCAAATACGTATGTCCTATATTACTGCTGGATAAAGCTTGGTGTAAAGTTTAAGTGACTGCCCAAGGAATCACGAGAAGAAATTCTGGTCCTCTTTGAATCAATAGCAATGTGTTCTTATTGAGGATAAGATTTTACCTGCAGCTGAAAAAAACCACCTGACTCAGAGTATCTTACTTTACCATTATACTTGTCACATTGCTCTGCTGATGGAGAGCTTGCACTGGATTCTTCTTTTTACTTATGCACTACACATATTCAGAAGAGGAAAAAACCTCTTTTCAAATCATGTTTCCATGGTTAAACAGATGCTAAGCTGACATGTTGAGAGCTAGCTGGGTGTTCAGGGTACTGAAAGGTGACTAAAGGGCCAATTTCATCTTGAGCTCAACTCACTGAGTACAAGATCATATAAGTCTTGCTTAGGGGCAAGATTTTATCTGACCTAGGATTTAAGGCTGAATAAAAAACCAACATAAACAAAAAGGATTCAGGCACCCTATCTGAGGAAAGTGTGATATTCTGGTAAATACAACCAAAATGGCATTGCTGAAAGACCTTTTTCAGGTGCCATGTAAGCCTCAAGGCACATAGCCTTCACAGTTGTTGGCTTCTTTCTCCTTAAACTTCCCAAAGAGCTTAACTTCTTCACTACTGCAGAAGTGCTTCTGTTTTGGCGTAGTTGAACAGTGTACCATTCAGCTAATACTGAAGAGCAGGCTTTATGTCCAGCAGACATTACTTCACCAAAGTCCCCCCCTAGACTTCCTGGCCTAGTAAGGATTATCAAGGTAGACCAATTTAGATACACAGAAAACGTGTAGTGCTTTCATGTGTCCTGGATTCCTGAAGAAAGACACAGCACAACTAACAATTTATTTTAAAACATAATGGTTTTCCCAGGAAGTTGGAGATCAAAGCTAATTTCTTCCCTTGACAAAGGGATTTATTCCTTCTTCTTAGGTCAGTGGTAATAGGATATGCAGAAAGAAGAGGAAGAAAGGAAGGAAGAGAAGAGAAGGAAGGGAAGTAAAGGAAGGAAGTAAAGGAAGGAAGAAGGGGGAAGGGAAGGGAAGGGAAGGGAAGGGAAGGGAAGGGAAGGGAAGGGAAGGGAAGGGAAGGGAAGGGAAGGGAAGGGAAGGGAAGGGAAGGGAAGGGAAGGGAAGGGAAGGGAAGGGAAGGGAAGGGAAGGGAAGGGAAGGGAAGGGAAGGGAAGGGAAGGGAAGGGAAGGGAAGGGAAGGGAAGGGAAGGGAAGGGAAGGGAAGGGAAGGGAAGGGAAGGGAAGGGAAGGGAAGGGAAGGGAAGGGAAGGGAAGGGAAGGGAAGGGAAGGGAAGGGAAGGGAAGGGAAGGGAAGGGAAGGGAAGGGAAGGGAAGGGAAGGGAAGGGAAGGGAAGGGAAGGGAAGGGAAGGGAAGGGAAGGGAAGGGAAGGGAAGGGAAGGGAAGGGAAGGGAAGGGGGAAGGGAAGGGAAGGGAAGGGAAGGGAAGGGAAGGGAAGGGAAGGGAAGGGAAGGGAAGGGAAGGGAAGGGAAGGGAAGGGAAGGGAAGGGAAGGGAAGGGAAGGGAAGGGAAGGGAAGGGAAGGGAAGGGAAGGGAAGGGAAGGGAAGGGAAGGGAAGGGAAGGGAAGGGAAGGGAAGGGAAGGGAAGGGAAGGGAAGGGAAGGGAAGGGAAGGGAAGGGGGAAGGGGGAAGGGAAGGGAAGGGAAGGGAAGGGGGAAGGGAATGGGGGAAGGGAATGGGGAAGGGAATGGGGAAGGGAATGGGGAAGGGAAAGGGGAAGGGAAAGGGGAAGGGAAAGGGGAAGGGAATGGGGAAGGGAAAGGGGAAGGGAATGGGGAAGGGAATGGGGAAGGGAAAGGGGAAGGAAGATGATAGGCAGTATACCACTGTCAGACATAGGGAAATTACTTCTGGTTCAGAAAGATGACACAGTTGAGCATGTCCAGTCTCCAGGTCTGCTAGCTATACCCTGCTATCTCAGAACCACACATGGTTACTTCTGTTACTTCTTGGTGAGAAATGATATAATTTATGGCTCCCATGTGATACCTCTATCCCTTCATAACAGAAAATGGAATGGATTAACCAACCTTCCATGTGAAAAGAGACAAAGACCCCCCCAAAAAAGGTATACATCATCTCTTACTGATACTACACACATTTTAATGTGGTTTTGCTTGACATGAAGCTCCAGTACAATATGAATGATTTCTAATTAATACGATAAAAGCCTAATATTAAGCTTTCTACTTCATCCAGAAACATCCAGTGAATGCAAAGTTAAAGTAAATATTCAATGCCTAAATCTTTGTGCCACAGCATTTGTCATGTCATTATGATCTAAAGTTGCTTTCAATTTATATTTCTGGGCATTTATCAGTTTAAGAAAGTACTGTGAGATTTATTTAAATACAGGATATTAGACATAATTTGCATGTAATAGTGCAGGCCAGACCTTTTGCTGTCTTCATGAGTTTATGAACATCAAAAAAAAAATCAGCATTGTCACAATGAACTAAATATGAAGGCAGGAAAAAAAAAAAAAGCACACATCAAAGGTGAAGCATGTTTTAAATCAATCAAATTCAGCTAGAACTATCAAGATTGTATAACCTGCAGACCAGATTCCTATGCATAGCTGTATGAAGTAAAACATGAACATAATGTGAAAACCATTATTGTCACTGAGATCCTAAGTAAAGCAACATTTGTTTGAACCCTTATCTGTTCCACTGAGATTTTATTTTAGAGAGAGAGAGAGAGAGAGACCAAAAGCATAGCACAATTATGCATTAGCCATTCTTGGCACAGCATGGAATCAGAAATTAACCTCCCTTGGACATGTAGTTAATATTCTGTAGTCTTTCATGCTATAGCTTACAAATAAATAAATAAATAAATAAATAAATAAATAATCTGCTCTGTCTTTAAAGCAAAGCTGGGTTGATTTCTACTCTATACGCATAAAATTATATAGGTATATAAATGTGCTGGAAGTGCAGATGTTTCTATGCGTATATATGTATACAAACAAAAGTGTATATGGGCATATGCATACATATGCATCTTTGTATACACACATACATGTATGTATACACACGTGTGACTAGATATAAATATACACACATAGGTATACTTACACATTTTTATACACTTAATCTGAAAATCATACAGTAATTTCTTGATATCACTCGGGTGTGCCTCCTCCTTCTCTTACAGGGAACATTGTATTCCAACAAAGAATCATTATAATTGCTCTTTAAAAATTACATGTGGCTCAACTCCATGCAGCTATTCACTGTACAGAACTGTGTGAAATCTCATTACAAAACCTGGAATCAATTAAAGCTCACCTAGTTAGGGCTTTGTTAATAGCTTGACATTCACTTTCAGGTCATTATAATGCCTGTCTGATCTTTTAGAGGGTGTAGTAACTGTACAGATTTTTTGTTTTGAAGCAGACAGTACAGAAAAGAAAATTTTATACAAATGGTATTAAGGATAGGAAAGAACAAAATAAAAATACTTGTTTATTCAGAACAAAAGCAGTCAATTCAGTTTGATAGCACTTGCTGTGTCTTCTATTTATCTGTCAATGTGTTTGTATCAGCAAATTCTTTTTGCCTAACTTGTAAGCAAGTTGAGCCATGCAAATATGTATGTACAAGTGTTTGTGCTGGAACAGTTTGAGAGCTGATGTTGGCATGGGAATTTATCCAACAAAGAAACAGAAACGGTGTCACATACGACAGAGATGACCAATTACTTAGAGAAGTCAAGCATAATAAATATAATGAAAAACTCAAAACAACAGTTAATCATTTATGTTAGGATCTGCTGCTTATTACTGGAGTGGAGTTGTGCTGAGCATGGCACACAGACAAGGTGCCCACAGGCATAATATGGACAACTTACTGTCAACCTTTGACTGAAGTATGTCATTGGGTGACTAATTTCAAATACTGAGCATACTGCAACATGTCAGAGCATATTTGCATGTATTTCAAAAACAATTTGCTGAACAAATCATTTTTCTGGTGAAACAGATTGCTCAGTAGGAGAAGACACTAAAAAACTTGGGTAGTTTCCTCTTTTTTTTTCTCCACTAATTTCCTCTGGAGCTCAAAACCCATAGGCAAAACAAAATCCAGGGATAGGTTCCCACTTGTGTACCAAAAAACAAAACATGACACATTTACACAAATATAACTCCAGGTGACATTCTCCAATTAGTGCTTCTAATTTTCAGTGCTCACCAAACTACTTGGCTGAACCAGTTACACATGACAGTGTGACTAACCCCAATTTAACCCTAAGTTTAAATAGGTGCAAATGGGAAATTATTAACAGGGATAGTCAAATAACACACCTGGTAATTTTAGGAGGAACATAAATTTAAAGGAATGTATACAATATTAACAGCTAAATAGTTTTATAGCATACAGAACAACTCCTTTAATGAAAAACAAATACTACTACTACACTCTGCATTCCTTTCTTCGTTTCCTATCTTACTCAACTGAATGTTCAAGCTAATGTTCAACATATTTAATATTTACAGATCTGGATGGATTGGATAATTTATTTGGTTAGCCTTAACATATGTTCACAATGCTATGCAAAAAGGGACCTCAAAATGATAGTCAGGAAAAGTCAACAAATGAAAAACATTTAATCCTATCATGACACATGTAGATGCACTCAATGAAGTTTTAAGATTTCTTTCAGCTCAGTGACTCAAAACTTTAGACCATGTTTAATGATCATAGTTTGATGACTGTGAAGAGCACACAGAAGCTTCTTTCATCAACAGTCTATTTGTGTGTGTGTGTGTGTACGCGCGTGCCTATTAGCAGTTTATTTGAAAAAGTCACTGACCAAGAAATTATATCTAAAACCTCAAATGCCGGAATAATGATGTATATTTAAGTTGAGCCTGTTCTTTGATTTTTCCCCCATTAGAATGATTGATAAATATCCCTCTAGCAAGGAATAATTCTTGACTGACAGATTACCTCCTTCTTAGAGGTTTTGAATCAAGCTAACACAGACATTTTGATCACACTTCATTGTTTTATACTAATACAGCATAAAATCCTCCCACAGCTACATATGTGTCTGATGGAAATATTATATCTAATTCACAAATATTTATTTATAACAAATCTTATGTCTGAAGTTTCCTGGATTGCTAACAAAAATGTAAGTACAATAGATTTATCTTCTGCAAAAACTCTAAATACTGACTGTACTCATTTAAATGGTGCACATAAGGGCCAAGGAAGTGATGGACATCAGCCCTGTGGCTTTTATTTTTACAGATCCCTAAAGAATGCTCTGCAGTTTAAAATATAAACAGAAAAGGGTTTGCCCCAAGCTAGTTTTTATCTAACATTAAATGCAACTTAGTGGTGCCAAATATTACAAGGGGAAAGAGGATGAATGTTACAATAAGATCATGAAGAAGGTCATCATGATTATCTGCCCCAGGCTTCTTCACATGGACCATTCAAGGGGTATAAGTTTAAAGGCAGCAGGCCCATGCTGCTACTGTAAAGGAGCCTAATCCCTTTGAAGTCAATAGAAACAGCCTGATTTACACTGAAGAGACTACTGTCTCTGAACAGGTAACCTAGCAATTTGATGATGACTAGTTAACGAGCTGTCAAAGCTTAAACAGCAGTCATTCACTTGCCTGTATGTAGGAAAGTGATATACTGCCAGAACTATATGTGTAGCATTTAAGCAACTGCCACAGATGGGGAATTTAGCACACTTGCTGAAATTATTCCAGGAATCCCTAAACCATATTTGAGCATCAGCAAGTGTATATAGAAATGCACAGTTATCAAGAATGCCATCTAGTGTACCCTCCAGCAACATTCAACCAAAACAAACCCTGCACACAGAAATAAAGTGAAATGATTATGAACTGTACATCACCCCAGATGGTGATAGATGGGGCCATTAATGGCAACCTGAGAAAAATCAGATGGCTGGATCTAATGGAAATCACATGACTTCTCAAAGCAACTTAGACTGTTTTGTTCTGCAGAATGGCACAAGATTCTTTGTATAAGATTACATAAAACAATTCTGTTCCCATCCATCCTGTCTCACTAATCTTCCACTAAGATGCCTTGTGGCAAGTCTATAACCAAAGCCCCCCACCCTTCTCTATCTCTGAATCACCTGAAATGTAGGGAAGCAGGCGTTTCTTAAAACAGGGCTCCTGGATAGTTCTCTGAATTCTGAGATAAGCATTAAGCTGTTCAACCCCAGTAAAGATGTTTGATATGATGCTATCTGAAAGTGGTTAATCTTCATCTTACTATCTTACAGTTGCTCTGGTATGCAATAACGAATTGTAAATACCTAAATGTTTTCCACCATGCACGTCACATCTTTTATTTCTACACACACAAGTCTCAATGACTGCACTTCATCTGTGGCTGAATTCTGTGATAGCACAATGGATGAACCAACAGCAAAGGCTTTCTATTACCCACATTCATTTCAAATCTACTTACTCATTGTGGTTTTCTGCTATATCTCAAACAAGTTTTCTGTCAGTTACAGGCAATACTGCTGTGAACTATTTACATACAAATATATATTTATATATATATACTTTTATACAGCCTACATGCATTTCCAAGAACAATCTCACTATGAGTCCTACTATATACCAGCCTGTGGTAAGCAGTTGCACAGATACATCTACTATGTATCATTGGTGATGCAAAAGCGTTAGAATTTATGTTCCACACTATAGTACATTTCACAGTAAACAACTCCATGTTCATCTGTGAGAACAAAGAGGATTTCATGATGAAGAAAGCTCCAATGAACAGGGAACTAATCTAACATTCAACTTCTCTAGTCGCTATGTACTTCCTGTATGACTTCAGGCAAGGTGTTCAGCTGTGCTCTAACTTCCTCCCTTGTAAACCAGAGATAAAGGCACAGCTGCCACTCTATGGAGATTCATGAGGGTAAATAATGTTAAAGACTGTGAAGTGTTTAAGCAGAACATTAACAGAAGGAAGTAATACTTTAGAAATACTCTCTGTTTTGCCCCACTTCTAGCAGTGCTAGCACCAGCTCTCATCTCTGTAACATATTGCAATAAGCTCTGTCAACAGCTCTTTCAGTTTGTCTTAAATCCATTAATGAAAAGGGTAGATGTTTAAGGTGTTTAGTGAGATTGTTCTGAGCACAATCTGCAGTTTAGCTGTTAGCTATAGCATACCAATGATGGTGCCCCAGGAGGAAGATAGCTGTATTTTTGTGCTCTCAGATGGCTGCACAGACACTGTGAAGGCTGACAGCATATATACTGCTGAAAAGCATGGAAATTATAGTTCAATAAACTGCCTTACCACAGGATGGCAAATGTTTCTCTCTCCTGCATATTTTTCATTCAACTGAAGCCCATGTATGATTTACAAAACCACTAATAAAACTTTTCAGTATGATGTATTTTCACTGCTATCAATGGAACCACTCAATTCAATGAAAACATACAAGCTCAAACCCGTAAGGACTGTATTTATATTATTATTTATAGTTTTAATTGAATAATGACTTAGCAAACTACTAAGGCATGGACAGCCTTATGATTTTTATTTTCCACTATGAGAATGGAATAAAGCAGAATTTGAGCTCATGGAGGAAGCCTCCTGAGTACTCTCCTTAAGCTGGAAGACTCTCATCTGCTGTAGTCTCCTAGCAGATTCTACACAGTTTTTCACCCTGATTAATACGTGGGAATTTAGCAAGAAAACAGAACTAGGACAAAAGAGATCAGTACTAAACATTTAAGGAAACCAATATTACATGCTGAAAGACCTGTTTTTTTTATTTGAAATCTATCTCTGCTCATACTGCAGAGCTCTCAATACCCCTTCAAACTCCTGGCATATGACAAGCATCACTCTCCAGTTACATTAGTCAAAATATTTTGGAAGTGGCTGGACAGCATCTCAGAAGGAAGTATGATTTGCTCTTAGCGATTAAGCACTGACAATAGTGAATGAAAACCTATTACAGGTAGATTAAGTGAAAATCTGACAGATGGCTGCATCTTCACTATGTCATAAGTCAGAGGTAAAGAGTAAGAAAATACCACAGGAGTAATAAACAATACAAAACAAAACAAAAATAAAATAAAACTAATTAGTAAAAATAAACTGAAATATTTTCCATAAGTAAGACAAAGACTACATAGTAACCAAAGCCCCGAGCTGGTAGGTTGTACATTATCGACTCATAAGAAAAAACAACTGATCTGACCATAGCTCTCTGTTGAAATACATAATGTTATTTAATGATATTTTAAAATACTTTAAAATGCACTTACAGACATGCAAGATAACTCAGAAAATCAGTATGCTTATAGAGATTGGGAAAGTGGATAATTTTCTTGGTAAAACAAGAATGGCTGCTTTGAATTCACATAGTCAAATTTGGCCTCAGTTTATGCCATACTTACTCCAGGAGACTTGGATATTTCTTCTTTCTAAGGAATTGATTGACTTCAGCCAAACAAACTCTCTGAGATGTTCACAGTCCTTAAATGATGAATGCAAATTTTCAGCTGCACAATGAAACATTATCCAGATGTCCAGATGGCCTCCATTTCATATGCTCAGGGTCTGGTGTAACTGCTGTCCCAACATGATATGTAGCAGGTCCCCCATACCTGAATGACAAATGAGGCTGTGTAAGGGATTTCTTTGGAAAGAATTCTGTACCTCTGTGCAAAATAAAGCCTGTGAGCTCCTTTGCAATACACAATACAAGAAAGCTCCAAACAAGCATTAACACATCTAGTCCTCTTCTTGCACTAATAGAAGAAACTCCACCTCTGCATTTGGCCCAACTTCAGTCACTTGAAGGCAATGTCATTTATTGTGATTTAAATCGCATTGTCATTTAAATCACATTTTCCTATTAGGAAAAAAATAGAGAAAGTTTAAAGACTAAATGCTTCATTGAAAATGCATATAAATCTTCCTGTAGTAGTAACAAATTGTGTCTGCTTCCCAAGTGTGCGCTTCCCAACTGCCTGGGCTTTTTCTCTGGATATTCCTTCTTCTAAAGTGACTAAAATAGAGCATGAAAATACAAACGCTACTTCACATTTTTCAGTAGCATTTTTTGAGAGTGAAATCAAAGACTGGATGCAGTTTGATTCTTGAAAAACATAGCAATTCTTTGTGTTTATGGTTTTTCTTTTCTTTATTTATTTATTTATTTATTTTAAATGAAAAAATATGTTCAAGTTATAGACAATATACCTTAAAATTTAGGGATTACAGACTTCTACCTGGTTGACTAACTAGACAGGAGACTTAGAGGTGACATGATTAAAAGATATTAAAAGTGAAAATATGGGCTCTATAGTTTAAGGCACAGCAAACAATAAAGGTTGGAAGCAAAGTCAATCCCATTCAAAACAACAGAATTTAAAGATTTTTAAGAGGGTGATTCATCATCAAAAGAAAATCTCAAGGGAAGTGACATATTCTCTCCCTTTATATCTTCAAATGAAAATGTTGCTTGAAAATACACTTTAGTCAAACATGAAACTTCTTAGTTTCCAGGCTGGGGTAACTAGGCAAAATGATATTCCGGTGTTCAGAACATAAATTCAGTAGTCCTGCTTAGTTTTCAATCTCATTAGTTAAACTCAAAGAATCTGCAAAATCATATGAACAGCATTATGCCATAAAAATTCTTTGTTAATTTTATATAATATTAATCATATTTTGATCTCCTTTTAGCAGACTTACCTCCAACAAATTTGAGCAGATTTATTCAGCAAAAGGTTGGGCATTTGCATTGAGAACAATGAGTACATCATCATAGATACCCTACTGTTCACTAGAGGAAAGAAAATCCCTATAGAATGCAGTTTGTTATGAAATTTATAATAATGTCTAATTTGTAATGCAAACAATTTAGTAAAGGTTTTATTAAGGTCACCATTAGTCACTAGACTGTTTCCTAGATGGAAGTAATTGTATATATATATAAAAAAAAAAGCATATCCCATTTTGCAAGGAAAAAAACTAATAAATCAACTTACATTAGATGCTGAAGAGAAAAGCTTGTAGGTTAGTGACTGTATCCTGGTTACTCCTAACATGGCAATCTGGTGAAAAAGTTGCACATACATGGTAGAATAGAGGTGTCTATTTTTGTAACATAATAAGCTTTCTGGCAAGTATTGATTACTAATTATGAATTAATACTCTTATTTTTATTTCTATCTACATTTTTCATACATTTCTTTTCTGAAAGAGGATGTATGCTATGAGCTATATTCAGTAGCAATTTGTAGCACCAACATGTGGGTCATATCCTCAAAAACTGAAGGGACGAAGAATCTCAAAATCATCAACACAGTCTAACCTTGGAGGCAGCTCAACAAGCTAGACAAGCACGTGACTCCATCCCTACAAGTTAGGAGTTGATATTGTATGAGTCTGATAAGAGGAAATTAATTTTAATTTTTTGTTCTGAACCCAGACAATAAAATGTACACTAGTTTAATTGTTCTAGAAACAAATTATTCAGCTAAGTAAGAGAGGAATTTTTTTTTTCCTATATCCTTCATCTTATCTCTTTACTTCTCCTTTGTGAAAGACAAGATTCTGGAAATTTCCTCAGGTGCTTGCCTTATTTTGAAATTATGGATACCCAAACAAGATAACTTTATTTTAAAATTGTAACTAATAAGTTCATCAAAGACATTGTACATCAGGCATTAAAAGCATATACCAAAAAATCCTAGGTTAATCTCTACATCTCTACAAAAATCAACGCCCTTTGTAAATCATAAAGAAGACTGGGTGCAAAGGGGATGGTGGTATTCTGGTTTTTTTTACGCTTGAGATCACAAGTCAGCAATGTGCCCTTGCGGCCAAGGCCAATGGTATGTTGGGGTGCATTTGGAAGGGTGTTGCCAGCAGGTCAATGGAGGTGATCCTCTCTCAGCCCCAGTGAGGCCACAGCTGGGGTATTGTGTCCAGTTCTGGGCTCCCCAGTACGAGAGGGACATGGAGCTACTGGAGCGACTCCAGAGGAGGGCTACAAAGATGATTAGGGGACTGGAGCACCTGTTGTATGAGGACAGGCTGAGAGAACTAGGCCCGTTTAGCCTGGAAAAGAGAAGACCTCATTAACGTATATAAATATCTGAGGGGAGGGTATCAAGAGGTTGGAGCTGGTCTCTTTTCAGTTGTGCCCAGCAACAGGACGAGAAGTAATGGGCACAAACTGAAGCACAGGAGATTCTGGCTGAATATGAGGGGGCATTTATTTACTGTGGGGGTGACAGAGCACTGGAACAGGTTGTCCAGAGGGGTTGTGGAGTCTCCTTCTCTGGAGATATTCAAAACCCTCCTGGATGCCATCCTGAGAAATGTGCTCTGGGTGATCTGGCTTGGCAGGTGGGTTGGACTAGATGATCTAGAGGTCCCTTCCAGCCTTGGCCATTCTGTGATTCTGTGACCCTATGGGAATAGAGAGAGCTGTTCAGGATCACCTTGTTCTATCTGTGACAAAAGAGAGTAGGATTATGTTATGTAGTGGTCTGCTGCTGTAGTCTTAACACTCCATACAGATAGAAAACCACAGGTACAAAGGCCAAAAAAATAAAAAGAAATATTAATCTGCAGTATATCAGGGTTGGAATTTTTCTTAAATTTAGGACAGGAATTACAGTTGCTTGCACAAGTAAAATGGAACAAAAATTTAAATACAAATCAAACATTTAGCATGTTATAATGTGAATCACTATCTGAAAGGCACTTAGAGATGTAAAAACAATATAACATGATACTCAGCATTAGAAGTTTTTGTTTTTGTTTTTTAATGCATGTTATACAACAAGTAACCAAGAATGTTCAAATGTTCCAGCTGTCAGAGGTTCTGGGTGATATCTGCATGCCAGGAAGCCCCGTTAACTCCCATGGACTGACACATAATGTGGGCCATTTGAGAATTCCGGCTAGTATTTTTAATAATTAAAAGTTAATTTGGATCTGATGGTATTCTATTGTGAGGATCTTTTCATGCAGAAGTAAACCCATTTTTCTCTAAACAGAGGGCTAGATTCTCTTTTTCTTTAAATCTAGGCTTTCAGTCTAAAATTTCCACCTCCACAATGATGTGGGATGTATTTGTGAGGTGTGTTAAGCCTGAAGGCAAGTCTGCATTGCATAAAACAGCATGGCACAGAGATCTGTGCTCTGTATTGGCAAAGTCTAAGAAGTCCACAGGGCATTGTGCAAGCAAGACACAACTCAAATGTTGAGAGGCTGCTTTTGAAGCAGTTATCTATAGTGTCCACTCATGTTCCAGCTATGGCATTAGCCTGTGAAAACCAACTAAAATATCTTCACATTTGAAGGAAAAAAAAAAAAAAAAAGAAAGAGAAAAGCCAAACTAGAGAACATATATGTTTATGTAATTTCTTCAGGAAAACATTTGAAAGGTTTTGTTCTGCTTTCAAGTTCCTCTGAAGAGCTGTTTGCAGAAGCTTCCTAAATGATACACAACATAATGGCAGGACAAAATAGAACATTTTTTTTCCTCTCAATCAGAACTCCAAAATAATATATTTTTGGCCACACAGTGTTGTGGTTTAACATGTCAGGCAGCTAAGCACCACACAGCTGTTTGCTCACACACACACACACACTCCTCAGTGGAATGGCGGAGAGAATCAGGTAAAAAAAATGTAAAAAAAAAATGTAAAAAAAAAAAAAATGTAAAAATTTGTGGGCTGTTTAATAGGACTGTGGACAGTTTAATAGGACGGAAAAGGAAGAGAAAATAATAATAATAATAATAATAATAATAATAATAATAATAATAATAATAATATGTACAAAGCAAATGATGCACAGTGCAATTGCTCACCACCCGCTGACTGATGCCCAGCCTGTCTCTGAGAAGTGGTCCCCCCCCACACTCTGGCTAGCCACCCCATATTATTTGTTCAGCATGAACATGGTACGGGACATCCCTTTGGCCAGTTGGGGCTAGCTGTTCTGGCTGTGTCCCCTCCCAGCTCCTGGTGCACCCCCAGCCTCCAGGGTGATATGAGAAGCTGAAAAGTCCTTGGCTCTGTGTAAGCACTGCTCTGCAGCAATTAAAACATCAGCATGTTATCAACATTATTCTTATCGTAAATCCAAAACACAGCACCATACCAGCTACTATAAAGAAAATAAACTTTATCCTAGCCAAAACCAGGACACATAGATTCTTTTTTCTTTTTCAGTTGGCACCCATTTTGCCACTTTTAACAAAGTGGTGACAAATGAGCCAGAACAAAAGAAAAGTTAGCTTTTTTTTTTTTTTTTCCTGAAAAATTCCAAACATCCAAAAAACCATACTGAGCTGCACTTGCCCAGTAGGTCGGTGGGGTTTGTTCATTGACACTGACTTTTTTTTTGGAGCTAAATTATAGAGAGGAATACAAGATGAGATCCAGAGCACCTATTTTGTGTCTGAAATGGCAGTTGGATGAAATGTAGGCATCTTAAGTCCAAGAAAGTGATCCAGAAAACCCATGCAGCAAGTAATGTCAAAGCCAGCAGACACTAACGCTCAAAAAGCACTTTCCTGTTCAGCCTAAGACATTTCCCAGAGGCTTATACTCATGCCCACGTCCTGCCCCAGCTCCTCAGACCCTCTGGGATGACAAGGCACACACCCAGCCTTCAGCTGAGTTCTGCAACAGGTGGTGGTGTGGTGTCAGCTTGTTAGATCTGAGTTCAGCCCAAAGAATAGTTGCTTCCACAGTGTGCAGAAACTGGGTCATGACACAGCAGTGCTAGTTCTGTCCCCTTTCTCAGGAATTTGTCCTGTGAGTTTGGATGAAGCTACTTTTTATTTTTTTATTTTAATTTATTTTATTTTTTTATGTTCCAGACCATTTAACATAGTTTATTTTTAGCTCTGCAAGCCATCACGGTGCCAAGGATTCCTACTGGCACTATAGGAGCTGAGGGCACTGAGGGGCCTCCCTGTCCAAGCTCAGCCCACTCAGGCCTCCCCTACCCCACCTAGGGCCCCACTTTACCTCCCCCCTGCCCCAGACCACCAGCCCATGCCCCAGACCACCAGCCCATGCCACAGTGATGCCACAACTGGGCTGTTCAGCTCCCTACAGTCCTGCCCTGACCAACCATGAGCCCAGCAGGCCAACACTGCAGCCCAGCCTTGGCCTGGCCTAGTCCCCATGGAGGTGCCCAATGCCTGGGCCTGGGACTAGCATGCTGCTGAGCTCCTGGCTGGGGGTAGGATGGGCCCTGGCTGCCATGTCCTGTTCTGCTTGCCCCATGAAGAGTCCCCATGGCTCCTGGCTCCACTCCACAGCTAGCCATCATCCCATGCAATGCCCTGCCTCTTCAGCAGCCCACACACTCCTCAGTGCCTGCCCATTGACCAGCCCCTCAATGCAAAGGGAAGTGGCAAGTGGCCTCTGATATTCACATCGCTAAGTAGCTCCTCAGGGACTTGAGACCCTGACAGTTCAACATGGAAAATAAGGAGACGATCACTTTCTTCAACTGCTTTTTTAAATTTTGCTTATCTGGGATTAAAATTATTCCACTGCACCCCTCAGAAGAAAAAACAGTATTATGGACATATTGAAACAAGCTGTCACTGCCCTAGAACTTGCTTTTATGAGCTAAGGAAATTCCACTATCCCAGAACGACAACCATAACACTTCTGAGAAACCTCTGTAAATCTTGACTGAGAGCCAGCTTGTTGTTTTAGCCAGGTTTATTACTAGCAAATACTGGGGAAAATGTGACGAGAAAGCCCATTCTGATGAAATCCAAACCAACAGTGAGATCAAAAGTGAAGGATTTTTCTCTGCAGCAGACTAAACCCCTAAAACCTTTAAAGGTTCACTCATCTTTTCACAGACATCGCTCCGTAAATCAGTCAAGTATTATGAGGCAATAAAATTTAATTCATGCATAAATATTCTGGCAATCAACTATGTTGGAAAGAAAATTCAGAGCACTATATGGGAACTTAGGAGGGTTTCTTGAAGAATGGTTTAGGCAACCAGTGCCAGAATGTGACATGATCTCCTTATATTCATAACTATTTTCATGCATATTATGTATTTTACCGCAACTGAGAACCCGTGCAGAGCCTTTTTGGTTCTATAGTTCAGTTTATGTTAGTAAACCAATGTAAGTAATATTTACCAAAGGGTTACAATCAACCTGTAAAAATACACTTGGCATCAAAACTTGAAACTTGGCACATGGATGACTGGCATCAGTACTGCTCAAAAACATTTTCCCTCTCCTTCCCTTCCCAAATTTTAAATACAAATAAACAGAGGTACTCTGAGTTATTTCTATTTATTTCTATGTATAAGAACCAACTTGTTTTAAAACAAATTTTTTGCATTTCTGTAATTCTAAAATAGGATTAATCAAATCAACTACAGGGCTTATATTGATGTCTTTTATTAGAAAGGTTTTGAATAGCTAAAATTTAGCTAAAATAAGAAATGTACAAGCCATTTCACTACCATAGAACTTGTTTTTACAGGCAAAGGAAATTCCACTATTCCAGAATGACAAGTACTTTGAAAGGGCCATAATACCACCAGCTCAGGGCATGAAAGAATTTCCCAATCACATACAGAGATTATCTCCCAGTTATATCAGAGGCGCATGGAACAGGAAGCAGACAAAAGCATGGAAGACAAGCCACAGGTTCGATTCGACTTATTTTGACTAAATAGTTCCTAGTTAGGCCTATTTTCCTTTTATATCTTCCTTTTAGTATTGAGCCACTAACTTTAAGAAAGAAGAAAGTCAAGCATTTCATCTCTTTGTGCAATGAAAGCCTATCAACACATAGTCTGTGGAAGGGGGGCCATTTCTGTAGTCTTCCATCTTATCACACTGAGCCAACTCAGCATCACTACTAAATGAAGTATGCCTTAGAATGAGTGTCCTGCTTATCAGACACTCATTGAGAGAGTGATGATTTGAGAACCTGTGAGGAGGTAGAGAGCTGTGGGAAAGATTACTCAAGACATTAGCAGACTTGCTAGGGTTTCTTAAGTTTTTAAGGAAAAAATCACTTCAAATACTCACCTTACAGGTCAACTGACTTGCCCTATTTTTCCCCCCATTCTTGCCTCTCTTTCCTCTCCACATTGACACAAAAAATGATGTGAGGGAAACAGTGAAATGCCTTGAACTTTCTAGCTCTTGGACTCTTAAACAGATTTTTCCTTGGAAAGGGAAATCTGCCCCAACACCCAGAGACCAAAACTAGGAAAAATACAGTCAAGTGTGTTGTACGCAGGGTGGGTTTGTTGTTTTGTTTTTTTTTTCCACCGAAGCTCAGAGGGGATTCTGGCAGGAGACAATAGTCTGTATAGAATCAGAATCAGAGAATATAGTAGAAGGCACTTCTGAAGGAAAGAAGGACCTTGTGAGACTAAGCCAAGAAAGGCAATTTTTTGACTTATATCCAGAACCGTTACCCTTTCAGGAACTGAAGCCTGGGGAGTTTTTAAAGCTTTTAAGCTGGATTGTTTTAGGTAGCCATGGAACTGATGAGTGGAATGGAGAGAAGAATTAATATGAGTGACTCAGATTCCATGTTTAGGAATATGAGTGACTCAGATTCCAGTTTAGGAATAATTTGGGCAGTATGAGCTTCTTTTATCATCCCCCCCATTTTTTTTTTTTATTTATTTTTTTCTGTTGTTCTGTTTTGTTCTTGAGACCTAAGTCATTGTGTGGAATGTAGACAAATAAAAATCATTTATCTATAAAGACCAACTGGACAAATATCAATAGTTTATAGGAGTTCCAATGTGATATGCTCATGATGACTTGTGGATTTGAAAGCCTTCTACCTGTGAGCTTCACATCTTGCTCATCTTTAGGAGTGAGGCAAATTCTCCCTGTGCTCTCAGGTAATTCAGGGACATACTGGCTCAGGCTCATGACAGTCCTAGGGTGGCTTAATTGCTGTTAGCATGCAATGTTCACAAGCTCTTCCTAGTTTTGAGATAATATGATATAAAATAAATCTCCATTGAACAGATTCAACCCCCCCTGCCAGACACAGGCTCACGGTATGTACACAGACAGTTCCTGCAGTTCTACTGACGGGTAGTAATTTGTCAAATTGCCGTAATTCTGGATGTATTCAGGGCAAAGGTCTCATATATTACAGCTACAGAAATGAGTCTCGTTATTTTATTTGAAACTTTATTGCTATTTCAGGAAGGCAAGGTTAGGCATGCAGCTACAGCAACACTATCACTATTTTCATTCCATTACTTTGAAACTGTTCCACTTTCGCTTTTCTTTCTTGTCAACTAGCAAAAAAAACATGCAATGACATCTGAAGAATATCATTCTTTACAATGGGATGCAGCGGGTAGACATTCTTGATGCCTTCTACTTCCCCCATGTCCACAGTTTTTATATGCATTCAGTCTTTCCTTTAAAACAAACAATAATAACAACAACAACAAAACATCCTCACCTGTGAAATCTAACACTTGTAAATTTAATCACATATTTATCTGTGGTTGATTGCTAAGTAATTCATACAAGCCTCTTGCATGTACAAAAGTTCAGAAAGAGCCTTAGGCTTCGAAGCACTCTTTCCATGTGTTTCTAATGTCCTTTTAAGTCTATTATGATTAAATATCTCAGCAAAACAGACACATTCAGTCATGTATTTACCACCAATTTATTTATCTATTTATTTATTTATTTATTGGTGATTTTAAGCATACTTGGCAATAGTGATTTCCATAAGGACTATTTTGCTAGAAGGCATCTTGCAAAGTCTCATTCATTTTTGAAATGGCACATATTCAGGTCTGCTCCCATTCAAGTGAGTGGAAGATGTGACACTGACTTCACTGTTGACAGGATTCTATCTAGTTTGTGGCATCTCCCTAGTTCAAAAACGATGTTCGATCATTCTCTTCTAATCCAGGTTGATTTTTTACAAAGGAACAGAGTTTTCTTAGACCATGATTCTGCTTTGATCTTTTATCCTTGTTTAATTAAGAACTCTGAATCATCTTTACCATGCCAGAATATCTTGTATCCCTGATTCGTTTTCCCTTGGCCAGATGAAGAAAAATGTGACTGTTGGCTGCTTTCCATACCTTTCCATAAATGGTCTAAAAGAAGTTTTCTTTTTATTCATTTTAAGTCTTTTGCATTGGCATTTCAGTAGAAAGACTGTAAAATTTCTGTTGTCCTTGCCTCAATCCTTGTAACATTACCTGCAAAAGATATTTGCTGCCTGCTTGTAGTAAGTTCTTGTCCAAACACTTCAGATTTTTTTTACTACTATTTTTATTTTCCCCTGCAGCACAGAGTAGCATTATTCTTGAATATATGTATGTATGCATTTAATTATTTATTTTCAGTAGATATATTTGGCCTCATTAAACAATTACAGAATAACCAGAAGGAGCTGGTTCCAACCATTATATGGGAGATAATCAGTTTTTAAAATGTGGCCTAATTAAATAATTACTCAGTAGACCACAACAATTCTGATCTGTGCTAATGTGCAGTGTTCAAAAACTACCTAATTAAAGTTATTATCCAATAGAGTTAATGTTTCTAAGTGAACCAATTCTTTTATTTGGATACTTGATGCCCAGACAAAAATTTTAAAGCAACGTAATTGCATAATTTATTTAAGGAAGTATTCTGATCGATCAATAAGTAATATACTAGGCTCTTCTCCCACTTCTTTACTTTTCTGCTTTTTAAACTGTGAATCTGTTGAAGACATCACAGACTTTTGTGATCTCTGGGTGACAAATGAGGGGTTATTTCAGTCTTAGACAAAAATCAGGAATACCTCTTCAGTGACAGTGCAACTCTTCTTTTCTCTGCTATATTTTCATTTAAAATGAAGTATCAGGCACCTCTTTGTAAATGTGGGCTCTTTGTATGACACCTACTTATCCTACTCTAACATCAACATACATATTTGAAGTGCCAGTGTGATATACTATTGACTGGTCAGTTTTAATCGTTGATACATTTTATCAGCTAAGCTTTCCTAATATGAATGAATTTTATACAAATAAAACTGTGCTTTGTCTAGCATCATTTAATCTTATAGTGCCTCTCTCCTTCCTGCTCCTCACTCCTCAGAATAAAAGGAAATATCAGCAAAAGCACAGTTTTGCCAATATGGCTGTGCTTACACTAGCAATTTTGCCAGCACAGTTCTGTCAATCACACATCACACTTTACCACCCTCCTCATCAACATAGCTGTTCCAGCAAAATTTTGTATAACAGACCTGACCTGAGTCTCATTAAAGTGACCAAGGGTCAGAGGCTATAAAGTCAAACAGACATGTTTTGAAAACAGCAGCTTCCTAGCTTTTATTCAGTTTAATTGGTTTTGAAGCTAAATATGTTTGAACCTGTTTTCAATTTTTGACCAATATTTTCCATGGCTAGTTTTGATTTATTTATTTATTTTAATTACAGATATCTTTTACCTTTTCAGACATTTGTACTCTAAGAACTCAGCTACTTTTAATCCCTGGTCATAAGGCTATGGCTGGGGAGTTTTGAAGGAAGATCTGAAAGAAGAGAGATATTTGAGTATTTTCAAGAAAATGAGATAAATGTTTATAACAACTGGAAAGAACCCAAAGAGATGGAGGAGGAAAAAGAACCCAAGTACCACAAATGCCTTTATTAAACTCATTCTGAATTTTCAGAACAGCCTTTTTTATATTGATGTAATGTAATAGCATGCCAACTTTAAAAACAGCAGTCTTTTATTTAGGAACTTGTACAGCTTTTTTGATATTTAAAGTCATCCAAGTGTAAATATATTGTATTTTTAAAAATATTTTTAACCTTCTGTGACTCTTTGCATTGGTAGCTCTAATTAAATGGCATTTGTTGTTCACTGTGCTATTTCTGACACCACAATGAAGCTTGTAGCACGTGTCTATTCTTGTATCAACCTAATTGACTCCAAAACTTCACAGACATAATATAAACTGCAGTCTTGTAGCTATGACAGTTAAATCCCAAGTCATCACTATAGTGTGACGGCTTTACTGTTTGTAACGATGAAAGACAACTTACCCAACACTAGACAACCCACAAAACTGTCCAGAGAAGCTTTGATTTGGAACAGAGCAAGGAGCATGTTGAAGGGACAGTAGAGAGATGAGAGCCCTGAACTTAAATCAAAACCAGGTCCATTAAAACAGTAAGTCTATTTTCAGGATTTTCCCTTGTTTAAAATTACCCAAAGTGACAATATGCCAAAAGAAACAATTTTGTTTCAGTCTGGAAAAAAAAAAAAACAGTTAAGCTTTTTTTTTTTTTTTTTTTTTTACACTAACTACAACCAAGTAACTAAGATTATAAGATTCCACTGCAGATTTTTTTTAAATGTTTATTTTTCGTAGATTAAAAAAAAAAAAAAGTTATGATCCCCATTCTCCTTAGAAAGAACTTATATTTTCTTTTTGTAATTCCTCTATGCGGAAAATATAGCGACAACCTAGACTTTCCACAAAAGAGCAATGTATTTTGTGATTTCCTTAGAGATTACCTTTTTCCTCCTTAGCCATATTAGTCATTCAAAAACTTTCATAATAGTGGATCCAAATTTCTTCAACACATGATGAAACTGACTTTCACTACTGAGAGAATACATTTGGTTATTCAGGTCTGTTCTGTGAATAAAAATCCTAGTTTGTATTCTTTGTTAGTGAAAAGGGAGTGGACTTACTAAGTATAGGGTTGGGACATATGTTTGAGACATGCAAAATTATAATGACTTTCTTCAGCTGCTAAAGGGCAAGCCAAAGGGCAAGCAGGGTGGCACAAAGTATATATTTTCTGTCTCTGTAAGAATGGAATGGCCAGTCCTATTCTATAGTTGTGTAGTATTGCAGTTGGAAGCATAATATTTTAACTTTTTTCTGACATTTGAAATCAATTCCTAAACAATTTATTTCTTGTCATTCATTGGTGATTAGTGCTTGAAAAATCAGAGGTGTGGGGAGGGGGAAAATGGTGAATTTTCAAAAAACATTTTTGAAGATGATGTAAGTGCATCACTTCCTCCAACCCTGGGCATGTATTCCTCCCTTGTCCCTTTATCCAGCTGGCCCAGGAAACTGATTCAACTGAAAACTAAGTGGTGTCAGCCAAGTCAGTTTCCTGATCTCATCACATAAGCACAGTTGCTTTTTTTTTTTTTTTTTTCTCTGTAATCTTATGTTATTGATAGTTGAAGGTGGTTTATGAAGCCGTACCAGCCTGTGGTTGAGCTTAGCATTACAAGTTTGAAGCTACATTCCTCTGAGCCATCTCCTCACTCGTATCCTCCAGTGGAAGGAATATGGGAAGGCAGTTGTACTGGGTGGACTGCTTATTTTGTGGTAACTACCCACACTCAAAAACTTAATCCATTCCTGCACAGGATGAGTTATCTTACTCCTCTCTCAGGGTTACAGTCAATTTGAAATGTGGTCTGCTGCTGCTGAATTGCAACTGTGCAGTCCAACTTCCTCTGGGCTGATGAACACAACGTGACATGACCCTTCCACTGGTATTTAGAAGTAATCCCCTGTATGGGTCTTTAGATCTTCTGACCCTTCTCAGCATTTGTTTTGTCTTAAACCTCACTGGAGGTGGCTGTATTTCTACCACCAACTGTTCTACAATGATATCTAAAATACTTTTCTTCAAAGGTGCTGTTAAACTAACCCTTAATTTTATAAAGTCATCAGCTTAATCTCTGATAAGGTAACAAGATAAGAGCTATTGACATGTGCATTTGTACAGCTGTGTACCCTTTGCCATTTTGCAACACTTATCTGACTTCAAGAGGAAGTCATCAAAAATATAGCATGGAGAATTATTTTCAGGGTATGCGGGCCTGGCTCTGCTATGTTTTAAGAGCCTCTCTGGTTCAAGTGCCATGCATATTTTCTATTGCATACATTCATTGCTGAACTCCAGTGAGAATGGCAGTAGTGTCCTGAACCAACAAAAGCACTTATTCATGTTACCTTTAAGATCAGCACTATTCCCACTGAAGTCAAAAGGAACACAAGGGTTAACTGTTTAAATTTAAACAGATGTCTCAGAGCTTTTTGACTTGAGAACAAAAATCATCCCTATTAGTAAATCTCTGGACTGTTGAGTAAAACTGGGTAACATTGTTTTTGGATGCTTTGAAAAATAAGTTCTCAAAGAGGAATGGCTGTGGAGGAAAACAAGAATTATCTGTGAAATTACAGTAGTACAGAACTAATGGTTATAATCAAGGGAAGGAGGAAAAGAAATCTAAAACACATAAAGAAGAGTTCATATGCAAGATTTTTTTATTTTTTTTTAATATCTTGAAATGCTGAAGTATTTCCTGTTACTTTACCATAATCATATGAACACATTTTTCTTGTTAAACAGCAACATTTTTAAAGAAATATAAAGAAAAGACAATTCAGACAAAATTAAGTACTTCATAATTAAAAACCATATTTCATCATGGATTTTTTTTTTTTTCTCATTTGACCTAAAATTTAAACTTGAATCTGTATTTTGAACTAAGTTCAGGAAAATAGCTTTTGTTGGATGAGGTACCTGTGAGGGTTTGTTTTGTTTTTGTGTGTTGTTGGATTTTGTTTGTTTGTTTGTTCTTTGTAGTTGTTTGTTTGTTTTCATTTCAACATGCATTAGGAAACTGTATTATCTTGCATCTTCCAGCCTCTCCAGCTCTTTTGTAGGGTGCCACTTGTTTTTCCTACCTGGGGATACACTCCACATCAGTGGAGCAGATAAAACAATGCAGTGATTACCTGATTTTGTTCTTATTGTCATCTTTGTTAATGTTATCTTGGTTTAAAGGGATCAGCAATAACCCTTAGCCCTGTCACTGTTGCAGTCTCTTAAAGCTCAGTGTAGTGGATCTGGTGTATTACCAAGTTAGAACAATAACAGTTCGCACCCATTTATCACACAGACAGATGAATACACAAGGTTCAAAACATTAGAGAGTCAGCCTCTCATTCTGTTTAATAGTATTGTATTTTAGCTTCGATTGTTCCTTAGACAAAGAGGTGCCATCATGCACCAGAGAGAAACATATCACTTTACAGCATAACGTCTCTCACAATTGTGATAATGTTTTCCTTTTCCTTTTCCTTTTTCCTTTTTCCTTTTCCTCTTTTTTTTCTTTTTCTTTTTCCTTTTCCTCTTTTTTTCTTTTTCTTCTTTTTCTTTTTCTTTTTCTTTTTCTTTTTCTTTCTTTTTCTTTTTCTTTTTCTTTTTCTTTTTCTTTTTCTTTTTCTTTTTCTTTTTCTTTTTCTTTTTCTTTTTCTTTTTCTTTTTCTTTTTCTTTTTCTTTTTCTTTTTCTTTTTCTTTTTCTTTTTCTTTTTCTTTTTCTTTTTCTTTTTCTTTTTCTTTTTCTTTTTCTTTTTCTTTTTTTTTCTTTTTCTTTTTCTTTTTTTTCTTTTTCTTTTTCTTTTTCTTTTCTCTTTTTCTTTTTCTTTTTCTTTTTCTTTTTCTTTCTCTTTCTCTTTCTTTCTCTTTCTCTTTCTGAAGTCTTTCTCTTTTGCTCTTTCTCTTTCTCTTTCTTTTTCTTTGAGTCTTTCTTTTCTTTTTCTTTTCTTTTCTTTTTCTTTTTCTTTTCTTTTTCTTTTTCTTTTCTTTTCTTTTTCTTTTTCTTTTTCTTTTTTTTTTTCTTTTTCTTTTTTTCAGTTTTGTTCTGCATGAGGTAGAATCACAACCTGAAGTCTTTCCTATTTTGCACTGAGCAAGCTAACCACTAAGCCCTTTGTGTATGATTGAGTCTTTCTTTTCTTTTTTCTTTTTCTTTTCTTTTCTTTTCTTTTCTTTTCTTTTCTTTTCTTTTCTTTTCTTTTCTTTTCTTTTCTTTTCTTTTCTTTTCTTTTCTTTTCTTTTCTTTTCTTTTCTTTTCTTTTTTCTTTTCTTTTCTTTTCTTTTCTTTTCTTTTCTTTTCTTTTCTTTTCTTTTCTTTTTTCTTTTCTTTTCTTTTCTTTTCTTTTCTTTTCTTTTCTTTTCTTTTCTTTTTTTCTTTTCTTTTCTTTTCTTTTCTTTTCTTTTCTTTTCTTTTCTTTTCTTTTTTTCTTTTCTTTTCTTTTCTTTTCTTTTCTTTTCTTTTCTTTTCTTTTCTTTTCTTTTCTTTTCTTTTCTTTTCTTTTCTTTTCTTTTCTTTTCTTTTCTTTTCTTTTCTTTTCTTTTCTTTTCTTTTCTTTTTTTCTTTTCTTTTCTTTTCTTTTCTTTTCTTTTTTTCTTTTCTTTTCTTTTCTTTTTTTCTTTTCTTTTCTTTTCTTTTCTTTTCTTTTCTTTTCTTTTCTTTTCTTTTCTTTTCTTTTCTTTTTTTCTTTTCTTTTCTTTTCTTTTCTTTTCTTTTCTTTTCTTTTCTTTTCTTTTCTTTTCTTTTCTTTTCTTTTCTTTTCTTTTCTTTTCTTTTCTTTTCTTTTCTTTTCTTTTCTTTTCTTTTTTTCTTTTCTTTTCTTTTCTTTTCTTTTCTTTTCTTTTCTTTTCTTTTCTTTTCTTTTCTTTTCTTTTCTTTTCTTTTCTTTTTTTCTTTTCTCATTGCTCTTCCCTATTCCTTCCCAGGCTCTGCATTTCTTTGGAAATGTTACATTACTCTGGGAATTTCCCATTTCAACAAATGGAATTTCCCAACGAGGGAAATTATATATTTAGAAAATTCCCTGTTACTTCTGCTGTTATTGCCCAAGAAATAAGCTGTTCAAGTACCACTGTCTGAAGCTTCCAAGTTCTCGATATTAATGAAAAACAGCTGTATCTCCTGGGAACTTTAAAAGGCATTCCTTAGGTGAAAAAGAACTTTACAGTGCTTCATCTGCTAATTGTAATTCTGGGACTGGTGATAATATTCATATAAATATGTTTTTAAGAAATTATCAGATGGACATTTCCTTCTTCCTAAGTATAGTACTTAACTCAGGAAAACAAAAGAATATTGTATTTCTTAGCTCACCATTAGACCGTGGTATGGACAATTCACTAACAATACAGAAATGCATTAAGTGCTTACTAAGCATTTCTGAATAACAAACAAATCTATAAAAATCGGAAATTATTTTTTTTTCTTTAGATCTTTTGCAAGCAGAAAAGGGAGAGAAATAAATCAAATGCATTATTCACCACAAAGTATTCTCCCAAGTCTCTCTCCCCGCCCCCCCCCCCCCCCCCCAAAAAAAAAACACCTTTATCTACCAAACTAGGGAACCATCCGTTTCTTCTTGGGGATTTCATTAGTGTGTAGAAAGCATATTGTAAAAAAGCTTGTCCACTAGGGAAGCATTATCTTTTACTGGCAATCTGTGAATGCTACTGATAAATGACCTTTTGCTTTTACAAAATATTAATGTCTTCATTTCAAGAAAGAATTTCAAATCTAAACCACACATGAAAATTGAATATCATTTTTCTTTGCACTCTGTGGATACAGATACTTCATAATGTCTGTATAATTCTCTGCTTTGCATTCACCTTGTGCTATATTATATGATAACTGGAAGTTATTATATTTCATAAGGCTATTGTAGTATTTCTGCCATGTGGAATGAAAACTGTAGACTTCACATAATTTATATACGTAAAATCTTTCTTTTTCTCTGATAGACAGACATGGGTAGTGGGCAACAAGAATTAATAACTACAGCAGCAATTGAAATATTTTCTGTAGCTCTACTCAACCCCCTTCCCTGCCCTCGCCCCCCCCCCCAAAAAAAAAAGAAAAAAAAAGGAAAAAAAAAGGACTAAAATATAAATGTTCTCAAAAAATATGGAAACTTCTTATTCTGTAACATTCCCTTTAGCCTACAAATGTGTCTGAATCTGGATGTGAAAAAACAGTGGGTTGTGCTCAGCTTAGAGATTTAGGTATATTAATGTTCTAAAAGAAAATTAGTGTAATTTTCAATTCTAAAAGAAAAGTAGTGTAAAGAGTGATGTCTCCTTTCTGTTGCTCATGTCATCACATTACTTACATCACTTCACTGATGACTTCACAGTGTTTACATTATTTCAGGGTAAGAAGTATATAAGTCCCACACTACCATTTACCCTCTGCAGAAGGTATTACATTGCCAAGTATGTACAGCTCTGGGTACTAGGGCATCATCCCACCCTTTGGGAGAAAAGGAAGGAAGGAAGGAAGGAAGGAAGGAAGGAAGGAAGGAAGGAAGGAAGGAAGGAAGGAAGGAAGGAAGGAAGGAAGGAAGGAAGGAAGGAAGGAAGGAAGGAAGGAAGGAAGGAAGGAAGGAAGGAAGGAAGGAAGGAAGGAAGGAAGGAAGGAAGGAAGGAAGGAAGAGAGAAAGAAAGAGAGAAAGAAAGAGAGAAAGAGAGAAAGAGAGAAAGAGAGAAAGAGAGAAAGAAAGAAAGAAAGAGAGAAAGAAAGAAAGAAAGAAAGAAAGAAAGAAAGAAAGAAAGAAAGAAAGAAAGAAAGAAAGAAAGAAAGAAAGAAAGAAAGAAAGAAAGAAAAAGAAAGAAAGAAAGAAAGAAAGAAAGAAAAAGAAAGAAAGAGAAAGAAAAAGAAAGTGCAAATTCAAAGCTCAAATCCTTAAGCTTGGTCTCTCTTTTTTTTTTTTAATAGGTGACCACAGGGGAAACAAACCAAACCAAAAAATAATATACAAAAGAAACTGTCAGATTGTAGAAAATTGAAAGAGTTATATTACACGTATGAGAAGTAACACACATTCATTTTTTATGGGTAAAAACTGAGTTGATTGGCCTATTTGGGTTAGATATTTCTTGCATAATTTCTTGTAACCTACAATTTTGACATTAAATGTGACTCTTTATTCCTCCCTGTAGCCATACCAGTTTGATGTTATTGAGTAGTCAGGAGGGGACAAACTCCTTTTAAAAAATCCAAATGGGCTACTAATGTTATCAACAAACATTTAAAAATGGTCAGATTGAACTATTTTCTTTAAGACTCAGAAGGTATGCCTTAGCAAATGAGCCAAGGACAAGTTCTGAACTTCTAGTTCATAAATTAATTATATGCAAGAATGGCTTAGTGATGCCAGAAGGAATAGTCCCAGTCCTTCCCCCTTACCACCAACTTCAGACAGATGCTGCTTCCTTTGATTCAGATCGAGTATTCAATGAGCTGATTTAGCTTGCTAAACATATTCAGTGAGCTGATTTAGCTTGCTAAACAAGCAGAAAAACTAATCCAAAAAAGCATTGCTTGTGACATTATTTTGATTTGGTTTGGTTAGCTCCTATAAGAAAAGCATATGCTAGAATTTCATCTTGTAATTCAAGATATCCCACTAATATCCCTAGGAATTCAAGAGCAGGCACAAATTCAGCAAAAGCTTTCCTTCGTGAAGCCAATAGTTCATAAGGACTGAGTAAAATTCAGAAATTGGAATCTCTCCTCAGATGGGTTGAAAATAGAGGGCTTAAAATGGCCTGATATTTCTTTTACTACCTTCATATGAAGATACTAGTTCATTTCTGTTTGGGAGAAATTATTTTTGGAGATTTTAAAATTTAGATATGTGCCAGTATCTAAAACACTGCACAGGCCAAAATGGAGAGCACCAAACAGAAACATCAAATACAGCCTGGTTTAAATTATGTTATAAAGTGACGGCTGGGACCTGAGAATGCAAAAGTTAAAAGAAAGCATAATGATTTTAAGAAATTGCAATTAGCAACCATTGACTAAACACATCAGTGTGGGAGTTAAAAACAAAACAAAACAAAAAAACAAACAAACAAAAAAAACACCACAACATTAATATTAGGACTCCTACAGTAACACTGCAGCATGGAGATTTTAGGTCAGCTACATTTTAAAAAGATAAATAATTAATTGAAGTGTCAAATCATTTTGTGGAAACATTGGGTAATGCAAATGCTTCTTAAAGGAAACAAGATAATCATGTTTAGAAATAACATAGGAAATCTGTCTCTGGTAATTCCTCAGGAACTATGTTACAGTTTATAATAGATTCCTTCTTTCGTCTCCTCCTTGAAAACTTGTGCTTTTTCTAAGCTGCAATGCACTTTCCACTAAAGTCTCTGATTTAACTGTGGCAGTGAAGGTACTAATGTCCCTATTGCATGGTGAAGCTTTTTGCCAAATATAGCAGAGCAGATTTTTCCATATTCCAGTCATCCAAATTCACAGTCCAGGATAGGAGTATAAATTGACAATGTTCAGGTATGAACTGAAGTGATGAGGTGCCAACAGATGTCTTACGTGGCTTCATTTCTAACGAAGAACAAGGAAGAGAACTATGGACTTTAAAATCTTAAATTGACAAAACCAGAAATGTCAGTGTCTTACTAACTGAGCTTCAAGTTATTTTTATTCCCAGATCTTAAACTCCTATGCTAGGATTCACTGAGACTACTCTGTAAGGATAAATGAACACAAGAATTTGTTGATTCAGGTCTGACTAATGAATTAAGTTAGAAATTCCTTTTTATATAAGGATTTTAAAATTACATTTAGGGTGTTATGTTGTTGTTGTTTTTAATGTTCTATTTAGCCTTTTATTAATTTCAGTAGTATGAACTTTCACTGTCTACAGCTCACTCTTACACGTATTGTCAGAAGAATAAAAAGAGCTAGAATAATTGATTAGCCTACTATTATCTCTTTTTCACAAATCTTAGGAACGAATAATTTAGGCTTCAAAAACACTAAGCAATTCTTGTCACTTCCCACTTTCCAGAGTGTTAGGCACAGGAAAACATCTATGATAATGGAGGCAAGTTGGGACAAACCATAAAAGACGGTCACTGGCTAATTAGAAAATATAAATTCATACAGAATTAAAAAAAAAATACAAAAGGTGTATAAGACACTTTTTGTGTGTGTGTGAGAAACTGAACTTGTAGCTTTTCCACCATTTATTGAAAATAATTTAGCTGAAGACAAGAAAGGATTGAATTTAATATCCCTTGAACTGCTGCATGAGTAATGCTACTGAAATCAATGCATCTCTACTTTCAGATGCTAAGTGAGAATCTAAGCCAACATCTTACACAAAATTCACTAAAAGGTAAAAAATAAAAAAATAAAATCTCTCTATAAAATGTATGACTCTCCATTATATTGTAAAATAAAATTATATTTAGAGTTTTGTAGATTTACTAGTCTATGTGCTATGTCCATACATCTCCATGGATAAAAATTTACATGACTATCACATCCCATGAGACTGGGGAAAATCTTATTGTGGAATGTGAAGGGGATCCAGATAACAAATCATTAAATGTTTAGAAAGACATGCTCCTCCGTAGGAAGACTGAAGAATTGGATTAGATTAACTGTAAAAGTTGAAAGGAAAAATAATTTTTGATAGCTATTCACTATTTATTAAAAGTGACTAAAGATACAGAAAAGTGTTTGTATAATAATCTTGCCATGTCAGTAAATCCTTTCATCTATAGCAAAATACATTCCTTTACATAATATCAGGCAGACAAGGAATGACCAACCAATCCAATGTTATGTGTGGTTGAGTATTCCCATCAGAGTGATTATATTATCTAAATTCTTAGTTTGTAAAACATTTGGTAACGCTTGAGCACCTTATAATCACTAATTTTCTCTAATAGTAGAGAAAAATCTTATGTAGCTCAAATTTGCTGACTGCCTGAATAATATGCAGTTTTTTAGTTATTTGTTTGTTTGTTTAAATATTCATGTCCAATTACTATACATCAGTTAATCTCACTGACTCATCCCATTTCAGTGCCTTGCCTTGACCTAATAGGAGTTCAGATACTTTTAATGGAAATTGTAGACCCATTTAACACTACCAGGAAAGACTTTTTCCCATATAATCAAATCAAATTCTTGATTTAATTTACTTGAGATTCTGAGAGACGCAAAGCCACTGAAATTCCACTGACATCAGAAAAATTACATGGATATTAATTGCATTCAGTCATAAGTGCATAAATGCACTGATGTGTTACTTGCACAAGGAGGGTCATGTGTCTTACATGATTCACTAAAAAACAAGTAGTATCAGCTGTTGTCCAGAAGCTGTTTTTTTTTTTTTTTTTTTCACATTTAAATATAATTAAGAGCAATGAGATTAAGAGCAATGAGTGTAATGAATACACAAGTAACTCCTCAGCCTCAGAAAATGCAGAATAAGATCATGAATTTGATTAATAATCTGTGTTAAGTTGTCATTTACTGCATGGTTCCATTTCTTGGTCTCTGAAGACTATTTTATAATTGAGAGAGAGTCATCTGACAGCTGCAATCTGCATCACAATGTTGTTTTCACACATGAGACAACACTGATTACTAGAATACATCCAACACAGTGTTAGAAGAGCATACTCTATACCTCCAGAAATTCAGTCCCTCTACACCACACTCATGCTCTTGCTTTTACCTCATAGTCAGCCGAATGTGCTTTATCCTTGCATATCCTAATAACTTCTTCCAATGTCTTTTGATATTATTTTTATTTGATGTTGCATCTTCAACAATTTATGAACATATTATGTTGATGAATTTGTAGTCAGTGTGTGATACTCAGTGGCATAAAAATTGGCAGCTTTTAAATCAATGATATTCGGTAACTGACATGAGATAGACCTCCAAGCTGATTTCTCACTTCACATGGCTGATTGAGTATATCAAATTGTTCCCACCAAAAGACAGCAAGCTTCTTTCACTGATTTATGAAACCAGTGCAGAACTATAAAACATAACTAATTTTGCAAATTGCACTAAGCTACAGTTAGGCAGGCTTAGGGCAACCCAATTAGAAACAGAAGTCTTTCTGAAAAAGCATTAGAATCAGGCTTCAGCTCTATAAGTCAAAGCTGTGGGAAGATGTAATAAGAGCTCCTAATAACGCTTAGCCTTGAAAGGTATTACCAGGGTGGTTAATATATACCAAACAGAGGCAAGAAGCCATGGTCTGGAGCTACAGGAAAAGCTGCAGGTCAACTGTGCTGAAAACTTGCTTGATCAGAATGAAAATAGATGCAGCACTCTTCCTTTTCACTGAAATGGAGATAAAAACGTAAATGAAACTATTGTAGTTTCAAAGAAGCTATATATCACTAATACTGGGAAAAATAATAAACTTACTTCTGCAAGGAAATGAACATAACAGACATTAAGCAAATAAGTGAAGTTAAGTGAGCAAATAGTTTCACTGAGTTTAGTAAGCCTTGTTTATGTAGGTATTCAAAATTAAATTTGGCTAAAAGGTTCTGAGTGATGGAATCTACTTCATCACACTGAAAGCCTAGTCCCCCAAAGTTCCTGACAGCCTGAAGCTAAAGGAAATATTCCAGCTTTCTGAATACTAACCAATAAAGCACCAATTCTCAAAGTTTCTGGTTCAGGAAACTTCTACTACAGAATCAAACAAAACTTTTATTGCCAAAATACAGTAGCTGGTTAATAAATGATAATTCATTATTTTTATAACTGCAAATATTTTGACTAATTCAAAGCCACATATTTCTAACAGGCAAAGCCGCCAATTGCTAACTGTGAAATTAAATCTTTTGTCCTGTGTTGTGCAGAAAGTTTAAAGAAATGAAAGCAACAGTCACTTTCTTCAAAGCTTTAGAGAACTACGAACAGAACTGTTATATTTCTTCTGATCAGCAAATATTAAGAAACATTTCCTTTTGGTCATGCTACCAGGACACCAAAAAAAAACTCCGTGACTTCTGGAGAGGCTATAAAATTTTGATCATATTTCCTAATGATTCTTACTTGCTCTTCTTGGAACAGATCCTGAGAATGTTGTGCGAGTTGTCAGATCCTCTTGATCGCATTGAGACATAACTTCCTTTTTAGCTCTTCATATTGCTTATGCACCATGTCATTGGACATTAAGCGATATAGGAACATGACTCACAAAAATGTATTACTCAACTGCTATACTCTCTATCATACCTCCCTGTCATCAAAGGCAACCACGTCAGACAGCCTTTTAAAGTAAATTTATAAAGTTCCATTTTAAAATACATTTGTTTCTAGCCTCCTCTACTCTTATAGAAAAGTTCTAAAACCTATCACCTGCACTGATACTTGAAGTCAAGTACAAGTCTCTGAGATCACCTCTGATGTTGGGACAAATCATAGTATGGAATTTTCTTCAGCAGAAGACTGACACAATAAGCCAAAATACCACAGATATTAAATGAGATAACAAGATTTAGAAGTCTATTTTGGAAATGTCAAAACAGAAAAAAGGGTTGTTGTTGTTGTTATCAAAATGGTACACGGCAAAGTTCTGTAAGACAAGACTGGAACAATCACCTATAAAAGGGTTATTTCAAGCTGAAATGCGGCAAGAGAACAGGAAAATAGAATTAAAGTCAATATTCCCATGTTGTAAATATCAGCATAAACAAAAATCTAATTAGGATTTTATTTGATGAATAAAATACATCAATAGAGATTGCTAAACATTCTTATGAAGGGGGTGATATGTATAAGAACATCTAGTCAATAAGGGCAGGACTCATTTAGCAAGATGTGGATAACAATATTGGCAATGCCTAGGAAGACCTCAAATACCTACTTTATCATGACTTAGTGTATTCAGTAAGGGAATTCCAAACAACACAGAAGAACTGTGCCCTTCCAAGAGCTATTTCTCTCCAGTAACCCTAAAGCAAGCTGAGTGACTAGGTGAGCTGTAGACTATTTATTTATCTGTGGTTAAATAAAAGGAACCCCATTCTGACATCTCAACGGCACAATTATAAAATGCTGTGTGTGCATGTGCAATATTTCATATTGTTGCACTATTTAAATGGACTAGCAATGTCATTATATTCATAGTAAGATGTTTTGGCTTTGACTTCTATTGTAGTTTGGTTGTTTCATATGATGTTAATGGTTCCTTACAGTGAAGCTGATTGCTGGAATTTAACCCCCCAAATGGCAAGATCTTCCGGCATTATAGTACATGCTTTCATTGTATCATGCTGCCAACATTATTAGGTCATGCATGTGGAAACACACACACATGCTTATATGTATACATTTGAATAATCCCATTTAATGGCTCACTTGTAGAGAAGTTAGAATGTATGCCAGGATTTGTTTGATCAGAGACTGTCTTTTGACATCTGAGCACTGAAATATCTCACATTGTAGGTTTATTGCTCCTGGCCCCAGCTGCATTCACTGTCTTTTTGTTGGCTAAGCATTCCTGCTGAAGACTCAAGAAAACACATGCCCATATCTCAGCTATTTTGGGGAAAAGCATGGTTATCTAGTTAACGGTTACCCAGAAACTGAGCTGAAATGCTGGACTTTCCTGTGAAGTGGTTGAGACTGAGGGCTTCAGTCATATACTGAGGTCAGGCAGAAATGCAGAATAAAATGCCACTGTTAAATAGCATATTAAAGTTCTGCAGTTTTAATAAAATAAAATAAAATAAAATAAAATAAAATAAAATAAAATAAAATAAAATAAAAAATAAAATTAAAAAAAAATAAAATAAAATAAAATAAAATAAAATAAAATAAAATAAAATAAAATAAAATAAAATAAAATAAAATAAAATAAAATAAAATAAATTATTTTAGCCATTAAAGAATTCTTATTTGGTAACATGAATTTGATGTTTTTCACCTTTAAAGTGACTGGGTACATTATTTTAAAATTATGCAATTTTTCTACCTAAATCTAAGAAATAAAATAGCAAAGATCACAGCAAAATTTAAATATTTTTTGCAGAAATGGTTAAAGATATGTTGAAAAGTACTTAAGAAACTGTTCTGTGCCCTGATGGTTCTGAAAAGGTAAACAAGACATGAAAAATGTAAATAAAGAAAGAAGATGTTATTTATCCAGGTAGAACTTGTCTTGGAGGAGAAAAAGACAGAGTGGAGGGAGCAAGTTATAATTATACCTTTCTAGCATCTGATCTTTTTATATGGATATGCCATTTCACTGTTTCATGGGAAAATGCACTGAGGCCGTCTGTGTATTCAGATGAAAGAAGATGTGATTGAAAAAGGCTAAGGAATTCCCTTTCTGGTGAGCTTCCCTCCTGAACCCAGCCACTGCTTTAGAGATCTGTGCCTCCAAGCCCTTGGTTACTTATAAAACTTGTAAACTGAGAGGAAAAAGACACTCACACACACCCCACCCAAAGCAAACAAATAAAAAAAACTTGTTGAAGATCCCGTGCTTGACTGAAACCAGGGGAGTTATTTAATGCTGTACTACCACAATGATTAATTTTAATTTCAGACTTATAAAAGAACTGACTGCTCTAATAAAAATTAAAAGGCCCTTGCCTACTGAAAAGATAATCTCACAAGCTGATATTTAGTGATTCCAAGTGACTAATTTAATGGCAATAACCTTAAAAGGGCCTGAATTGTCAGGCTCTCTCCTCTCTGCTGCAGCTTGAGCTAGAGCTGCTCCAATGGGAATTGCTTCTTCCTGTGAAACCAAAAGATCGCCTCTGCCAAATTCAAGAGGGACAGCTCATTTGAAAACTATGTCTAGCAGTTACAGTATCAGTTTGAATGAACAGATCCTCTTTCCTTCAGCTGTTTTACTGCTGTGCTTCCAATGTTTGTTTTGCATTGCCATTTGCGCTGCTGTGTAATTACTTAAAGTATAGGTGACCTCAATTAATGTTGATTTGTTATTTATACTCTCGCTTGTCGTCTGACCCAGCACCCAGTGAAGTCAGAACCCCATTGTGTTGAAGCTGCAGGAGCTGGATGTCAGTCCACACACTGAAATACAAACAGTGACTAAGCCCAAGTGCACACAAACAGCTGCACACTAATTCTTTCCAGTCTTCTCGTCCTCTGAAGACAAGGGGTTTTCTCATGCGAAAGAGCAGCCCAAAATGAAGAATGAGTTCCCACCCTGGAACTCTTCACGACAAAAGTTTCCCCACGTTTATGTACATATATATAAAACCTGGACGCTTCTACTTAAACTTTTCCCGGTCACTTTTCCTCTGGAAAGGGGCAGTTTCTCTCTTTCAAAAGGTGTTTAGCTTCAGCCACAGAAGTGTATGAGTCATCCAAGAAACATCCGTGATCCTTGAGCAGAGGAACCTTGATCTCCCTATGCAGATCAGTACAACCAGATCCTGACTGGGGCAATTCACATGTTCTCAGCAGCAGAGGAAAACAAGCACACTCAGTCAGATGACAGGATTGCATCAGATTTCATCTGCTGTGCAAAGGTGTTTCATCCAAATAAGTAGAAGATCCTCAGATACAGAATACAGCAAAGCCTGACATCCCAGCATTGTACTCTTATCTCTTTAAAATGCCTTATGGCTAATATCTTTTATTCAGCACCTCTTCAAATTTTCATTTCAGTCTCAAAGTGGATGTCTTGACTGAGGTTCTTCTTATGGGCTAATGCATAATAGTAAAATCAATTCTGCAGGCAACTGACACTACTTTAAGGACTGCACATGACAGTAGAATCATGTCAGAGCCTGTCCTAGAGAGCTAGTAGTCTGAATCTATGACTTCAGCCCCTCTTTGTTCCAGCTGACAAACTTGTTAATCAAGCTGTGGCTGAGCTCACAGTGCTCCTAAAGGCAGACCTCATGTGGTCCTGTGCAATGTGGTGGGAGAGGGCTTGTCATGCTAGTCTGCAGCTTGGCAATGTGCAGTTAATCTCACTGTGATCTCGGGACTCAAGTGCCTGGAAGTGTACAGGAAAAGTCTCCCTTGAAATCCCCTTTTTATGTGTCAGGTGCAGGCCAGGAGGCAAAAAGGCACAGTTCAGCACTTCACTGCAGTTTTGCAAGGTGCAGGCTCAGCTGTGGGGGAGAAGAGAAGGGACGAGGTGAGGACGTACCTAACTGTGAGCCTCTGTGTAACGTTTTATGAGTGAGCTTTGACAGGGATGGCAAAGAGTAACTACACGTTGTCTTCCAGCTTCTTCTGCAGCTGTCAGTGAAGAGGTCTGAATACTGACTCTCTTTTCAGCCATCTGTTGCTGTGGCTCTTGGGGCTGATCTTACGGAGAGCTGCTCTTCATGGGATTTTGGCACAAAGCATAGCATGGAGATAGCAAGCCCTGATGGGAGTTACAGATCTAGCAGTACATTTTCAGAGCTTTTAAAGAAATATAATCTTTTGCCTTCTTTGTAGTTTCTTCTGCTGGGTTTTAAATACACACGCACAGACACAGACACACACACATGCATATTGCTTTCTTTTTATCTGACTGCTTAGCAAAGTCAATTTTCAACATTTCTTTTGTTTACCAGGCTATCTTATGAAATGCAATAAAGAAAAGAGGCCTGGATGTTACTTTACCAGCCAGCAATGCATTGCCAGTTCTGACCATTCAGTAATTAAGGTCAGAAAAGTATCCCCATACTGACTCATGAGATTTAAAGTATAGTTTGAGGTTTTGGGGCATTTTTTGCTGTTTTCTCAGCACTCAAGATTCAGAGCACTTGCTTGAAATTTCCAAAAGCTAGATAAATTTTACTATTTATTATCTACCAAAGCTCAGGGAGATGTAATCCACTGCATACAGGTGTTTTTAAGTCAGCCAGCAGCTATAGTAATACCGTGGCTTTGTGAAAGATAGTTCAGCTGTGTGTTTCTACATGTCATAGCACTTCAAGAAGTGAAAGTGGAATGTGGTTTAAAGCCAGCTACAGCCCTAATCCTTTCCTCTTCTTTTTCACAGTGCATAAAAAAACGGGGGAGCAAAGCAAGCAATCAGCAACCTCAGATATTAAAACTACTTGAATACTTGCATGGACCTACCAACGTAAGTTATATTCACTTCAGACTTGCTGTAATTGCCAAGTGGGCTGTAGTAGCTAACCAGATACCTTTCCCTGGGCAAGAATGTGCCCTGTGCAAGTCTACTTCAATGCTTTGAGTCACTTCATCAGTACAGCCACTGCATCAGTGCAGAAAAAAACTCAAGAAGTTACTCACTTGTGACAACTAAATAAAAGAGTGACCTAAAAGACTCTGCACTTGAATGTGTGTGTCTGATTTTTTTTTTTGTTTGTTTGTTTTTCAAGCAATGTCTCCAAGTTACTTGGGTCCATGCTTCTTCTGGGTAGGATCACTTGTCAGTGTACCACAGGTAAGAACACAGCCTCTGACTTGAAAATGCAGGGTTGAAAATGTGGGGTGAAAATTCAGAGACCTCAAATGAACTATAGTCATATATTTCTATAGCATGGCTCTTGTCTTAGAGAAAGGGAAGATAAAACATGAGTGAAGATTTCTCTTCCTAGAACCACAAAATTCTCAAGCCTTTTCTTTCACTTTAGCAGTTTAACTGTGGCAAACAGTAATTGCTGTATCTCAGCAGAGTGAATTCAAGAGGAGGAGCATCCCTGTTCCGTTAGAAAGAGACACCACACTTTGGAGAAGTGAAGTAAGTGTCTTGGCCACTGCTCACTAGGAGAGGAATCTCCATGCAATTGCTTGGGAGACAGCTTATGGCTAATGTCTTCTCCCAGCAATAAAGGTAGGCTGCACATTTCTATCACGTTTTGGGAAAAGCGGAGGAATAAAGTTTGGGAGCCTTACTTTCCTCATCTCTCAAGCAGAGATAATAACAGGCCTTCAGCCCATGGCCACAGAGGGAATCGTCTGATACTGTTTTATAAAAATAATCATAGCAGAATATTTGTATGAATGAAGAAACTTCATTATCTCAACAGACAAGGCTGGCTAACATATGTAAATTTTATATATACCCTGGTAGGCCACAACATCCTTTCTTAGCAGTCCTTGCCTGATTGGTACCAAGAGCAGCTGCAAAGAAAGAGTGTGGTTTTTCCTCTGGCTGCTAAGGGACTATAAATATTTCCAGCATTGAAGTTCCAACCTAGCATAAAGTTCCCCATATAGCAAAAGGTCTGATGATGGCTTCGTGGACTTTTAGGAAAGCCATATTCTAAAATCACTTGCATTTTCTTTTTTATTTTCTTTCTTATTTACCCAGGTGGGTTTTAATCTACATGCTTTTAGTAATGCTGCAAGACTCAATACTCCTGTGATTCTACTTATCTTTCCAATCTATCACACTATCTAAATGTAACTTTCCTCATATTACCTGGGTGTGTAACATTTATGCAACTTCAATGAACAGTATAGGCAAACAGCATAGTCTTCACAAGGCTTTGTCAAACAAAAAGAAAATAAAGATCTTTTTCTTTCTAAGCCCATGAATACATGAAAAACACAACAGTGATACTTGGATCACCTTAAACATAGTTTTTTCTAATTTGGGTTACAAAGATACATTAAGTTTATACACCATTAGCCAGACTGTGGTAGGAATCAGGTACCTTTGTGGCTATTGTAGCTGACAGCAAAAAGAAAAGAAAAAGAAAACTATAATTGCAATATTTTTAAGCATTTAAAATTATGTCTTTTAAACAATTTAAAATGTTAATATCATATATATTTTGGCTCTCCAAAGTTTGGGGCCATATGAAAGTTACACATTTGAGCCAGGTACAATTTCAGGTGAGACTATTGTTATTTCAGTGAACAAATGTGGTGTACTGAGGAATATGTTCTGAATATATATATTTTTTTTTCATTAAAAAAAGTATTTTGAATAATAATAATAATTTGGACAGTAATAACAGCAATTACTTTAAATAATTCCATGAACCATATTTATTTCATCTGACTTCTAAAAGCAAGTAAATATTTTGATCATTTTTTCATACAGGTGAAATCTGAGGCCCAGAAGTGAAGTTACGTGGTCAAAGAGGAGCCAGAAGTGGGATTTTAAGCTTCTTGCAATATTGCTTCATACTTTTGTAAAGACGTGATGATTTTGCCTTGCTGCATTTTCAGTAAATTTGCAGTTAAATAACAACTAGATGATACCATTAAAAATATTAAATGTTGTGTACATTCTCTTCCAATTAATATTTACACTTTGCTTGCAGTAGCATGGAATAATGTCATTCAAATTAAGTTATCACTGTGTTGCTTGTTTATGGCACACCACCTGTTACCATGGTGACAACCATACTCTTTTTCTATGGTAACACTCACTGTGGTGTAAACTATGGTACCAAAAAGCGGAAGTTAGTAGAAGTTACTAATTCTAAGAAAAACTTGTTTTAATTAAATATTTCCTGTAACGAAAATCTCTTTTATGTCACTGGGCAATTTTCATAAATCCTAGTTTCAATCTCAAATCTGCTGGAGGTTCCAAATCACACAGGGAGCTCTGCTGATGTCAGTGATGTGGTCTATGTGGGGGGAGCATTGCCTCTTACCGCAGGACTGTGCTTGATTCACAAGTCACTAAGTGCAGTTTGCACACATCAGCCCACAAAAAAAAGTACTGCTAAGGCAAAGAGTTTTATTTTCCTATATTGCATCAGAACTAAATGAAATTACTGTGTTTTTTTTTTTTTCCCCCCATATTTTACTCACTCACCAGAAGTCTCAATGTCATTAAAAATAAATAAATAAATAAATAAAAGTGAAAATTTCCACAGTAGAAGATATTCACCTCCTCTAAAAATGTTCAGATTCAGAGTCTGGAGCTACTGATCTCTGTCTATTAACAATGGGGATGACAAGTTTACAGGCTTTGATAAACTGAATCTCACAATAGTTAAATGCTTAAAATAGCTTTTATAAATACCATCCTTCAGCCATGCAAAACAAGTACTACTTCTGAACACAAATGATGCGTGCATTTCATTTTAAATTAAAAAAAATAAAAATAAAAATAAATAAAATGAAAAACTACTTCAGCCATTGTTGGAGTACAACAGTTCAAGGTCTTTCTTCTCTGTGAAATTTTCCACAGATGCATCCTGATTACAGGAAAACAGTAAAACTGATCACAGAAGGAAGTTATAAAGGTCAAAATTTTGTGTTTGTGTGCAAACAAATATGCATATAGACTTTATAAATGTTGGAAATATTTTTGTCAGCCACAATTGATAAAAATAAATGTGTTAAAAGAAATAATGCATTTTGTGTTCAGCCACTCTGTCAGAGATCAGTATGAGTTCTAGGGCCAAATTACTAAAAATTTGTATCATTTCCTGTAGCATTGGCTCTTCTCCAAAGGAGGATAATGGCCTACATGAACTTTGATCCATCAAGGATATGATCTTGTGTTTTCAGATTTCCTGCCTAAGTCTTTTTTTTTTTTTTTTTTTTAATGAGCTTTCAGTTTCATAGCCTTAATCCTAGCAATCATGAATCAGGAGGCAACAGACAGGATAAAAGATGGTAGGTGTAAAAGCCCTAGCTCCAAATTTACCTCTGCAAAATGCAGAATCCATCCAAGGAAGCAGAGTTGTAGTTGTTTTTTAACAGGAAAACTTCAAGGAGGTACTTGTATAATATATTTATGTAACCCCATAAATTTTATGGACTCTTGCCCATTCATACTGAACTAGATTGCCTCTCTGTGCACATTCTACCTATTTGCACCTGGTGTGGAGAACAAATCCAGATTTTAATTGGGTGGGGCACGTGGCCTTCAATGAGCTGTGACCATAAAGCAATTACTTGGAAGTCTTAAAGAGCAGTTGCAAAAGTCCTTTTCTATGTCACAGACTGGGTGACCTGCAAAAGAATGCATGTTTTTGCTTAACTTCACCACTGTGGGCAAAAGGAAGTCAATTGTAACACAATTTTCTGTTCCACTGTGCTATTATACCAGTGTAAATGTATTATATTCAGAATCACCATGCTGGCAAAAAAACAGGGAAACAAAGTAAACAGTCACGTACAGATGTTGATATTTTTGTTAATTATTTTAAAAAATATGTTGCAAAATCTGACGTCCCAATAAAGAACATATATATATGTATATATATATATATATTTTTTTTTCCATCAAAGCTAGGATTCCCAGAAAACATATTTGCAAAATTTTGGAATCATCAGTTTAGTTTCCTGTCAAAAATATATTCTTTCAAATTTTCATTGCAAATTTGAGGTTTCCAATGAAATACAGAAATTGTCATTTTCTTATTTTTATTGAAAATATGATACGAGTACTATGCTCTGAACAAATCAGATTAGCTCTTAAATTAGCATTTAAAGTATTTTTACAGCATTGAAGCACTGCTGTCAGGAAAGCAATGTAAACTACTGCAACCTATGGGAAGCTTTCTAGTAAGAGACTGGAGCTGTGTATTAGATTTCATTTTTCACAGTACCTTCATTAATGATCTGAAAGTATATAACAGTTAAAGTTGAAGGTGACATTATATTATGACATGTTACCAAAATTCCAAAAGGAAGGTAGAAAGAAAAAGTATTCAAATACATTTTTTGAATGAAGACGCACATATCCAGAGGATACCAAGGCCGGAATAAGTTTGGGATTGACAATGGAAAAATAAATCATAAATGATTTTGCAGTTTAAGGTGCCAGCTGTAAAATTTCACTTTTTAATTTAATTTAATTTAATTATTTATTTTTATTTTTTTAACAACCTTCTGAGATGTTTTCCTCTTCTACATAAATTCTGTGGAAATCCTATGCACATTTGATTTGATTGCTACATCAGTGGTTGAAAAAACCCAGAGAAAGCACGTCTTGTTTTCATTTCTGGACATCACAGTAAATCTGGCTCACCATCTATATCAGAGTTCCTTGACTCATAGTGAATGTCATACCTAATAAAATTGTTCATGAAGCAATGCTACTTTCTTACTCTATAAATATTTGGTGAATAGTTTAGACAAGTGATACTCAGCTGATGATGTGTTTGCAAACTAATCATTCCAGCTATTCATCACTTGGTCTTTGTTATTCACAGTTGGTCACCCAGGTCACAGCATGTTAAAGACATCTGAAAAATTGTGATAATTGTTTTTGGAGCAAGTGGACAGTTTTGATATTTTTTATTACCTGCTTTCAAGAGATGATCAGAATAACAAGTGTTTTCTGGAGGGAAAAAAAAAAAAAAAAAAAAAAGTATTTCCATCTCTATATACTTATGGTCCCTGACTAGATAAACAAAAAAAAAATTGAGAACAAAAAGATGAATAGAATACGATAGGCATTCTATTCATTCAGCTGTCATTGGAGTAAAATCTATGAATAAATCTTGAGCAAGAAGACTTTTATCACTGTAGAAATCAGATGGATCAATGCTTTTGATTACATAGTACAGGAAAATCATAATTGGAATGTTTTAAGTATAATAAAAATAGAAATAAATAAGCAGGCAATGCATCCAAGGCATTTCAGTGTGCTGTCACTTGTTTGTATGGGTAATATGACCATAAGGCAGGATATTCACTCCTCTCAGCTATTCACTCCTTTGTCCAGATGAATTTGCACTTCTCAAAATCACAGAATCACAGAATCATCTAGGTTGGAAGAGACCTCCAAGATCACCTAGTCCAACCTCAAATAAATAAATAAATGGATATAAATACGTAGATATAAAACATAGATATAATAGATATAAATAATTAGATAGATAGATAGATAGATAGATAGATAGATAGATAGATAGATAGATAGGAATCATAAAATCATAGAATAATCATGGTTGGAAAAGACCTCCAAGAATGTTCAGCTTTCTCACCCCAAGTGTGTTGTTTTCTTTTTTTTCTTTTCTTTCTTACAAAAAAAAAAAAAAAGAGAATCTTATGTCTTCAGAGGATTGGGGCTCAAAGCAAATACTTAATGTTGCAAGATTTGTGACAAAATCACTAAAATTGCTGACCGTGAGATTTACTTCTGCTTATGATCTGGCCTTTTTTTTTTTTTTTCCTTGAAAGGTAATGCAATTTCAAAATACAAGCCCAATATCTACAGTCTCTTATGTTTATTTACTTATTTTTTTGGTTTGCTTTCTGAATCCCTTCCAGTCATTTGCTAATTAGTTCACCTTTTATGAAAAATCTTTTGCAAGATTTTAGGAACAATCATAGGAAACAAGCAATCACATGGTTAGCTTTGAAAAACACATGCCACATGTGGAGACAAGCCTTTGTAGGCCACATACAGGAAACAAGACACTATTGTCTTTGATGTAAATTTTCTACAATAGAGATCAATTATGCAGAAAATACCATCAATATTTGTGAACTGTTGCTATATTCATAAAGATAGAATTAAAGTGTATATCCATTGTGTAGAATTAACTGTTTTATGGGACAGTGTTTTCTACATATCAATGACAGCTCAGTATTATCTGTAATTCATTTTCCCATCTAGCTGATGAGAATTTTAGCTCTTATTTCCTCAGTAGAAAACAAAAATCCCCAAATTAGAAACTATGATACTGACCCTAGTTTAGAAATTTTAAAAGCTTTAAACAAAATCCCCTGAGGTGTGGGCTCTCCACACTGGAGGCTTTTTAAAAACAGATTAGAATAACATCTGTGAGGAAGAACTTCTTATAGCTTATCCCATCCACGGGGAGAACACTAAACTTGACAATTTCCTGAGGTCTTTTCTACTCCTGAAACATGAGTCCATTGGCAGCTGGCTAGAGCACTTATTCAGGCTACAGCCTAGCCTCTAATCACCATTCCAATGGCTGGATAGGAATTTTAGGAAGAAAGTGAGAGACCCCACCACCACTCTTTCCCCAGTGCCTGGTGATCAGGATACTCACACAAGACATGACTCAGATTCCCACTGAGGACAAGGTGGGACTTTAATTCATGCTTCAGTATTAGCAGATAACATGATGTTGCTCACCATTCCATTCTTAACTGAATCAAAATTTTTACCTAGGGTACAAGGGAGGAAAAAAAAATCTCAAAAAGAAAAAAAAATAAGAATCTATAAAAAATAACACATTCTCACAAGTTTCATTTGTTCTAAGTAAATATTTCACAACCAAAGAAAAATAAACCCTTAACCAAATAATGTCAACCAACTGAAGAGACCATGGAAATATTAGTCTAGTAATACTGCTATTTGTGATAGTCTGGATACATACTTATTTATTCTGATATCTTGTAGTGAAAGGAAAAGAAAGATGTGCTCATTTCTTTTTACAGAAAATATGATTTTTACTGTTGCTGTTTTGGGAATAAAAAAAATAAAGTGAGAGTGCTATACATGGCATGATTTGGGGTATACCATCTACTTTTTCTGTATATTTGACCATTGTTGTATATACTAGGTAACAGGAAAAAAAAATGAAAAAAAAAAAAGGTAAGAAAAGAATTAAAAAAAAAAAGCCTGGAAATTACTCTGTCTCCCTTAGAGCCCAGGACAAGTAATAACTATGGCAGCCTTGACATTTTAGAAAAAGTTTCCACTGTGGTTTTACACTAGAAGATCTAATTAGTTTCTGATGATCTTGTTCTCATTTTTGAAGGAAAGAAATCTGATGTCAGTTTTAAAGAGCGTTTAAAATACCTAGAAAATAAGAAGAGAAAATTGTGGATTTTACTTAATGTGGTAAGAATTATAACAACATGTGAAACCCAGGCACCTCAAGAACCTGGTACTGGCAACCTGAAGTTTCCTTTCCACTTTTTGTTCTGTAGGATGAATCTCAGCTGGGAGATTCAGACAGGTTCATACAAATGAGGCTTGCATCCCAATAGCTGTGGTCTGTTGCATTTCAATATATGAGTTTTTATGAAAGAATGTGGTAACACAGATAGATTTTCCTTATTTACTCCAGGATTTCCCACTATTTCTTGAACCATAGTTACAAAGATGAAAGGGCCATCTTCTCTCTCTTCTCAACAGAAACAGACAATATAGCAGGGGTAAACAGCCACAAACAGCAGTTTGGAAGGTTTAGGCTGGCCAGAAAGATTTTCTGCAACTTTTACAAGTTTCTTCTTTGGAAGGATAGAAAAAAGGTGGACCTGAGAGACTGTGGAATCTCTACCCTGGAAGGTTTTAAAAATTTGAGGTAGACAAAGCCATGGCTGACTCGATCTAGTGTTGGTGGCAGGCCTGCCTCAAGCAGGAGATTAGAGTTAAATGTCCTTCAGAGGTACTCTCCTGCCCATGTTTCTAGTCTGTGATTTATATGGTTCTATGGATGTTTCTTCCTCCAGTATCACAGTAGATGTTACACAAATCAACAGGTAAATTGGATCATCACATCAGAAAAGGGCAATAAATATTCCAACTCTTAGAGAAATGCTTCAACGATGTGTGGTTCTGCATTGTAGTATAAATGTATAAATAGATCTCCAACAAGTACAAATTTTGTTAGTGTAAGAGTATAGCTCTTTGCTCCTTTGACCCGTCAATTCAGAGTGATGCTACAGCACTACGTCTGTGCCCTTATGCCTTATGGCACAAATGCAATTTACAGCCAAGAGGGCAAGGTAATATATCAGCCAGCACTTTATAATCTGCATTCAACACTTAAACTTCAATCTGAAGAGAAGATCTAATATGTACTCCTGCAACTAGTTATGTGCAAATGGTCCCTGTGTAGCATCTAAATCAACATTACACTGTTTTGACCTTTTGCTCAAGTGTTTTACATTGGAAAAACAGACTTTGAATCATAAGAAAGTTGGTTCATGTGTTCAATAGGATGTCAGTTAAATGAAATAAATGAGAAAATCTTGCCTTGTAAAAGTTTCACTTTTCATATGCCGAGTCACAAAATATGGATCATATATGTTATTTGAGCAAAGCATAGGAAAAAAAAAGGCTCTTTTGTAGCAGGGATTAAAAACAGAAATAAAAGAGGAGGAAGTGATACTTTTTTTCCTGTGATGCATCTTCAGTTCTACTTTAAAGGGAATATATCAGTTCCAGGTATCCAGAAGAAAAAAAAAAAAAACAGACTGAATTAAGCTTGTTTCAGTAAATTAAAAATCCTTTACAAATCAGTGGTTTGGAGAGCTTTTAGGATTCACTACTTGACTTCCAAAGAAAGAAAGAACAGCATCTGTAAGGGTGAAAAGTCATTCCCTCTGGGATCTGATTTATTAAGAGAAAGGTTATTCCAAAACAGCCTGTTATTCCTCCAGCCAAAACCACCACTGGCACTTTTGCCTCCTGGCCTTCTTTGGGAGATCCCTTCTTCTTAGACTTGGAGAGGACTTCTAAGACTTGACCCCGGGCATGAACAGCCCACACCCCAGTAGCTCTCCACTAGTGAGCAGCTCTCACATCTCACAGCTCAGATGTAGGCAAACAAGGTAAGGATTTAATGAATTTTGACTTAAAATTCCCAGCAGAGTTCCAGACCCCGTTTCTGTAACCTGCACAAGAGGTCTTCCTAGGGTTTATCCTTGTCGAAAACAGAGGTGCCAAAAAGATGTCTCTGAAGTGCACCCGTATGGTCATTCTTCTCTCATCATTTCATATGAGGTTTTGTTGTAGCATTTGAATGGATGCATAAATGAATCACTCTTCCGAAGAAAACTAAAAGATTTTCTAGGGAATGTAATTTTATTTATTTATTTATTTATTTATTTATTGCAAGCCAAGACAACTATATTTATTAACAGTCAGATTTTATTCCCCCTGAAAACAATCTCAGTGGTTGTTTTCTTTTTTTTTTTTTTTTTTGTTTGTTTGTTTTTTTCCATCAGGCTTAATTTTTGGAACTCAGTGTCTAAATATCCCCCGAAGCTTTTATCATGCATGGCTGTGATGCATAGTTGAAAGACTGCAATCCTCCTTTTTAATATGAGTAACGGATTCACAATCTATTTGTTTGGGCTGAGGTGTTTAATTTTAGGTAGCCAAACTTGTTGTCTCAATCTCTTTCTGCCTCAGATTACCTACCTTGAAAATGGATATAATGTCCTTTTTTTATCTCCAAGGGCTGACACAAGGCTTACTTAATTTACATCAGCAAAGTACTTTACAATGCACGTAAAACAGCCCCATTAAAATGCAATGTTTTATTACAAACACGGGAGTAAATGTTACTGTCATTTATGCTGGTGTCAAATGGGACTAATCCCATTACAAATGAAGGAATTGCACATGGGAAAAGGCATTGCAGGAATCAGAAAAATGCCAACCGCCTTCATCACCAAAGCAAAGCTCAGCAAAAACATTTTGAACTCAGTTTGATTCCGAGACTTTCCATTCCTTTTCTGAGCAAAGCCACAAGAGGCTGCAAAAGGCAGCTCCAGGGCTCGGGCTGAGTGTGCAGAGCCCCGATGACAGCAGCGGCGGTGCTGACTCATCACTTGTTCCCTGATGGGAAATCAGGCACAGAGAGGCCCGGCACGCGTGTTGGAAGACAGTGTTGGTCCAACAACTGGTCAGTGACAGAGGAGAGGGAGCAGCGTTAAAGCACATGAAATAAATGCAAGCAGCAGCAACGAATGAAGAAGTAACCGGGTCCCAGGCAGCTGCTGACACGCACAGGAGCACAGGCTGCTGGAGATTTTCACTGCCAGGGATCTGGCAGCAATCACACTAAATGTTGTGAGCTGTTGACAGCTGAAGATGAGCAGCTTAGGCAGAAGGAGAAATCCTCTGGACTTACAGTAAGTCCTGTGACACTGTATCATTTGACTCAATTAGCTCAAATGACTGGGGTATAATTGAACAAACTATAACATGAGTTGTGACTCACGCTGCGCCTCAAACTGCCCATGTCAGCGTGGTAAATTAATTCATAGTCTGCTAAGTGAAAGTTAATAGCCAACGGCAGTTCTTGGCATATCAGAAGGATATTTCATACAAAGGCAAAGTTTAGAGAAGGAAGGGTTTTATGAAACTCTTGATCTGTCAACTGATTTCAAAACCAAAAGTGAATGAGGGTTAGAAACAAGAGACCAAAGTGAAGAAATATGTTAGGTCAACAAAAATAACAGAGACAGAAGTTATTTCTGGCATCATATCTGGTAACTGTGTTTGAACGTTGATGATTAACGTATTAGTTATGTGTGTGTGATGCAAGAGGCATGGTAAGTGGTTTGCTTGCATATTCAGCTCTCCAGCCTGCTCACTTTGTCCAGACAAAATCCCCAGCATAAAAGGCTTATCTCACAAATTAGCCAGCACAGTCATCCCAGGATTTTATTTATTTTAAGCTGTGGGCCCCAGTGTGACAGACACACCCATTTCCAAAACTACTGCCTTTTGCAGTAGTATTTTCTAACTTGCTCTGAATCTTTTTTTTTTTTTTCTTTCTAAAACTGGCAAACAAATTAATGGATTCAATGTATTGACAAGACTGACAATACGGGAAGCCCAAATCTGGCTCTGTTGGATATCGTGTAATGTCCAAGCAGGACCCAGGTCTGATATTTGTATATGCAGTGGTTATATGTAGGGGGAAGTATGAAGTGAAAGAAGGGTTGGAGAGAAGCTAAAGACAAACGAGAGCTAGGAACACCCTGAGATAAGATCAGGGAAGTGAAAAAACGAAGTGGTAAGTAGTAACAAAAAATTTGGAAGCTGAGAGAGAAAAATAGAAAACAAAAGGAAGAAAAAATAAACACAATTTTGAAGAACAAGTCAAAAGAGAGTGGCACAAGGCAGAGTTCTGGACCTAACCCTATAAAAAATGCCTGTCTGTATTCAGGGTGGCAGGACTGAGCGCTGATAGCTGGCACGTTTGTAGAACTGTTGAGGCCCTTTAAGACGTGCTGATTTTTTCAGGGCTTTGCCTTTCTCAGAACTGCTTAATAACTGCAAATTTAAGTAGTCCAAAACACATGATAGCATGAATCATGGTTCCTGTGGTAAGCCTGTGGTAAAAAGTTGTGGCAGAAGTAGTATAACAGCTTATTAGAAGGCGAATATACACTTTTCATCCAAACATGGATATAGCAAAGATATTTTGAAGACTGAAAGTCCGTTAATCAAAAGAATATGTTTCTGTTGGAAACATAAAAACCATTCACATACCCCAAACACAAATTACTCCACCCACCGTGTTGGCCATTCCTATTAAACAAAGTTGGGTTTTGTTTTTCTGTTTTTCTTCCAGAGGGAGATAGAACTTGCAGTTCTGAAGTGTACTCAACACCAAAAATATAATGTTATCTCTTTAATTACACAACAATTTCATTAAGTTAAACAAGGTCACCTAAAGAACTGAAATTTGCCATTCAACAGACCATCAAAAGCTTTGAAACACTTTATATAGAAACATAATTTCTGACTGAAGAGTTCTTCAGTTAAAGGTAGAGGGTCATATTCCTAGATGGCATAAAAAGGAGGTAGGTCCAACTATATTATTCTCATTTATGATCTTGAGACTTTTTTTGTGACAGTATCCTAACTGAAGCTTGAGATACTTTTCTATTAGAGGCTTCCCTCCCTGGAGACTTAAAAAGTAGTATACTTTTAATAATTTTTAATTTTTAATTTTTAATTTTTTATTTTTTTAACTTAAAAAGTAAAAGTAATAGGTTCTTAATAAGAGAATAAAAAGTAGTATTTCTCAACCTAACACAATTTACAGCCTTAAATCAGACTTCCTTTTTTTTCTCTACAAAAGAAATGGGCAGCCCTTAAGCCCCTGTGCAGCTTATCTGGCTGTTGTAATCTCTGCCAGCCACCAGCAAGCAATCTTCAACCCAGCAATGCCAAGCAGAAAGGTGGTAAGACTCGTGATGATGAATTCTCTGTTGGGACAGTGCTAGACTGAAAGCAGAGGGGAAGTTGATGACGTATCAGGCACAAAATGCTATTATGTTCCTAGATTTTGTTGCCTCAGTTTCTAGGCAACAGTGAGATATCTAGTAAGATATTAGTGACTTCCCAAAGTCCTGGTTAAGGTAGTTTAACCAGTGCCAGTTAATAATTCTGTTGCACAGGCAAATCTCCTGTGTACAAACCCACCTTCTTAATCAAGGAACAACCACGATTCTTTCCCTCACAAATATTTCCTTTTCTCAGTCTCTTCACAGAAATGCAATCGTATTCAACAGCGGGCCTAAGTAGAGGAGCCAAGCACCAGGTCTTTCAAGATAGTATTCTAAATGAAACTTGAGATACCATTCCATGAAAAACTTCAAGATCTTTGGGATAAACAGTATTCTTTAGGATATAAATACTTATTTTCCTATATGAAAAACTCCATGCATTGTTTGCCCTGTCAGAAATGTTTTTGTGGCAACTCCTGGACTGCCTTTCCTAATGATATAGAAAAATAAAAATAAAATTAAAAATAAAAAATGCAACTATCTGGTTTAAATTGCAATCTGTCTCTCACCTCAAGTAGTCAAAAATGTTTTCTGCACCCTACACAGGTCTGCAGCAGAGTTTGAATGTGAACTGCACCCTAGTTTTCAGCCATAAGACCTAAGGTGCAGGCCAGGATATATGGATTTACACCTGACTTCTGCATGGGAAGGTGATGCCATCAATTAGTGAATAGCAACAGGCAAACTACTGGACTACCTCCAGTTTGATTAACAAACTTTAGCCTCAAACCCAATTCAGAGACCTGAGGTTTGGGGCCATTTTGTATCAGAGGGGTGGAAAATGCAGTTGCATTGCTCCTTTTAGAACTGCAGGGCAGTTACTTGCCCACTGCAATGAAAAGCTGGTGTTGAATGGTCTTCAGACAGAGGTCCACAGTGCTGAATTCCCCACAGCCCTGAATCATTGCTACATAGGTCAATTTTACACTAGAGCATTATTCCACTGACTGACTGGTACAAGTCAAATCACAGTGTTATCTAAAATCTCCATTTTCTGTCTGTCGGGTAAAGAGAGCAGAATCTGCAGCATGTTTCTGAGTAAAGCATTGTTGCTCAAAAGGTTGTTTTTATACTTTTTTTTTTTTTTTTAAATCCATACTTGCAACATTTAACCTCTGAGGAGGAAAGAATAGTCTTGGTGTTTAGATGCTATGAGAGGTGTTTTTGCTAGTATTCCTGTATAACAGAGCTTATGCAATGCTTTTGTTCCCAGAGGATTTTATTCCTATGCAGTTCTGTGTCTCTCCCCAAAAGGTCTGAGCATCTTCCCGTAAAGAACACAATGTTTGTCTTCTCCATCTGCTACAATGACAATGGTAGCAAGTCACAGTCGGTATAGTCTATATGGAAAAACAGTAGCAGAGACTGAGCAGGTCAAAATAGACATGGCTTTACCAAAATCACACAATTTACACCGACTGAAGGCTTGACCTGCCATCAACAGAGCAGTGCAGCTTACACTGCTGTGGAAGGGAAACAGCAACAATTTAAAAAATCCTTGTTCCCCCATGGTCAGAAACGGTATGCTGGAATCGTACTAGTATGCAACCACATTTAAACATAGCTGTGGCCAGCATGGCTTGAATTCTAATGTGGACAGTGCCTAATTTAGGAAAGACACAGGAGAAGCTGAATGTAAATGTGCATAGGGGAATGTAAATGACTGGCACCAGTGTCACTTTCACTTTGTTATTAAAAGCAGTCTCAGTGCTTTTGGAAGCATCAGCACAGTGGACTGGCTGTTGCTTTTAACACAAGGCCAGAAAAAACCTCTAATTTTAGCTCTTTGTGAATGTACCATTTGAGCAAGACACCCCTACGAAACAGGGAAGGAATCTCACCATTAGCTCGCCATTCTCTGAATACAGGCAGTTCCGACCTGAGGTAGTATCGTGTTCTGGTTTGGAGGCAGTCACTTAGGTTTTACGTCAAACCAGTGTTTGTTTTTTTTCTTTGTTTTTTTTTTTTGTTGTTGTTGTTGTTGTTGTTGTTTTGTTTTGTTTTGTTTTGTTTTCACCACTGGCAGCAAAGCTATGAAGTGATTACAGAACAGGTTTCAGGTGAGGGTCACTTCTCAGCTGTTAGAGGTCACTGCCCTCTACAAGAGGGCAAGACACTTTGGCAGCTGCGTTTTCACCAATATTTCACAGTGAGAACTTTTTTGTCCCATGGAAAATTGCCTGAATATTTGGTCAGATGTGCCCTCCTTAGCTTGCTGCCTAAACCAAGGATGGGGGAACCAAGCTCCTGGGGCTCTGCAGAATGGAGGTGGATGGTCCCACCTGCACCCCATACACCTTCATGTCCCAGAGGGAGACAAGACCAGGGCAGGGGGGACACAGGACTGAGCAATTCACATTCACCACAGAGAGATGATCCAGCTGGAACTGAAGGGTCAATGTCAGGTCAGGTAATGAAAAAGGCAGGTTTTATATCACTTTTATTCACCTTCACTTGCCTTGGATGTTTTCTAGTGCAGATAAAGACCTGATCACATTTATTTCTACACATAACAATGCTTTTTTTTTTTTTTAATTTAAATAGGACTATATACATCTTAGAAAAATGTGCTGCTATATGACTATGTCGTTTTTAACAAGGTGTTAATAAGTGTACAGGTTGGCCTTGTCACTACTTCTGAAATAAACTAGGGTTTCCTTTGTTGAAGCTTTTATTAGACTTTTGGATTGGAACAGTGCCGAGATAGTCACAGGATCGCATGACTCAGAGGGCTACTGAGATTTAAAAGTGTTTTAAAAGTTTAAAACAATAAAAAATAGCTCTACTGTGTCATTTTTAATAGATATAAATGTCTTACACAATTCAGACCCAGAAACTCCTTTCAGTAATGAACAAAGATCACCATAATAGCTGACATTTCTGAAATGTTTGAGAAGTAAGTTCAAGGTCATGTTTAAATGCAAACATGTTACACATAGCAATTATCATGTGTTTGTTATATTTACTGGTACAAAGTATTCAGAGAGTCATGCATCAAGTAAACTAATGGTCTATTACTGAGCAAAGTTTAACATCAAGCAATGTGCTATGAATTTCAAAGCTTTTTTTTAATGTCAGACTGAAGTTTTAATGAGAAAAGTATCTCGATTATGAAAGATTTACGAAAGAGGAGAAGAGGGGAGAGGGAAAGGAGAGTAGAGGGAATTGTTTAAAAAAATAAATAAATAAAAATCTTTTTCTCAAGGTTTAGTGTTTCAATCCAGTTGTACACCTAACAGGATAGAAACTACAGAAGGGATTCAAATATTGTAATGTATGTTAGTCTCTTAGACATCCCAAGCCAGGTGAGATTCTCCCCTTTTCATTTCCAAGCCTGTACGTTTTGACCCAGCGTCAGACTGAAACTGCGTGGCTGAAAGTACACTTGGCCTTTCCGGGAGCTTCTGTGAGTAATGCAAAGTCTCATCTCTTGACACAGGATACCTTTGCTGGAGGCAGTTTCAGTATTTATCAGCCTGTCGTCGCTATGGGCTACAGCCTGCTAACAAAAAACTTGGGCTCTGATTCATTGTCAGGGGTGCTGCTATTTAACAGGGTTTTAATTTAACCAATGTAATTGCCTCTAAGAGCTTTTTTTTTTTTCCTTTTTTTTTTCTAACACTTTTTTGTCAGAAAATATTTATTGATCCTTTTTTTTTTTTTTTCCTACTTGATTCATATTTGCACTGTAATAAAATTTGCCTTACATTTCTTTTAAAATCCCTGGCAAATCATTACTAATATAATGGTGGGGACACAACCTGGACACTTGTCCAGGAAGATACATTAATATCTGTGCTGGGGGCTGTCACCAGACCTGGAAACAAAGTGAATGGGCTGCATGTGTTCAAGCCATCTGTAGCAGCAACACAGCCACGTGGACTTCATCAGTGTTTTGCAGTGTGGCCCTACCACACAAAGCTCCCAGGGGTGAATTTCACTCAAAAGAAGAAACCAAGTGCTAAACCAAAATGCTATTGCTGTGGTTATTAGAGATGAAGACAATGAATAAGATTCAGACCTGAAGGCCTAGACCACCCCAGAAGAATTAGGCGTATGATTTAGTTGGGTCTACAAATGGGGCTCAGCAGTGAAGTGCAAACCCAGCAGTGGGCTCCAGTAGCTCCATCAATGAATTAAACAAAATGTTAGTTCCCAGCAAATAACTCTGAAAGATGTGATTCAGCAAAGAGTTTCTACACCATTTAAGTACTTTTCTTGGCCAAGAACAGGCTGCAAAGAGGGATCTTCTAGGAATCACAGAAAATGCTGCTAACCTCCAAATAAAAGGAGAAACAGATTTGCCACCCAAGAGATGCAACCAATACTTTCGCATCCAATTGGGGCCCATCTAGTGAAAGGATTGATTGCTGGCTTGGTACCATCTTTCGTATTTCTAAAGCCCTGGGAATGACTATTATAGCCATTGCAACAGTCCCTGCCTTCTTCCTGTGACAGTTTTTACTGGCAGATCTCAGTGTGCTTTACAAAAGGCGTCATGATCGTTAACTCCCTCTTACAAATAGGATGAATAAGGAACAAGCAGGGAGGGAGGGGGCAAGATCTCTCCTGAGGTCAAATAAGGACTCAGACACAAACATGCACAGTGCCAGACCAGTGATCAGCTGTGGAAGATCCTAAGCTAACGCATCTACTTGTCTGCTTTGGGCCTCTGGTTTTTATTTTTAAAGGAAACTCCTGCACACAAACGTAAGACTAACAGAGAACTGCTCACTAGCTGGTAGAATTGATGATGGATTGTCTACAAAGTCTCACGGTTGTCACATGCTACTCTTTTTATTTTTCCCACAAAAAAAAGGAACACTGCTTACTAGACAAAGAATTTTTAATAATGCTAGAAGAACCTGTGTCTATTTAATAGTATTTCTTTTTGCAAAGCCACTCCCAAGCACAATGGCATAATTTTCATTTTTAAAACAAAGCATTTAACTCATTGGTCATGGCTGCAGTTTATCTCTAAAGATACTGCAATACCTGGAGGTGTTGGGGAAGGCCTTTTTAAGGCTGTAGTTGATGAAGCCACAGGAAAATAAGAGGATCTCCATTTAATTAATAATAATTAAAAAAAAACCAATAATAATAAACAATAATAATAATAAATAATTCAGCCCTAATACTGGAAATAAAACAGGAAAATGTGAACTTGGGAGACCTGAACATTGAAAAGAATTAAAGTAATGAAATACATATGCACTTTTACCTATTTACTTACTTTTTCATGGGACTTCCTGTGTCAGCAAACCTTGCTTGTCATTTTTTGATGATTCAAGACTAGTAATAGTGTAGCTCCAGAGCATAGGTTCTTTGTTTGTTTAGTTGTGTTTTTGTTGCTGTTGTTGTTGCTGTTTGTTTTGTTTTTCTTTCATTCTTCTCATGGGTTACTCATGGATGATCATGGAGGACCATAGATCTGGTAGGTAAAAATATACTGGGGACAGATTTCCTGGGGACAACGTACTTATGGTGAGAGGGGTTTGGTTCTCCACAGGTCTTTTATTAGCATATTTCTAGATTTCTGTACCTAATTCAGGTAATAAACCTACCAACAGCTCTGAGATAAAACCAGGGGACAGGGAGGAAGCATGGGTACAAGGCAATGCACTAATTTGTGCACAACTTAATTTTGAGTGGTTATTCACAGCTTTGTCAGAGTCAGAAGGCTAAAATCTAGGTGACAACACAATTATTTGGAAACCAGTGACTTAATTCTTAAATATGTGCCATGTCTCTGAAAAGCTGTTTCTTTTATCCCTCACACACTGCAAGGAACATATCAATACGTTCTTCAGAGGAGATGGATGGAGAGCGTAATTCACTTTGCAGATCTATGGAAGCAACACTTTAGCACTTTGGCACAAACTGTCTCTGACATTGAAAATTAGTAAAGAAAAGAAGTGGTAAAAATGTCAGGAGCAGGAGGACTTCATTTTTCTCTTGTTTAAAATGTCATCTGTTATGTGCAATCAATGCAAGGAGACAACATCCTATACCATAATGATTTACAGTATGTTTATAGGAACAGATAGAAGTAATGACAGGGTTAGGCGAACATCTCTTGGTGAATTCCTCAAGTGTCAGAAGTGCTTAGTTCTGCAGTTCCCTCTTCCTAAGAATGCAGGGGAGGTAAGCATGCATAACTGTGTGATTCCTGTATTTTCATATACAAAACTATAATATCTGCAGCCTATCTGGCCTCAGCTGCATATAAACATATCCTGTGACCAGATGACTACAACTTTAAAAAAAAAAATGCTGCCTTTGACACTGAAGAAAAGTCAATAAATATTTTTCACTCTTTTTATATCTAAAGAAATATGTACAAAAGGAAATACACTCATGGTCTTGGTGCTAGATTTAACGATTTAAACTTTCCATTGTTTGGAATTTCCTGTTTCAGATCTTGAAAATAAAACTTCCATTACTGATTTTTGTTCTTTCCCAGCAAGAACCCATTGTCCAAATCTTTTAAATGGTGCTGAGATGACTAAGTGCCAGTTTATTCACTTCCTTTGTGTCCACCAGAACTTGGAATACTGTGGGCTATAGTGTCTTCTCTGCCCCCAGAATTCCTGTTTAATATTCCTTAGCAACAGAATCCTGGATGTTTTTCCAGCTTTGGTGGCCACACAACTCCACAGTCATGTTCTTTTCCACCTGTTCACATGTTCTTTTCACAGCCTGTTCTTTTCCACCCAAAACCCTATGTGAATCAGGGATGTGTTGCAACTCCAAGTTTATAGATGGTAAATTAAAATAAAAACAGCTCAGCATTTAATACTTCCGAGAATTTTTTCCAGTCTAAAGCCCAGATATTAGAGGTAGAATAAAGAATGAATGCCAGGCTTTTCACATCTTGGACCAGTGCCCAAATAACTTGTTTGCCCTTCCTGTCAGTGAGTGAATGATGGTTCTTAATAAATGAAATGATTCCTGCATCGTGCAGCCACTCCCCATCATGTTAGCACAGTGGTTCTCAAGAAGAGTTACTCACATCCTCCACACAGCTGCTGCTGGTAGCTCCATGTTCTACAGCAGGGAGAAACAAGGTGTGTAAATAATGTTCAGAATTAGAGATGGTCAATTTTTTTCTCTTGAAGTGTTGTTTTTTGTTTGTTTGTTTGTTGTTTGTTTTTTTTTAAATAAAGATGTTCTAAGTTCTTACAAGTGCTATTTCTTGTAGAAGACATTCACTTCCAGTTATTTTAATGAAAAATCCAAAGAATCATTTTTCTTTTTTTATCCTCTAGAAAGGTTCCCAAAACCAATTTAGTCACAAAATTTAAGTCCAAATCTTTCACTCTTTCAAATACTCTAGCCAGTTCTTTCTGGCAAGCATTTTTGTCTCTTGCGTGAACAGCTATGGAGCACCTGAAGTGCAGTGCAGGGAGCTGTCCTTTCTCTGGCAGCCGTGCTTGCAGTCAGCACATCTGCTCGCGATCCACTTCATAGCCAACTCCTGCCCAGCAGCTACCAGGTAGCCACCATTTTTCCCCCCAAAGCCTGGTATGTTGTGAGTGTTACAGGACATACAGTAGATTAGAGCTTGGATTTAATAATTGAGATAGGTCTATTTTACACATCCAACAGTTCTCCTCAAAATAAAACATATGCCTTGGTCCTTGGCATTTTCTCAGTGCTCACTTGACATCTCAGTATTTATCTGTTCCCAGCTTGCTACTTGCCTGTAGGGTGACCTTGAATAAGTCTTTTCATTTGTCTGTATTAGTGCACTGTTTCTTCTGGTTTTGTCTTCAAGCACTTCAGAACAAATATTATTTGGGAAATGGACAGGCTGTCTGTAAAAACTGTCTCATTGAAGCAAAAATATATATTAATATTATTAGGGGAAAATAATATGGGCAATAAGTAGTAAATAAGTGGCATGGCCTGAGTTATAAATGGTGGTGCCTTCTGCTTATTTTACTACTCTGTGCCAATTTTGAACAGATTCTCAAATATCCTCCCAAAATAGACCATATAAACACAACACACAATACTCATGGGGGAAAGGAAGAAAAAAAAAAAAGGAAGAAGAAGAAAAAGAAAAACGAGTATAAGAGCATAAGCTAATGCAATATAAAAATCAGGGTTTCTTCACAACTGTAGATAGTATTTCAACCATGTATACACATTGCTCAGCATATATCCACTAATAAAATCTAACTTAAAGATTTATCTATGGAAATATGTACCTGGAAATTCTTAGTATAGAAACATTTTGGAAAACAACCATGAAGTCAGGGGATCATTTTCATTCTGTTAACAGTAAAAGCTTCAGGATCTCAAATGGATAAACACTCTGCAATTTGAGCTTGGTGAGTCATGCTTAACAAGGCAGAAGTGTGCAGAGAATCAGCCATCTGCAATGCATGGGTTTCCCTAGTCTCACTGGACTAAATTGCAAAAGACAAAGCAGGCACAAAATGCAAAGACTCAAGACACAATGTGTTCCTCTTTGTCTCAGGACACAGAGATCATTCTGGTAATCATCACACAGAGAAGGCTGCAGTGAAGGAATGAGCTATGAAGCTATGAGCCTTTCATTCAGAGAGGTGTAAGCAGGGCACCAGAGCCTCTCGCAGGATCAAGGGACAAGGGTTAGGCCCTGGGGCAGCCTAGAAATTGACTTTGAGATCAGACTGAAGGCCGAGCCTACAAATCATTACATCTGTGAACCCATGCTCAGGTACAGATTTCTTTGAAGGCAACAGCTGCAATGTAAGAAAATGAAATTAAAGGAATTATTTGTGTAAAAGCTATATTCAGATGAAGAAGAGAAAGAGCTCTGCATGTAGCAGAGAAACCACATAGCCTTTTACCCCATCCAACCACTCCCGACTTTCAAAATCCAGCTTCACATTTAGCTTTACCTCTGTCACCTTTGTTTCATCCTTGATCCTGAACTTTCCTCAGCTCCTTTTTTTCTTGTATCTATTAATCTGCCTCAGATACCCTCTGTGACTGTCACCTTTGTTTAAATTCTCATGTATATCACTCTTCTCTCACCTTGACTTCTGCGCTTCCTTTTTCTATGACATTCCCAGATCCAGCATGAGACATCCACACAATAATTCTGCCTTACTTCCAGGGCATTCTGAAAGCTCAGCTCATCCTACTCTCAAATAATTCCACGTATCTCTGTATCAATTTCAAATTGCCTGTCCCACTACAAATCTACTGCTCAATTTAGAATTTTCATCTCTTTATTGTGACCCATTTCCTTCCTCAGCTATTTCATGGTTGTTTCTTTGTTTTGTTTTGCTTTTAATAGAAAGTCACTATTGTTTAGAAAATTCAGTTCCATCTGGAATAGCTTTTCTGTCTATTGTTATCTCATTGAATTTTTGAGCCAAATTTATATCTCCTGTAGTGTTTCTTTTGAAGTCAGTGAGATTATGTCCATTCGCTATTGTTTAACCCACAGATATTTCTTAAATAGCAGAAGGAAAAACATATTTTATCCTCTTGATTTATCTTTCTACAATTCTGAATTTATTATATATATATATTACATAGAGCAGCTTATCCTATAAAGTGCTCTAGAAAAGCTATATATGAAATTGTTGGTATAAAACGAAATTGTCCTATATCTCTACTTCTGTAAATCCCTGTGTTATCTTTGGCTACATGATACATCTTAATCATGGAATTACAGCTGAATACTAAATATTTGTACATGTAAGCCCCAAGGAATGTTAAATTTCTTTTTTTCCTTTCAACTAGGCATGCTATTAATTAATGCATAGCAAAATGATTAAAAGCATTTTTCAAATAATGAACAATACAGAGACAGATGAGTTAATTGATTGATTGGTGTATGAGCAGGGTCCTAATGGATTAGCATTTGCATACTAACACAGATCCAATCTCTCTCTCTTAATGAGCTGCTTGCCACATTTTGTCTTCTTTTAAACAGCAGTGAGTGTGATAAAACAAATAAACCCACTGGATTGCTCCCTCTCAAGGGACCAAAGTACAAGCTTAAAAAAGGCCTCTCTCCAGCACTGATTTATAGAAGCACTTTGTACATCAGTGTAGTGGGTACACAGGGACAGTCACGCTTTATCGCAGGTTCCTTGTGAAAAAAGCCATTCTGCAAATCCCGGAAATTTACAGCCACTGGTTATAAGATGCTTACAACGTGATTTTCTCCACAATGATCTGGTGTTTGTCTCAGCTGGTTTTGCTGCACGAGAAGACAGAGTGGGATGTCACAAACTGGCTCATTCCATCTGTGGCCTTTCTGCTGCCATCAGCAACAGGGCTGTGCATGTCTGTCTGATCTAGCCTTCTACAAGGAAAGGACATGAATCTTTTCGGGTAGGTAAGTGGTAATTTTTAATCACTGGGCTCACTGAGAAGGATTTCAAACATTCCAGCATCCTCAATAGTATAGGCTAGATATGGGCAGTGCCATGAAGACAAAAGCAGTGAATGCATTTCCCACCAGGAACATGTCCACAATAACATGGCAAATCTGTTTTCCTTTCAGAAACAGAGTTCATTCTTGCTTAGTCAAGAATAACTAAAACCAAAACAAAATGAAACAAAATATGTTCATGTTTTTCATGCCTGTCTATTGCTGTCACCAGGAAGATCTGTGCGACTTTTGGTGTAGTATCATGCACCATTGCAGGGCACAAAGATCTCCTTAACGCTATACACACACAGCAGCACATACATGGCCGTATCCATGACTTCTTGTTGCCAAGTTAACTGGCAATTTGAGGAGTTTCAGGGGCCCAACTTAATATCACAATATGGAATTGCACCACTGCACCATATACCAACGGATCTGAAGCCAGCCCAGAGATCTGTAACACACCACTGGTTTGAGCGATGTAGACATGCCCTTCGTGTTCTTGGCCCACAGCCTTCATTAGAGTCAATTGGCACAGCAGTATTACAGTCACTTCCCTATTTGCACGGGATGAGGATCTGGTCCATTATGTGTTTTGGCTGCAGAGAACAGCTCTGCCTTCTGCTCAGCTGGCTGGCTGTGAAGACAGCAGTCGCTGGGTTTTGAACTTGGCATTCAGGGTCAGACTGGGTGACACTTCAAAGCCGCCAGGCTTGGGCAAGTTTCCAAATTTTCTAGGAAACCCATGCAACCTCCTGCTACCTGGGATTCCCTTGGATTGTTTTACTAAGCTCCCATGGCTATTGAAGTCAATGTTTGCTGTGGATGCGTGGAAAGGCTTGTCCAAGTCTGACCCAAACTGGTGCATTATCGATGAAGGGCAACACCAGCTCCCAGGGCTGGATGGGAAGCATCAGGGAGCCAGCAGCTCAGGTGGGATGCGCTGTCTTCAGGGTGAATTGCCAGAGGATGAACTAGCTGCAGAGTTTGAATGACTTCTGTATTCAGCTGCGAAGAGATCATGCTGCGGTTTTGATTGTCATGGTTCATTAGATAAGAATGGTATTTTTATCTAAGGGGTACACTTCAAAGCAACCTTTAGAAAATGGGATCATTTGTGAACTCTATACCAAATGAATTTTAGCTCCTGTTTGAACAACATAGATAATTAATTCACTTAGTTTTTTTCTTAATGCAAATTTGTTTTCTGTGAAAACAAATATATTGTTTGAATTGGATTGTCCCAAATTTAATGTAAGCTTATCTGTGTTAGTTTAATGCAGAACATTGTACTGATCCTTTACTTTCCTGTACAGATGCTTTTTTAGATTCTATCAACTTGTTCTAATCATTCAAATTCTAAAAGAAATTGGAATAAAAATCTCAGGGGAAAAAAAAAAAACACCTCTAATTATTATTCTAATAATGTTTATGTTATAAATTTTAATTACAGGTTGTGGATTCATGATTAATTGAGACCATCAAGAATTTTTGGAAATCAGTGCTGAAGTATTTTGTTGCTGTAATAGTGTCCGTTAATATCTGTCACTTTTTTCAAGGAAAAAATATTCCAGGCACGTGCAGTCATCTATCTATCACCTGTCTATATGGACATGATAAATGCAACAAAACAAAAACAAAAACAAAAACAAAAACAATGACATTGATATGAGTTTTCCATTAGCTTCTATTGAACAAGAAATAAACCTAGAGCAGGGGCCTGGTTAAGGTCTCTACTTGTAATAACAATTTTAAGTCCTTTTTTTTTCAAAGTTATTAAAAAATAGAAAGAAATATAAACAGACCTGATCTCACTGAAATGCCACACATATCAAATCCAAAAATTAAAACAAAAGCAGGAAAACTATAGTCTGCAAACTTATTTGCTTTCATTTTCTAATCTTCTTAAAGGAGCTGCTGAAACAATTGGAACCTTTTAAGATTTTGATGAAATCTTGTTTTCCAGATTTTTGCAGAGCTAAAAGAGGCATAAAAAAGCATGGCCGATATTTATATACTGTTCCATTCCTCTCTTTGTTTTTGACCTGCTTTAATATTAAATAATTCTGACTACACATTTAGCTGGGAAAAAAAAAAAAAAAAAAAGAGGAAATACTACTCCATCTCGCTGTGGTAAGGTGTTAAGGAGGCTGGTGGATAAATTCCCACAGCGTGGTGTATCTGTGATCCTGCTACTTCACAGGCCCTTCTCTCCCTCCAGCCTACCCCATGGCTGCATCACATCTGTGCATAATCAGGCCCTTAATGGGAAGAGCAGAAACCTTTCTTTTACACTGCCTTATCTCCGTATCCTTTGTTCATGCCAAGTAGCAGCCTGTGAATGCCAGCCACTTCTGTCTTGCAAAGGTTGCGTTTTTTAGTTCCAATGGGGGAAACCTATCCTTCCCAAACAGTTGAAGAGATCTGTATCCAAACATAAACAAACAAAAGCACCTGTAGGGAACACGCAAATGTTTTTCTCTGGAGCTGCAGTCCCTGCACATGCCCCCAAGTCCCCATGGCCCTGCTGCGGCTTCTGCAGAGGTCCTCCCACCCCTGGAACCAATTTTAGGTGGTGGAAAAGCCCTTCTGGGGGCTGGAGGGCATGGTAGTAGTGTAGATTTCATCCCTCTATCCCTTCTAGGAGCAGCATAGGGCTGGGACAGGTAATATGGGGAAGGGACGAAAAGGCACCCTACCCAGCAATGGGAATCCCCTGCTGCGGCTGCCCGTTTGCCTTGAGTGGCCCCAGAGGAGTGAGGGGAGGAGCAGAGGTCGGCTGGAAGGGTAGATGTGTGCATGTTTGGAGAATCATGCACATCAATGGGAGTCAACTGTTCAACTCCCAAAAAAATGAACAGGTAAGTGTTTCTGAAGCCCAGCCTAAGAACATCACCCATATCTAAGTTTCTCCTCTCACCCTTAAACCCTTCCTCCTCTTACATTTTAAATCTTCCCGGCATTATCTTCAACTCACAGCCTAATTCTTTGCCCTTCTACCTGATAAATATTCTTTTAATGTCATTTCCATTCTATCAGCACTTTTTATTCCACAAAGAGTACCACAGACTTGTCTTGGTCCACTGTTCCCAGAACAATTTCTGTGTTGTTTCCCCATGGAGGTTTAAATGATGCTACTCCCTGCTGTGTGGTCCATTAGACACAAGAAGGGGTATGTGCAGTTCTGCTGGTGTGACTCCTCTCCAGTGGCAATTACATTTAAATTGCATTCTGTATAATAAAGAGATTCGGAAACACAAGCTATGTAGCCATAAATAAGCGAAGTTTAGTTAAATTGAATTTTATATTCACTCTGAGGTACTCCAGATCAGAATATACTGAACACTTAGGCAACCTCTGACAAGTAAATTCAATGCAAATATATGAGTTTATATCTTATCCTCTAATTAGAAATCTAATTACACTGCCAGGACTTTGGGTCATGGTCTGTACCATTTCATTTCTGTGAAGTGTCCAGGACATTTGCTGTAGGTAGTAGGCCTTTGGAGTGACAAACTGCTTTTCCAGCATGTTCACTGTGAACAAAATAGGGCCGTAAAAAGCGTAATCAGGCAATGCCCTGTCACAGCATGGCAGATAGGAAATATGAAGTATTAAACAAGAATCGGAAGCTGCAAACGCAGTTGTCATCAAACAATTAGCTGTTGCAGGGAAGACTCACAGCTGGTGTAACTGCAGTGATGTATACCGCGATACACTGACAGAAATGATCCAGCAACATATCCTTCCAGGCTGATAACCTTTTCTAGAGGGGATATTTTGCTGTCCTTTTATGTACCATGTTACAGGCTATAGTATCTGACTGGTATCCTCCACGTCACGGCATTATTGTACTGTCAGCTGCTGAGACAGGGACGCATCATCTCAAAATGCTCATCAGTTCAAAACTCTGCTTCTTTGGGAGAAGCAAATCAAATTACCAGCAACAAGAACTAACTGCATAAGAGAAGCTGGCATTTTGCTCCTTTGCTGATGGTTATATTCTGATAGGTAATATGTCAGGAATAATTAGACAATTTGGCTTATTTCCCATCATATTTTCTCCCCGGTAAAATACAGTATAAGCCAGTCCATAAGAAACAGACATTTTGGACAGAACTATTTCACTAAGACACATGAGGCAGAGTGGTATTTTATAACACTGAGTGCAGAATTAAATGTAAACACTGTTTATATTTGAATGTGAATGCTCATAGAAGTGAAATATCAGAAAGGTGTGATTTGGCTCCTGCGGATCTCCGGATCTTTCTGTGACTGGCGTTTCTCCCTGGGGTAATTTATAAACTAATATTCCCTGTTGTGCGAACATTGGCAGGCTTGAGGAGAGAATAGCTCCAATTTTCACTCTAACACGGCTGGCTCACATCCAGAAATTGCAGAAGGAATTTGCCACAAAAATGAGATGAAAGGGAAATTCTTACATATATAGTGTTAATGACACTAGGCACAGTCTGAGCAAAGGTGTATAAAGACAGCACACAGATAAATTAAGGTCTATAATATGGAATAGCAAGGTGGGATTGTTTACATCACAGCCTTATATAACTTGCATGTTGAAAAAAGAAATAGTATAAAGAAAATGATATAAATGAGAAGAACAGCTTGCTAAACCACAACACTAAGTGGACCCTGGAAGCTGTGTGGATTCTCTTTTTAAATATAGGAATTTTTTTGTTCTAGGTCAAAGGTTTCAAAAGCTACATGAATCAACAGATATAGTAGGTTTGAAGATGTGTACTGAAGCTCTTTGGAACTTCTTAAAATAGAGCAACTGTTGAAACAAGATACAGTAGCGTTACTGGCTGCCTAGACACCATTCTATTTTAATAAGTGTCAAGGATGCTTTGGGGCATATCAAAAATAAATGGCAGTAAGTAGGTAGGAAGCCAAGCTTCTGTGACTTTTAGCAGAACTGCAATGCAAATAAACTCCAGTGAAGTCTTTCACAACCTCTCCAGGGTTATCTCTGCACCATTGTTTCCAGTCAACAATTTATAAACTCAGATTTGCTGATTATCCTTGTCTGGACTATAGACTCCAGCTGCTAATGCTTTATACAATGTCAGACTTTGGCAAGTGATTAACTGACTAAACTTACTAATTTCACCTTCTCAAAACCATTGCAGTAGGTTTTCTTTAAAAGGTTTAATTTTCTTTTATCAGTTTTACCTCTGTGCAGTTCCACTGACTTCAGTGAAGCTGAATACCATTTATTCTGGCATATGTGAGAAAAGCAAATTAGGACCAAGGGATTTGAACTGCAGACCAAAAAAAAAGAAAAGAAAAAAAAAAAAAGAGAGAAAAAGATATTATATCAGGCATTATCCTTCTCTTCTGCACTTCCAGTCTTGCAGTCTGGTCCCATTGCTTCACATAAAAAGTGAAAAGGTTTTCAAAAAAAAAAAAAAAAGTATTTTAAACAACATAAATATATTTAACCATGTGTATTCAATTATTAGACTTGTTTTCCAAATTGTTAATATGATTAATTAGTGCTTCCCTATTATTTATTCCTATGTAATTATTATTTTTTAATTCTCATTTTCTCTATGTAATGTACAATAGGGTACTTATTTCTACATTACAACAACCACATGAAACTCAGTATACGTATAGGTGTACGTGAAAGAGATTTTGTACAAGAATGCATTAAGCATACCAGAGAAGATGTATACTAAAGAGGGAATATTTCAGTAATAGTGAGGTGTGACAACGAAATTCAAAACCCCTTGTATGATCACAGTAACATTGATTTGTTTTTATACAGGAGACTGTGAATTGGTGTCACTGTAGAGAACAGCTAAACACATGGACAGAGCTTCTTTGAGGAACATTTTATTTCCAGCTATGTACATGAAAGATGTTTTATGAGAAGAAAGTTGCTGTAGTCACAGCCTAGCAAACCAAACTTACTAATTAACTGCAGTCTGCACCACTTGCACTTAGCTACGTGCACTGGCTGACAATACAGCATTCAGTGCTGGTTTGCAAACAAATTTAAATATTCAGTGCACAGCTTCTGGGAAAGAGGCCATCTTTCTTCATGCTGTAGCTTTGGGATGTAACATTTATTAGTGACTTATGTTTATTTCTACTGGCTTTGTGATGCCAGGAGAGTTAGCAGCATTTTGCATCCTCTAAATACATGTATAGGAATGGGGAAGAGAAAGGACTAACATGAGGGATGTAGCAGGGGGAGGAATGTGAAGAGATGCCTGTGCGATGATGGTTGGCAGCACGGCTCTGCTGTCTGGAAAAACAAACTCTGTTTTGTAGCAAACACAAAGGTTTTAAATTCTCTGTGTTGCAATGAAAATTATCTCTATTGAAAAAGTTAAAAAAATTAATAAAAGCAAAGCCCATCCCACTCTGACTATTTAATAATGAGCCTCAATCTCTCAGTTTTATCTGTCTCTCCTTTTGCCACTTGACCATTCCCCTACTGCCACGCTCAAAACCTTGACCTTCTGCTGTTCCAACTCACCTTCCCTATCCCTTTTCCTTCCTTTCCAGAACAAATGATGCCCCTATTGTTTATATTATTATTTATTTTAACTTATTTATGTATTTATTTATTGGTTCCTCATCCTGAGGAGAGTTGTATTTAATTTGAAAGGAAAATTGTGAAAGCTTTTGTCAGGCTGTTTGTCATGAACTCTTGGAGGTGACTGGTGTTAGCTTTACGCTGCACTCTGCATCAAGGGTTCATGAACAGAATGGCACTTCTTCACACAAATAAATGCACATAAATATTTTTTTCCTTCTAAAACGTTTCTCCTTAAGCAATTTCTTGCTTAGTCCCTATAACAGTTAGAACAGCAACTTGAACTGTATAGAAAGTAACAAATATTTATATGTGAAAGTGAAAAAAGAAAGAATAATCCTAGGTTAGGCAGAGTAAGGCTGAAGTACACACAATTCTTTAGAAATGTGACCTTATTCCTGGATGAATAACATTCATCGCAAGTGATTGCTATAGTTTAAATCTCTGGACAGTGAATACAAATAATTTATAGACTCATAGCACCTTTGCTAGTTAAGATCAAGTTTTCAGAAATTTTCCATGTTTGATCTAAAGTCATCAATTTGCAGCTTATACTTCATGAAATTCATTGTGATTCCTGTTTATATGTATACCCTCTCTTGCACTCATGCTTCAGCTGTTTTATACTAGCCATGACTGAATTCATATATTCTAATAAAATTTGTGAAGGAGTGTGCTATGATGCTGCAATGTACTTGTAGTGATAAATGAAGTGATCCTTACAGTGTATAAACTTCAAGATGATATGGTGTGCGTCTATAAATGTTAGGTGCCATTATATGCTCTTATAGGCCATGGAGACCATTTCTGCTCCTTAGTGTCTAATATAATTTGACTCTAATTTCCTCTACAGAAGGGATTAAACTGGAGTCACCTCCTACCTCCACCTCCTAACACCTCTCAGAAGTATTTGATGTATGAGTTAATTTATTCTGTCTCATAATTAATCATATTCTCCCTCATTGTAAAAATGTACAATGTCACTTACATTGCCTGTGTTCATTTTACCATCAATATAGTAAATGACATTTCCTGTAATTAAGTAGAAATATTACATTAAACAATTAAGATGCACATATAACAGAAGTAAGAAGTGGAACAGAACCAATTTGCTGTGAGCATGCCAATGCCCACCAAAATTTTAACCTCTGTAATCCACACTTGAAACTGCACAACAAATAAAAGAAATACACATAAATGGCATTGCTGGTAATTTGGAAATTTTGGCAGTCCATCTTGAATCACCTTTAAAAGCCTCCATAATTTTGAGAATGTTTCATCAAAAATGTAGCATAGCTACTGTCAGACCACATTGTTATTTAGGTTGTCCATGGCACGAGGAGGAGTTTCAGGATGTTACTTCTGTTCTATGCCATGGTCATTATGGTTTTCATCAAGGTCATTATCCTTCCATGCTCTCTTTAGAATGATGGCAATAAAGATGAAAGATACCCAAAATGTGCAAGACCCACTCTAGGGAGATCCTTGATTTGATTTGAAAGTACTATAAAAATGTTCATCTTTAAAATAAATAAATAAGTACATAAAATAAAATCAATAAAAAGTCAAGGGGTGAAAGAACAGAAACATAGTTGATGATAGGGACACTGAATCTGAGAAATGTTGTAATGAAAAGAACTAAATTGGGGGGGGGGGGTATTATGATTAAATAAATATATAAAAAAATAACGATTAGATGCCTCTTTTAACTTCTTTTCCCTTATCATTTTTAACATAGATTGAAGAAATTTCTCAGACGCAGTCTGTTGAGCTAGTAGTATACCACACTAAAAGCTACCTACCGAAAGACAATATATTGAATGTCAAATCTATACCTTTTAAAGGATATTAGACAAATACTTTGAAGAACTGGAACTATCATGTTAGGTTAGACCTACAGAAAAAAAGATTGTGTCTCTTTCTAAGCACTAATGCTGTCTTTGAGAGTGGTCATCACCAGAAGGAGGCAGAGGACCCTTCTATTACACAGGTGTAATATAAACTGTACCTTCTGTCAGATATCATCTGTTTTCATACAGCAGTACTAGTCTCATTTAGATTAAATTGAGCCCTGGAGCACAAGGTTTAATGGCTATTTCAATAAGCATTATTGCATTGCTTGTTTACCATTTGTTGTAACTCCAGGTACTATTGTTATCTATGGAAATATTCAGTCTCACTTGGAATCCTCCTAGCGTCATTGGTCTCATTTCCTCTGACAGAGATTCTACCACCTAATTACACACTGTAGGGAAAGTTTTCTTATAATGGTTTCCAGCTTGTCTTTTACTTTCCTCAATGTCAATACTATTTATCAGAGAAAAGGGACATTCTCATTCTACAGTGTAAGTAACATTCACTATTTCATATGATTTTGGTACATTTGCTTATTCCTCCATTTTCTAAATTAAACTGTTTCATATTTTCAATCTCTTCTCTACTAAGTTTTTTCTGCTTTGCAGTCATTCCCATCATATTTCTCTGAACACACTCTAATATATGATATACAAATTCAGGTCTTGACTCTGCAAGATACTGTACACTTCTTGTGACCCACGAGATGCCTAATTTAAAGCACACAAATATTCCTTTTTCTCTCGGTGGGACATTTTGTATAATTAAATAAAGGTTTGAAGACATTGCTGGTTAATGTCTCCTAATATATATTTGTGCCTACAACCAAAAATACACATGCAGTTTTTATTAGTCATCCTAGAAGGACAATCTGCAGCTTTTGATTTCAGCCACATACTCACATGCTTAAAAATAAGCCCACTGCTAAGCCTCTGACTCTTCAGATTAATACCAATCTGCATATGTTTGTTCCTGGAAGACCACACACTTACTATAGGCATAAACTATGACAATAGTATAAATGAAAAAAAAAAAAAAAAAAGCTACCAGGAAAAAAAAATATTAAAAAGCCAACTGAATTATGAAACCAAATTACAGCTAAATACAATGACAATAAATACTTTTAGCCACAGGCAATAAAATATTGTATCATTAATAAAGCTAAGTGGAGAAAAATTTTGCTTGTCACTTTCATTTATAACTTAAATTTTATACTTTAGCCTTACATGTTAGCTCAGTGCATTACACATCTCTCAGGCAATTCCCCTCTGGCCCCAGCAATCATGAGTTACTGTGGTTTCAGAAAGTGGTGAACTGGGTAAATGGAAACTGATTTTCAAGGATGAAATAATGGTCTAATTCAAGACTGTAGCATTTTTAAAGGAAAGACAGTTGAGACAGAGAAACAGCAAGGAATTGATGATATGGAGGTTAAAATTGCAAGTCCTTATGGGTGTGGGAGACAAACTGAGAGGAACTTATGGAGCATACTTAAGCTGTTCTGAGATTAATCATTCATGAGTTTGCACATGCCACCGATAATGGCTACAAATAGCATTGCTCTTGACCTTCCTAGTGACCCAGACACCAAGCCCATTCCATGTGCTAGCCTTAACAGGCCATTCAAGAGACTTGACGAATTCAAGAAAGGGATGAAAAAATAGGTAAAAACACTACTTAATTCCATCACTTAGTTCCAAGGGAAAAAATATATAAATAAGTAAATTAAAAAAAAAAAAAAAAGGAAAAAAAAAGAAAAGGAAGAAATAGTGGTAAATTATCTCTCACAGTTAGTTATGCAGCATAAGAAACTGGAGCTAGTGAAGAAACACCTCAGAAACACTATGTTTTATTTTCTTTAGTAGATGTAAATCGGGATAACCCCATTTATGGCCACAAACAAGAGTTATGGCTGTTTGGGACCTTGTCTTATACATTCTTGGTGTATCTCTACTTCAAACACCCATTCAGGAGAGATTTATTAGGTAGAGACCCAATATAACAAGTCCTTCACATATTAACTAAATCCAAAGATATTTGAGGGAGAGGAAAGAAACAACTGAAGACAAAACTGCCATTACAACTTCAAAAGGAAGCAAAAAACTCAACTGCAATCTTCGAGAGCAACTGAGGTCAACAGATGCAAAAACTAATGGGCTTAATGTAAAGCTTGCCCTGAGATCTTTCTTCTCCCTATTACAGAAACTAATCATACCAACTCTTGTTCTTTCAGCCATTTGAAAATATACAGCATGTCTACTAGAACCAGACGTTAGTTTTAGTTTTATGAGTGATTGAGCAGTGAAATAGATCTTTTATTATTCTACTGTATTTTTGTTTTGTTTTGTTTTGTTTTATGCTTCTACACGAGGTCTCCTTACGTAAAATCTCCCTGTTGTAAAATGCAAAGTAATTTATGGTTTATTCCTCTAATATGTTTCATACTAAAGTTGAGAATTCTGTTGCAGTAGATAACATTTAATCTAAGAAAGGGAGCAGCCTAGAAATAAAAATGAAAAAAAAAATAGCAGGGGGAAATTCACAACAGCTGCAGATGAAAGACATGGTAAAGATTCTGAGTAGTCTTGAATTGACTGTCCAAGGGACTAAATAAAAATGTTGCTTATGACTTTGGACTTCAGCACTGGCACCCCATAATGTCAATTTCATTTATCCAGTAGTAAAAAAACCCTCACAAAACTATTCCAAAGCAAAACCCATGCAAGAATCCTCACAATTCACAAATCTATAGATTAAACTAGTGCTATTAACAGTACCACTTTATCTGAAATTTCTGTAAATACATCTACTGTACATACATACAACTGCAACTGTAAGTGTTTCTAGATTCCTAGTGGTTCCCAGTATTATTACTTCAGTTTTCTTCCAACATTGTTTATTTAAGCTCTGACTAAAATATGTGAGACTTCCTTGGATCAAGAAAGATTGTTAATGGCAGGCTGGAGATCAAAAGGGAAAATTTACTATAAGGATAAACAAATGCACTTCTCACCTGTATCATCTGAACCCACCCAGTTTGTAAGTAGCTTGTGTTAGAATTTATGTTAGGAAGAGTTACTATTTGCTACATCTACTAATTGGTTTCATTTTTGCAGATAAACCTTTAAACAGAATTTAAAAGTGTCTCTTATAATCTAAGTATAGAATATACCTTTCCTTGCCTATTGCCTGGCATAATTGGCATCTTTATGCATTACCAGGCTATAGCAAACTAATCCGTCACATTATGTAAGTATATACTGGGGTTCATCCTTCTACTGTAAAATATGCATATATTTAATCTTAAACCTAGTCTTAAATCCTTTAAGTAAATATTTACATGTACTTCTGTATTTATT